>NW_008237353.1:122929-155838 GCF_000691975.1 Corvus brachyrhynchos
TTCCTGTGTGTACGTGTAGCTCTGTTTGGTAGCAGTGCTGCACTGGCATTTCTGTGTCAAATGGTTCTGACTGGGCTTCTTTTCAACAGTGGCATCTGGCACCTTGTCTACTGTTATGGGAATGAGATTCTACAACTCCAAAAAGGCAATGCCCGGGATAATTGCCGGTGCCAGGTAACCACCTGTCCTTTGTCCTTGTCTGTGTTATTGAATGAACATTTTATTTAACTCGTCTGTGGATTATGTTGTTTTAAAAATGTTACATGGTAAATTCTGTGAAAAATGCAATCTTCTGGTGGTGTTCAGCTAAATGAAATTATGTCAATGTTTTCTCCCTTCTTGTTCTTTATGAGATTTTTGCCTCCACCTCCCTCTTTTTATAGCAACTATTCTGTTCCACAGTTTACTGATGGTTGGACGGCTTGGATTGCAGATGATGGAAAAACCTCTTAAGCCATAAATCTACATTAAGTGACTTGAAGATACGTGATTGAGAAGCCCAAAAATGCAACTGCCTAAATGTGCTGCACAGAAGTGGAAAAGGCACTGCTACCTGTGCATTGTGTTTTTCATATCCTAATGCACGTGGGTTGTGTTTTTAAAGGACCCACATAGAGAGCCCTTGTCATGTCTTCCAAAATGGTATTTGTCTTAACATTTTCTGCACTGAAAGCAAGCAAGAAAATATGAGTATAGCATTAGTTTAGCTTCTGGTCCTGCAACTTAGTGTAGGCAAAGACCTCCTGGCCCTTGCATTCAGACAGTTGTAGGATTGAAGCTTAAACGCACATCCTGACTCATCCTTCTAAAATCATGTATACCTCTAAAACCAGGGGAGAAGAGCAGCTGATTTGTCACTAGTAATTAATACAATAAACATGCTCATTCTGTTTCATCTCCCTTCCCATATCAGTTTATCTGTTCACAGTGTTTGTCAGTCAGGGAGTTTGTTTTCCCAGCACTGCGTGTTAGAGCCTGGTCCCACAAAACACAGCCACGGAGCGAGTCGAGGCTCTGCTGTTGTGCAATAAATGCACACCCATGCCTTGTGGTCACTTGTCAGCAACAGCACTCAGCTCTGTGTCACTCACTGTGATTTTACAGGTTACTACTCATAAATCAAAAATACACTTTATTAGGTAATGCTGAATTGTAGGTACAGCTTTATTAAAATGTTACTTTAAATAAACTAAAAAATTATTATTGAAAACTTTTGTGTTCTACACAACTTTTTTTGTCTCTGATTGTTCACCTGGATTGATACAGTTTGGTGCCTTTCCTGCGGCAAGCATGAATTGTATAAATAATCTATTCTATCCCTGAATCTAGTAGCTTGTAAATATAAAAATCTGAACTGGAAGGGAGGTGGAGAGAGCAAAAGCATGCAGACCACCTATTCAGACAAGTATTATATTAAAGATTTTTAGTTAGTTATTTTTTCTTTTTTCCCTGAGGGAGTAATCTATTTTAGATTCAGAAAACGCTGTATGAAAGTTTATTTAAAGACCAAAGGGCTTATTTGATCAGTCTTTGTCCTCAGTTGATTCCCTTAATGCCTGAAATCATTCTAAATATAAACCTTCCGTAGAGAAATATCCTGGAAGATACACATGGATGGTAATGTATCCCTTTTCTGGTCTCATTTAACTTACATCCCTTTTTGCACAGATCCCAAGCTTCGATTTCTTCAACCTTTTTTCTTTGGTGCCTGGCACTGAGAGAGATGGAAGCAACAGGGCTGGTCCATTAGATTGGTGAGAGTCTGGAGTTGCTCAGAATTCTCTGAGTATCAGGGTAGTACCTTGGCAGGAGGGTCACATCCTGTCGTTTTCCTTCCCTCCTCCCTTGTCGCAGCAAAACAGGCACAAGTGACCTTGTGCTGCCTGAGCAGGAGGCACAGTGGCCATAGCCAAGCTCTGCCAGCAGGGCAGTGGTTTGCCAGGCAAGTCACAGGGATGAGGCAGGGCTGAAGTCAAGCCAGGATGCCAGGTCAATCAGACTGGGTTCCAGATCTGCAGGGATGTGGCCAGGAACGCGTGCAGCTCCAGCAAGGGTCCCAGCAGCCCGGTCCCAGGCCAGACAACTTGGGTCAGAGCTGACTTGAGCACAGACAGACCTGGAGGAAAAACTGCTCAGAGCACCTTCTTAGAGCCCTTATTAATCAGCCTGCAGAGTTCAGCTTCAGGTGTTCACCTGTATTTACATTTCCCTCCTACCACCGTGCATAGAAATAAGGGGTGTGCAAGACAGAAGATGGTTTGTTACATGTCACCCTTTTAAGTGCCTAATCCCAGCTCAGGACGCAGCATTGGTGGGCAGGTGTCCCCATGTCTTGGTTCTAATGTGAGAAAGTTAGTAAGCCAGACATTAGCATTTAAGACACTTTTATTTAAACTGCTTTATGGGGTTTTTTTTGCCTCTTCATACTGCTCTTGAAGCAGTTTTGTTCTGTAGAAGTGGGATGCAAACATAAATGGCATCTCCTACAGTAAGCTGAGAACAGCCTCAACCCAGCAGTTCTCTAATTGTATAATCCTGGTCTCAAATCAGATAACTTGTGAATTTGAATTGCAGTTGTCTTTAACAGAATAAAGACAATAGAAAGCAGAAAACTGGACTGGTAAGCTTTTAAACTTTTAGACCAAAGTGTGAACGATGGCTGCTGTTCCACGAGCTTTGAAAAGCAATAGCTTGAACTGAGACTGCTGGTAGACGTAATTTAGAACTTGTGGTAGAACTCTCATGCTCAAGAGATACAGCAGTAACACAGGCAAAGGGACAAGAGAAAAATCTTAGCCTTACATAAAGTTTCAAAGGGGTAAAAAGTATCAGCATATACTAAATTTTTTAAGCATTTCTGTACTAGCAGTCCAATGTGTACCAGTGAATCAGAGTTAAATGACTGTACAAAGGCTGTTAGCCTTTTCTTGCTGTTTGCAACAAGAATCACTGAACACTTGTTGTGCTTTGTTTGTGGACAAGTAAAGACTGATAGGGTTGTGTGAAAGCCCTTTCAAGGTTCATTAGCACACGACAAGGACAGCACGTTTCTTCTAACCGCATTTAGTGCCATAAATAGTATCTGTTTGCTTTTCTGCTCTAAGGTGACTCACAGACACGTGAGCTATGAACATTTTATTAGTTAATTCCTTGACCAGGCTGTGATTTTTAATTGCCATTGGCATCTTGTACTAGAGATGAGTGATTAATTTATCTTGTTTTTTAATTACAAAATCATAGCATTTATGCCTGTTACAAATAGTCTGAAGGTGTCCTTCATTGCCATAGCAAGTTACAGATATGTTCTACAGTTAAATTAAGATGCATTTAAGTAGCATGGGGACATCTCTTAGAACTAAGGGAATGACAAATACTTAATCCTACACCAATGGCAATTGAATTAAACTTTCTAGTGCATTACTAACCAGACAGCCCGATCCCTGCATAGTATTACATTATATATCCTACAGTATTAAAAACAACTGGTGTTTTCTTTAGGTGCAATTTTCATTAAAAAATATTTGACTTTTTGGTACAACTGTTTTAGATTAAATTGCTTTCCAGGAAGTTAACATAACCCATATATTATGACACATTGGGTCAACAACAGGAATTTAAATTTTAATATCCATTTCTAAAAGCCATACAAATAAATTTCTTTTTTTACAATGCTTGAAGTCATCATTAACAACTTTACATCTTTGAAGAATATACTCAGTTTGTACTTTGAAATGGCAAGTTTGATGTCACTATTAAGTCTAAAGCATTTATTCTAAATGCAGTTGTTAATTGAAGTAGTCCAGTTCAACATCCTAATAAACAATGTACTGTACATTGCAAAGTCCTTTGGGCAATATTATTATAAAAGTTAGCATAAAAGCTGGGGAAAGTACTGAATGAGCACATAAACAGTGACCTACTGAATTATTGAAGTTTTGTGTGTGTTTTCAGGTACCTAAGTTGGCCTTTAAGATCTAAACCAGAAAGCAATGTCTTTGAAGAACAGACCAATATCCTTCCTCATGTAGCTTATTCAAACTTTGTAGTTTAGTTTATCACCCAATAAAGACAGGTAGGAACAAGAGTTTAGTGATAATTTAGGCCTTTTTGGCTAATTCACCCTTAAAATGACTGACAGACTGTAGTGATTTAGGCTCCTTAAAAGATCACTGTGACACTCCCTTGACAGCACAGAGATAAATCTCTACAGATCTTTGGCCAAAAATGGCAATAAGGTAATTAAAACAGCAAAATTTAATTGTTAGGCCTCACGTCACAGCTTGGTAAGTCGTATTCAGTACTTGTTTAGCTATTTTTCAGTGTTGCTATATCATTCAACAGCCCTATATCAGCCAAATTTTTAGACCTTCCTTGTGTAGTATCTATCAGTGGATTGCCTATGTCCTGCTACAAGGGTTTCAGTTCTCATTGCTACATGAATATTTGCACCTTACAGACCCTGAGTTACTGTTTTACAAGTGAATTCTGAAATCCTTGCAGAGGATGTTCTTGAAGACTGATGTTCTTCACAAAGCCAGATCCGTGCTTTCACTCTCATCTTCCATCTAAGGAACCAGCCTAACACCTGGAAGCCTGGTGCTGCTCTGCTTCAGCCCTTCTTCGTGCTGCTCGTGTGCTTCAAGCACATACCAGCAGCAGATGTTGCACTGGATGAACAACCCTAAGAGTTGTTCTAAAGAGTACGAGAACAGAAGATCTATATATAGAAAAATGTCAGGTGAAATCTACTTCTCAGTTTTGGCAATATATGTTGTACAATACTTCCCTGCATCCTACTTTACAGCCAGTATTTTACATGGTATTACATGTACTATACAGGTAATAGAACTATATTGCATAGTCTTAGGAAAAGCTGGAGAAAATAGGCTTTTCAGGTTTCCAAGTGCGGGAGAACTGAACACAGAGCACGTAATATCCACATAGGATGGCATTTTTTATCTGTTCCCTCCATATTTGGCCACCCAGTCTGTTCCCCCATGTACTCGCTGAATTGTTGGGGGCTGAGTTAAGATACTCATGTTTTTTGCTGCTGAATTGAAAGTAGGACCTGGTAGTGGAGGACGAGCAGCTTTGGTTTTCCAGGAATAATCTGAAAGGAATAAGAACTCAGAATTAGTTATGACTAAAAGGTATTTTACTCCTCTACAGAGAAAAGAATGAGAGCTCACAGATGCCTTATGGTCCTCAAGGATGCTAATGTAGGATCCTTGAGGATGCTTTGGTCTCCTGAATGTCATAAAACATCCTGAGTTGGAAGGGACCCACAAGGATCAAAGAGTCCAGTTCCTGGCTGCACACAGGACAACCCCAAGGATCACACCATGTGCCTGAGAGCATGCTGTCTATGCTTGTTTTGAGATAAGATCATTTTTTCCTATAGTTTGTGTGTATTATTCTCACCTACTGAATAGTTGTTTTGCAGCAATCCCTCAAGAAAACACTGAGAATGAAATTCAGTGGAAAAGCTGATGCAAATGCCAACAACTCTGTATCTCTTATTACAACACTGCTACAGAATGAAAGTGTTCTTTCCTCTATCTTAAATATTTTTAAAAGCATGTCATTATAACATTGATAAATTTATTAAGATTCAGACAGCTTAGCCTGAAGGACAGCTTCTGGGGACCCTCTTGTTCCTTTTGAGATTTTATGCCTTTTATTCCCTTCTTGCTTAGCTCAGAACTCCTGGTGTACTTGGTGGCAAGTCGTCTTTGCTCCATTTCCCATTTCTCCATTGATTTAATAGGAATTATTCCAAGTCTGAAGGCTTTCTTTCTCTCTTAATGTTGGCACCCACCTGATCTCAGGCACTAGCAGTAGTGCACTACTGTATTCCTGGTCTTCCTATTCAGATTTCCCCTTTTGACATTTCACGTAGTTGCTACTTCCTCAAGTTTCATGTGGTTAAAGTAATTGCTCTGCTGCGAGGGCTGACATTTCATCATGTTCATGACCAATTCAGCCATTTTCCCAAGCCTTTAAAATCAGCCAGCTGGGACCTCTTTTATCCAGACTCCTGCTATACTCCTTGTTTCCTTAGCATTCCTAAGGCAGATCCTGTCCCTTCTATTCCTACTTTTGTAGTTTAGTCTTATGTACTGATACTCTTTAAAACAAAATTTAACATTTAAATTGAATGGTTTTTTTGGTGCCTAGGTATCATTCTGATCCTTAGAGAAAACCACCTATTTTTTGGTACTGTTTTTCAACAGTGGATTGAACCTGTTAAGGAACAGGTGAGGATCAAGACATTTAAAAAGGGGGAACACCAATGAGCTGAAATTTGGGGTCAGGTCTCCACCTCTTTATTTTACGCTGGCATTCCCTATCTTTCATCAGCAAGTATGATTCTAGCCTACACTATCTTGGCAATAAATGTCACTTTTCCTGGCATTTTCCTCAGAAAAATTGATCTTTATACTACATTAAATTATTTAAATTATGGCATTAAAAAACTTAACAGAAAAAATAAAGAGAGCAAAAACAATTGAGAGCATAACTTATTACATTTTCGATAATATAAAGCAAAGGGTCACCAAAAATGTTAATGTTCAAATACTGACATCTAGGAGATAAAACCTGCCATTTGCTTTGTCCTTATCTCTCTTCCCATACAAGTCTGAAAACTTTAAGCTAAATATGAGTGGTTTGAGCAATAAGATTCTTGTTCTTCTCCGGAACATGGAAGAGTTTAATTGACCTCCATCTGCCAGCCTTCTGACTTCTGCTACATATATTCAATTTGTAATTACAGATTAACAGTAAATTTATTTCCCTTTGGAACGCCACATGTGATTCCTTTTTTTTTTTTTGCACTATTCACAGCAGTCTAGAGAGAGTTGCAGATTTTGTCCTCCTATGAACTTCTTGATCCATGCATTGTGACAAACCAACTCTTGCAGTTGTGTTTCAGCAGTGAATCAGATGAATGGAGTCCCAACTACACGACCATTTACTACACAGTTGTGGAGTTACATGATTTTACAGTTCTGCTTAGCCCATCACCACTAATGAACTGTAGTTCAAGGAATGGTCCAAATCTTCTTTACACCTTTTGTAATTATTTTCTCGTTTATCTAACAAATGTTAGTAGCAGTAGTTTCTCTAACTATCAGGACAGCCTCTAGACACCTACATGCAGCTCGCTTATATTAAGAATTTATGCCCTAAAATTTTATTTACAAAACTCGAGGAAAACCTTACCAAGGGCTAATACATCTCCTCTTAGGAAGCATGGAAAATGAGTATTTCTCTTTGTCTTGGTTATGAGTAGTAAAAGAATATTTCTTACCTGATACAGGTGCACCAAGAGGTGCTAGCTGTATCCTTTGTCCAGCTGATCCAACTTCTTTTTTATGGAAGGAAGAGGTGTACAGTCCCAATGGGTTGTAAGCACCACTACTTACAAAGCCAGGATTTCCTGTTGACATTACAGAATTTTAGAATTTTCAGCTGCATTCAGAAAACTTTGCCTACTTTTTATAGTCACTTCAAATTATATTTGCCGTACCACAAATACAAGAGTACCAGGTATGAGCGTTCTTTAAAAACTCCCTAGTGCTCGTCTCTTTAAAAACATTCTTTCATTGAATTCATTCTTTGCTTTGTATATTAGTTGGACCCTTTCCAGCACTTAGGAGACAAAAATTCATCAGGAATAAAGACAAAGAGCAGGGTGAACGTTTTATTAGTACTTCCTTTAAACTTAAGACCACATAGAAGGGTTTACACTGAGTTGCAGAGGAATGTAGGATCTTACCTTTTGTTTACATCTACTTGCTTTACTGGAAGCTAGTTTAACTAGTGCTCAGTACTACTCTTATGCTCAACATGTTTGGCCTAAATCTATCTGAAAGAATGGAACCCAACTTCTCTTGTGGAAAGTGGTGCACCACTTGAAGTTGACTTTGACAGTTCCCACAGTTGAAGGCCTGTTATAAAAGTCAGACCCAATTATCCTCTCTCTTTAACCCTGGTTATAATTCTGTTTGTGCCTAGTTTTGGTCCAGATCTTTCTTTAAAGCAGCACGAGCCTGAGAAGGTTGACATAACCATCCTAATTTGGAAGTACATTGTGCATGTACACAAGAAATTAGTACTGAAATTAGGGTCCAGTGGAAGAGTGATCTGTTACAATACTTACACTCCCTAGTCCAAGAAAATTTCTTACCTTCTTAAAGTCTGTCATCATTTGGGACAGTGTTACAACTATGCTGGCACAATGTCCAGAGAGAAATGCTTTTCTGTAGTGGTATGGTTCTGTGCTCAGTAGTATTAAATTTGTGAAGTAGAAGGTTATACACAGTAGTTTATTTTGACCTTTATCAAGTGTGAGCATATTCATCACACCTTCAAGTGGTAGTTGCAGAAAAACAGAGTATCTGCTTTCCCAGTTTTTCTGTCTCCTAAATCTTTTTGCAATACCATAATATTCCTCTTCACACCAACATTCCCAGACCTGTGTGATAATGTCAGAGCTCAGAGCAGTGGAACTATAAGGCACAAACTAGACTGCCTGGAATCCTGAGGTTCCTCCCTTTTACTGTAAGGTAACTCCACCAAAACCTGTGCAACCACAGCACTGTAAGATCAGTGTAACAAGTAGGGAATCCAAATGTAGGAAATGGTGCAAGTCCTGAGTACTGTCGTGAACAATTCATCCCTGAGGGGAGATGCACGTGCTGCATTAGGATCACTTCTTCACCATTATCCAGTGACCTGCTGTGGATTATAATTAGGCTACTAAAGTATTATCTGCCTTTTAAAGCACAGTAAGTTCCAAGAATCCCGAAGAAGCCATAATGAAGAGAGCAAGGTTTGACAAAAAAGATTGCAACTGAAAATGGAAATATACAATCATCAGGAACTTGCATTATAAGTGTGATTTTTTTACAAGAAACTGTAAAACTTAAGTAGGAAATGTACAAAGAACCAGGCTGTAACTGCTATAAATTACCTTTTGGATCCTCTAATTTTTCGTTCAACCTTTCTTTGCATGATAGGTTTTCAATAGGTATAATTAAGTTCTCATCTGTAGACAAGGAAAATTAAAGGAAGAAAAAGATGGAAGGACAGACCTTTAGAAAAAGGGTATGAAGAACCAATCTAGGTGATGCAAAAGAAATGAGGAGGGAAAATAAGCAAGCAAGAATGAATATTTGACACATTAGTAACTACAATGTCTTATTCTTGTTTTCTTAAGCAGGAAATGTTACTCCAAAAAGTTACTCTACAAAGTCCATTCTAATTATGGACTACCAATATGACTTACCAACAATGCAATCACACTCCATTTACAATTTCAAGGACTTGGTCATATCTGCAAAGTTGACTGATCATAAACTTACAATCCTTCATAAATAAAGCACTTGTAGCTATTTGCTCTTATCTTATTTTGCCTGAGAGCAATATTGTGGCTGATGGAAAAAAACCAAAACCCACTTAAATAAACTATACATAGTTATTTAAACACAGCAGTGTCAACTTTCAGATTTTCAATATGAAAAGAGAAAAGTTATAAATTACATGTATTGTATTTCCATGATCCATCTATCCTGGTTTCATGTGTGTCTGTCTTAAATGTTGCTGTCTCCCCAGTATATAAAACATCACATGCAATTTAAGATACTGATAGAAATAATGCCAAGTATTTTCAAATATAAAAATTAATCAGTTTTAGTGCTTTGTTTCTCTAAATTCTTGGTAGTAAGACAAATGCAGGATTTCTACCATTAGTATTCATCTTAATTTTATCTTTAGTGCAGTTCAGTAAGTAGATGTCTAGACTATCAGTGAAAACATTTGGAAGCAGATGTTTGCCTTTCTGTGCCTGATTCCCTTGCAAGCTTATTTATCAATAAATTACTTCTGAGGCAGATGGATGCTCTATTTCAGAAAACAAAAATGATACACATGATGACAGCTTTAAAAAACCTCTTCTATTCCACAAAAAATTCTGGTAGGTGCTGTTATTTTTCCACTTTCTAAAATCTTGCACGTTAATTCAGATGAACAACTTCAGCTCACCTGACCTTCAGAGGGGAAAATCAGGTTTGTTGACACTGCAGAATGGCTACTAAAGTTCTGTTAAAAAGGGGTGCAGCATCTGCATGTAAGCAAACCTTCTGAAGTTCTTGCTGTACAAGCATGTAAAGCTGGGAGGTTTATTGGCAAGTAAGTGTTGGAGAGTGACTCGTGCTAGCTGGACAATGGCTGCAGAGTTGTTAACAAGGTAACCTCCTGTAACAGGGACAGTGTACCTGAAGTACAGGGCTTGGTGGTGAACAGACAGATTTCAGTCCGGAGTCTGATGCTTTCCTCAGTGAAATCTTAGATGAAGTGTTTAACTAGTGTTGGCACTCACTCTATAAGATGCTGATAATAGTGTTCTTCACAAAATATAGTCTCACTGAAAGTTCTTTCCTGGAAATAAGGAGACTTTTCTTGCAGCAAAGGCTTTAGGACAAGGCCAAAATTGATAAAAGACATGTCTAAAATATTAGGCAGCACTTCTATTACATGAGTACATCACCCACCACTTTGTTTTCATGGGTGACACTGCTGTTTGATAGTGTTCCATGGCACAGGGAGCAGGTAGTAATGAGGTGAAACTACTTGCTTAAATATAGTAAAATAATGGTCTCAGTGGATTATATACAAAATTTATCTTGACAGAACTTTATAGGTGGGGGTTGGTCTGCACCTTCCTAATGTTTTGAAAGCAAAATACGTAAGTTCACATATGAAAAAGTTGTTATTTTAAGAGTCTTTCACTAGAACAAGAAAAAAAGAGAGCCTGGAATCTAAGCTAAACTGCTTAAGTTAAACCAGATGGCCTTAACTAAAGTAATTAAATAAAGTACAAGAAGATATAATGTGACCATTTACAATTACACTTTTACCTGTAGTATTTCTGCTGTAAGTCAATCCTCCCCCAGCATTTGCCAGTGATTTAGAAAACAACTGGTTGTTCCAGGTTCTGTGTGATCCTTCTTTATTGACTGCTGCTAAAGAGACAGTCTTCGGGTTTACACCTTAGAAAACAAATAAAGGAAAATGTTATAAATACCAAATTTCAAACATAATTCAACCAATAAATGACATTTCTAGAACAGAAAACCAACACTGAATTTTTTGTCTTATGATGTAAAACACCATAACTGTAAATTAACCATGTCCATTGATTAGATTTTTAAGCTGAACCATGAAAACCAGTGACACTGATTTAAGAACAATTCTCTTCATGCTTTGAAAAGGAATTTAAAAAGATGTTTCAGTAGAGTTACTTGGTTTCTATAAAACTATAATCTCATAATTGATATTTTCGTCTGTAAAAAAAGGAACACACAAATTAAAAATACCTATCAAAACCTGGGGTTCCCAAGGCTGAAAATAAACTATTTCTTCAAGGGTTAAGTTAAAAAGTAGGACAAAGATGTTCTTGTTACTTCAGCATGTTACAAGCATTACAAGAGTTAATGGGATTACAACACATGAAAGCACCTCCCAGATCTACTGGGTGCAGAACTAAAGTAATAGGGATAAATAACAACTATGTTCTTTGGACCTATTATTCCCTTACATGTCGAAATTAATTATTTTTTACATCTACGCCTTTCTCATTGAAAACCACAGAGACATTCGAATTGTGCTTAAAAAAAGGTAAGAAATACACATGACCCTTCCATTTGTGTTACCTTTAGATAGGGAAGTTCCTCGCCCTTTGTAATTTTCTTTTCTTTTGGACTTGAACTGTAGAGTCTCTGGGCATCCTATTTAACATTCAAGAAGTGATTTCATATTCAGAAGTCACCACTACCCTAATGAATTCCTGACAAATTAATCATATGTTGTAACAAAACAACTTCCCCGACAATGGGGAATTCCTTTGTGAGCCACCTAAATTCTCACATGTGGATTACAGAAGTCATTATATGATTACTGTAATTGTACAAACCACCATGGTAACAAATAGAAGATACTAAATGAGACACCAAGAAAATAATTCGATTATAGAATATATTCAGAATACTAACTAAAGGAAACATTCTTTTTGCTTTCTCCTTCTTTCCATTCTAAATCCCAGTAATTACATAATATCATGTTATTTTCCTGATAAAATCACCCAGATTTGGACTAAGATATCTATTTCTAAAGAAAGATGACTACCTTAGGAAAGGAAGTGAGTGTGGGAATTCCTACCAATGCCAGTGGCTGGATATTTCTAAACGCTTTGTACAAGGAAGGGGACTGTGTTTATCAGAACTTATGTTCAGAAAACCCCAAACATGCTGACACTGCAAAATTGGTAAATATGCATGATATAAAATCATAGAATCACAGAATGGTTTGGGTTGAAAGAGACCTTAAAGATCATCTAATTCCAACTCCCCTGCCATGGGCAGGGACACCTTCCACTAGACTGGGTTGCTCAAGGCCCCACCCAACCTGGCCTTGAACACTGCCAGGGATGGGGCATCCACAGTTTCTCTGGACAACCTGTCCAGTGCCTCACCACTCTCATAGTAAAGGATTTCTTCTGTATATATTTTCTAAATTTCCCCTCTTGTAATTTGAATCCATTACTCTTAATCCTACCACTATGGTTCCTGATGAAAAAAATATATGTAATTTCTTTAGTCCTCACATACACCTCCTTATGGGTTAATCAGGATATATTCCTAGTAACCCAAGAGATGCTGGCTTTATATTACTGAGGATTTTTTATGTTACTGGTCATAAGAGGGCCTGTGAACTTTTATGGTGTACAAGCAATGTTGGTTGGCGTCCTGCCATGTTTACATAGCCAGAAACTGCTGCATCAGTTGTGATGAGGTTTGTTCTGGGAAAGGCATTTAGTCCAAAATTTGAAAATTTAGCCATGTTATGAACAATAAAATTATCCAGTGAGAAATCTAAAGCTCAAATGTACTGTATGTGGATTGTGCACAGCTTGTATTTTCTACATGTATTGACTTTTAACCTTACCAGGCAGATATCTTGATTGGTTTATATAGTAATCTTTTGCTGATGTATTTGATCTTTCGGAATCATTTCTCATCAGAACTGTTTTGTTTTCCCCTCCTGGCTGGATACAGCATGAAGCTTTTGGTTCTGGCACACTGAAAAATCAAAATTTTCAAACCATGTGACCAACAAGTCCAGCCCAGAATATCACAAGCTGACCTTAGCCTGAAGAATACAGTGCTCTTCACTTATCCTACTTCTATCAGTAGAGTCTGTTTCCACAAAGTAACAGTCAAACATAACACCTCACGAGAGCCTGACCTGGGATTTGAAGAAAGAAATGTATCCAACACTATGGAATTAAAGCAAATGTGGCAAAATGGCAGAACACAGTACCACTTAACCCACAAAGGAAATGATGTCAGTATGCCAAATTTTAGTGAAACAGGTTCTTAAATACACAACAAACACCTGAACCATATAGTACCTGAAAATAAACTTGATTCTGTATGGAGATTACCGCCACTATAGCAACACACCCAAAGCTGATCTGCTCATACAACTCTTGGCATTCTTGCAGAATTTTGGTGACTTGAATTTTTATAGACTTGTCTTAATCAACCTATAAATCTACTTATGGATACTGTTTACTAAAAGAAACTGTGATTTTATAATTGTAGGACCTACCTAAAAAGAAATTCCTTGTTTTTCTTTTCTTTTGACAGTGCAATGCTAGGCTTCTTTGAACATGACATTCCAAATTCAGGGTCATCCAAGTCATCCCAGCTATCCATAGCCTTTACCAAAGTCTGACCCCACCGTCTTCTGCAGGTTTTAGGACCTAGTACACCATTCAGAGGGCAACTAGCTGCTTGTTTCTATTTTAAATTTAAAAAAAAAAAAAGTTAAAATAATAATAATAAAAAGAAGCACTTCAATTCTAAAATTTTATACTTTGTATCTAGTATAACTCCTGACTACTGCTTACAGATTTTGAGAGAATTTTTCCCAGTGTGTTGTATCTATCTGTTTTGGTCATAGTCTCATTATGACTTTAAGCACAAAACATAATAATAATGCCAGCATGTATTTGGAGTGTAGTTCTTTTGGACTGTTATCCTTAAATTGCTCAAGTCTACCCGAAGCAGTGAGGTTAACATTCTGTTTGCAAACCTAGTTCAGTGCTCAACCCCTATTACTGGCATCTTGCTGAACTCATGCTCTAAACAGTGGTAGATGAACTGTCAAGAAATAGAGCACAGTGGTGCAGAACACTGCTGTGCCCCCAAAGTAAATACAGCAAATGAAAGAAACCGGTCAGGCCTTTTCTTTAACATTCTGTTCCAATGAAATTACTAAATTTCAAAACTGTCCTTCCATCTGACTATCATTTGCTTTCCAGTATTCTCTGAATACCTATTATTTTTAACATACTTTGTACTGCAGTTCAGTGAGTACAAGTCAAAAGCAAAACAGAAGTTACAAACCAAAGTTTACTAGTCATCTTCCTAAAAATCTTAATTGCTAAATTCTTACAAGGTTAGAAACGGGATATTTTTGGATATTCTCCTGCATGAGGCAAGTGAAGTTCTCCCTTTCCACTTCTCTATTGTGTACTGACAGTATTGTTGTGAATTGTTTCTCAAAGGTCAGTAAGTGACAGCTGTTTCAACTCCATTACTGCATAAGCATGTCAGTGAGGGCTATTATAAATGAATGTTATTACAAGCAATCTATTCTTCTAACTTGCTATAAAATTTTAATAAGCAGGCAGTTACATCCTCA
Organism: Corvus brachyrhynchos; assembly: GCF_000691975.1. NCBI lineage: Eukaryota > Metazoa > Chordata > Aves > Passeriformes > Corvidae > Corvus > Corvus brachyrhynchos. Next base: position 137,702 of record NW_008237353.1, read on the forward strand.
ATTAGTCCCTAGTTATCTATCTGTATCTCCTCTAATAAAACATAACAATTTTCAAGGCATCACCTGGCTGAATAAACAAAGAACTTGTAATAAAACCATCTATGTAGTTATTGAAGACAACTTACAGGCGTTGAGTTTTTATTGATAATTGGAAAAAGTGGTTGTGCCTGTGGCTGCTGCTGCTTTGGTACTTGCTGGTTAGCTGTGTTCTGAGGCAACTGAATTTGCTGGAGGGGCTGGTGGTTAACCTTTGGCAGAGGCTGTGGCTGTGTTTTGTCAGATAAATCAGGTGAAGACAGAGGTTCTGGCTTAGCTTCCAGTTTAGGTAAAGATGGCTTTGGCTCTGTTGGCTGAACCGGTTTAACAGGAGTCTGTTTCTCCAGATACTGTGGAGGAGGTCCTAAAATTTGGCCAACTTGAAAGTAAGGGTACTTCAAAGCCTGCAGAAGAAGATATAAACACACTAACTTTACTTCAAAAATTTGACTTCGGTAACCTCATCAAGGATCAAAGTAGGTTTCTGAAACATTTGAGCAAGCTTTTCAGCACAAATGAAAGATGGATGCAGAACGAGATCATACATAAAGTCTATATTGAGAACTAGCAGTTCTGTATTTCAAACTCTTCCCATCACAGAACTTAGTAATATTGATCCATTTGTACATATGACAGCAGTCATACCCTTTTGTTCCCTTCTTTATTGCTAGGTGGAGTCTGTGTTTTGAGGTGCATTATACATCCAACACCATTCTATATTTATGCAGTAAAAAATTTCAATTTTAAAAGAAGTAGTCCCCACTATCTTGACCACATGCCTTATTATATGTTTCCCCTGCTGACCGTGCTTTGGCAACTCAAAGAGTAGGCTTGAGGTTTTTAATTAAAACCAGAACAAAACCAACAACATCAAAAACACCAGAAGTGAGATGATTGCCATGTCTGGGTTCTACAATTAGAGGATGTTAATGAGCAAGGTTTCTCCCCCATTTTTCTTATCACCTGCTTTTGCTTTTCTTTAAAATACATTGTGCTTGCTGTGCCTTCATAGTGTTTATTAAGAAAATACAGTGTCTGTCTTAAGGCAGATGTTTATTTGATCCTTTTCCTCTGACCTTTCCATATCCTCTGCTAGATGTAGAGCATGGACACACCTTAGTAACTCATCTCCTCCTATATCAAAACAACACACTCTGCTAATCCTTCTGGGTAGGATCCCACTCTTTGTTAGTTCTCAAAGACATGTTTTGCCTCAGCTGCACTCAAGAATCGCTGCCTTTGAACACATTGCCATGTATATGCATTAAACTCTTCCATCTGACTGTGGATTACACAACTGCTGCAGCTGCTTCCTCAATTACTCACTTGGTTAAAAGCTAGTTATTTGTTTTGTAAAGCACCATACAGTATTTTGTGTAGAGGTACATAGTACTGGACTACAGACAGATGTCCATCACTGTACAATAGACATGCTTTATAAAGAGGAGAGAAATGGTTGCTCTGTTTGGTACCATCTGCTAAATGTTTCTGAATCACTTCCATTACATCCACCTAGAATAACTTGCAATATGTCCTTTCTTTCCCAATTGTATCCTCTTTTATACCTTCTAAATAGGATTACATTAGGTATGAATAATAAAAAAAACCCACACAGAATGTAACCATCTTCAGTCCTTGAAATATGTTTTTTGAAAATTAACTCGGAGAAAAATTGTGACCTTTGTGGCCTATTGGTATGTTCTTCGTAGAGTTCTTTCCATGTAACTTCGTACAATTCACATTCCAAGTAAAAATAGTCCTTAGCTCTTCCATACTGCATTCTATCTGTGGCTTTACAAAAAGCAAGGCTTTCGAAGTTTTCAGTACCTCCCTTTGTACAGATGGGGAGGAAAACAGAAGTGGCAGAAGTGTCTGATAGATACAATTGAAACACTTGCACCTCAGCTATTTCTCTGTCCTGTACAGAGAGAGTTTTAAGATATGCCAATATAGAAGACAGCATTGCAGAAATAACTGAAGAGTTTCTGATGTCTGCTGAGCCAGGTTTAGAACTTTCTCTTCTCACCACTTAGTCTCATTCCCACCAAAGTGTTCAAAATGAGGAGACATTTGTGGCCATCACTATTATGGTAATCAATTGGTTTCTGTATCTACAATTTTTTAACAATGCAATAAAATTCAGTCTTATACTTAATCATTCATGTACTCAGACCTGACTTGCTGTAGGTCTCTTCTTTGGATTCCAGTTCAGCATGTCACTCATAAGATGTATTGCTTCATTGCTTGCATTTGGGATGAGAGTTTTTAGGCTTATAGGGACACATTGTGGGAAACGGAAATTCATGGCAGAAGCAAGGTGGTATCCTTCTGTCCAGTCACTCTGTTTCAAAGGAAAGAAAAATCAGCACCAAAAAAGAACGAAGAGGTACTTAGATAAAATTTAATGCAGTTGTAGTTGTGCTTGGTGTGCACAGCTCCTTCCTATATAGTTGAAAACAAGCATTCCTGTTTTCTATGACAATTATTACAACACCAGTGAATGCAGCATCAGTCTCCAATGGCAGTCCTCCTGAGGTCTCCTGTAGCTAAAGGTGGAATCATCACCATGAATAACACACTTGGACACATCTATTTGAAGGAGACAAGAGTGCAGCAGTACCAGGAATGGTACTGAGCATCCCATCTGCCACAGAAATGAGCCCAACAGCTAACTTCAACACACCCTCTTTATGGAAATAGCAGAGGTGAGGCCCTTCCATCCACCATGCCATGGTTGTATAACCATGATGCAGCCTATACAATATAGCACTGATCCCACCATTAGGACAGTCAATGTTTAAGTTACATCTAGACAGTATTGCAACATTAAAAAACCATGACCGCCAGATAAGAACTTTTTTTTAAAGTGTTTAACTTTCCAAAAGTAAACCCTGAAGTCCTTTGTTGCTTGATAACTGCATTCTTGGAATATAGAACTAAAGGACTATCAAAGACCTCAAGAGATCATTTAGTCCATGCCATTGTCCCTTCCCAACAGGTGTTAGTCTCAAAAAGCTTCCAGTTTCTGGCAATCCACAACCACTGTATACAGACTATCCAGAGAGTAATCTCCTCAAGATTAGAAAAATGGAGGTTTCTCATATGAAAATAAAAGACCACTGTTGAGTGTCCTATCATCCATAGACACCAAGAAGGAGTATTTGATTCTTCCCTCTAGAGTGGCCTTTTTATACATTGGAAGGTGTATTTGTTTTCCTTTCTTCCAGTCTTTTTTTGCACAGGCTAAAGAAACCCAAACAGTTCCTAGGGTCTAGGCTTTTAAAGTTTTATTTCTTCCCTAGACTCTGATTTTTCTCTCTTAAAAAGGAAAACTCTAAACTGGATATAATATAGCAAGTGAAACAGAAAGATTAGTTCATATGTTAATGAGCAATACTCCTTTCTCCACACACTGGTATGGTATTTGTCTTTAGACATACAACAAACTAAATAGCTCCTAAGGCCTTTCCTACAGATGTGTTAGCTGGATGGTTACCCACAGCTATTTATGTAGCTGATTATTCCTGCCTAAGTACAGCACTCTGTGCACTACTGAAAACATTTCTTTAAAGCTGCATCTCTACTTCTATACATAAAAAAACCCCCCTCTAAATTCTAATCTTGTTTTCTAATATAATCCTTCTCAGCCTGCCATCTACTAGCTTAAGTAGCAAAATCTACTCCACCAGATGGCCTTCAATACAACTTTAAAAACTTCATCAGATGCAGAACCACTCAAATTCTATTCAATTCATCTTTTGAATAACAGCCAGTGAAGCTTACTCTCTGTGTAAGTCTTTCCAAACTGGTATGCTCTTATCATGCAGTTTGTATATAACTATGCTGATGAGGGACAGCATCAGAAACCTTACTGAAGACAAGGTATGATACCAGTGCTCTTCCTCTATCCACCAAGCTTATTACACTGCTACAGGACAAACTGGACTGATTTGATACAATTTGGTCTTAAGGTACCACGATAGCTATTACTCATATTTTTACGCAGAACAGTTTTAGCTATGTTAGCACAGTCCATGGTAACAATAAAACCTCAAATACAATTGTAAATCACATCTGGTTAAAAAAAGTCTCAAGATTTCAAGCAACTTCCTATTCCACCTCAGAGAATAGTTTGTTCATTTAAATTAATGGAGAAAGACTTCCCTCCTTCACTGCACTGTCCTTCTTTATTGAGTTTGGTGGCATTCTGTCTGCTAGAAATAGTGATAAAGGAACAGTTTACAACAAAGTACCAAGGACTGCGTGTTGAACTGGTGAAGCACAGGGATAAAGTAAAAACAATACAAGAGCAAAAATGAAAAATACATTTATATTTATAAAAAGAAAATTAATTTGGAATAACTTAAAAGTGTCATTGCCAACCCTCATCTAAAGAAAATGCATTTCATTAATCTCTCCTATTGAGATTGTCATCAATTTTTTCATTAAATTCACATACTCCAAGTGCACCACCACTGCCAATAACTGAATAGTGCAATTTAATTTATTTATTAAAATAAAGAAAGAAACTTAGTTTATAAAAAAAAACAAAATAGTTGCCTGCCACTATTTAAAACACCCAGATTCACAAAAGTCATTGGTGTGTTGTTATGGACTTAAGCACAGGAAGGTAAACTGGAATGAAGATAGCTTCTGGGCATAATTCCTGTAATTCATTATTGCAGGATAACAGAATAAATGAAAATGCATGACTGAAAAAATAGTATTTTTAAATCTATCTGCAAAATCAGACTATTAAAATAACTGCTTACATTTTTCAGAATGTAAGTACTTGTAACAAATGATTTATTTGTTGTGATAATTCCTATAATGGTATTTAAGTACTCCTCTTACACAGCAATCTCCCTGAAGAATGCCTTAGCATTGTTGCAAGGAGAGAAAATTCCCAAGTCTGTCCAGCAGATGATGGGTACAAAGTAATTAATTACAGTTTCCTGATCCTAGAGGGCTGACTTACAATGCCCTTAACTCTTAAGTTCTTTAGTGGAGGTTACAGTTTTCTCTGGAATACTCAGCTGGTAATGCTCCCTGCTTTCCCAAGCAATAAGCTTTCTAGTCAGGGAATGACAGACTCTAAACAGTCAGGATTTGCTTCTGTTAGTTCCTTGTAAGGTTAGAGGAAAAAACACAGCAGTCAGCTCAGTGCTGCTCTGCTACTGCACACAGTGAAAACCTCTCTCTGATCTGCCTGCTCTTCAGAGCTTGTTTATGCTGTACAGTGAAAATGTTCCAGAAGCCAGCACGGTGCTGTCTTTCAGATACTCTTCATATACATCAAAATGTTCCTCTTACTGTCCTAGACGTGCAATCTGCTTAAAAAAGCTCACATCTGCATCTGAAAACTCAAGTCTTAAAATACTGCTCCTCTTGCACATTATTCCTGAGGCACAACTGTGTCATGGCAAGCACTGTTTTACACATCATACCAATTTTCACTAAGTCCTCTAGACTCAATTTTCACTTCCACAACATATCTATAACTCTCCACCTGACCTTTTCCTCTCTGCTCTGCCATGAGTTTGCACCTGTTTCTCAGTATGTTCTCTTGGGTATTTTCCCACCACTTCGAGCTCTGCGTGTTCCTAGCTAAGCTTAATCTATTTCTGTTTTAAGTTTTCTGTTCCTTACTTCTCTATTGGTAACAGCTCCTTTACTGGACAAGAACTATACTAAATTTTGTATCAGTAAGAACACTAATGAAACTGATGTTTCTCTCTCCACCCTTAGGTTTTTCAGATCTAAATGGACTGTGTTTGGTCAGTTATTCCACCAATCTCTATTTGCATCCATAAAATACTGACAAACATCTGCCATTTCTTACTTCAGTCTCCAAAAATATTTAACTGCATATGGTCTTTTTTTTTCAGTTCATTCAAAATTTCAAAGGTAACCTTATTCATTTCTTGCATGTTCTTCCCTCCACTTGCTAAAACAACTTTTAAACTGAAGTAAATATAATTGCATCCATTTTTATATGCACCACCCAAACCTTCCTTGAAATTTTAAACAGTATTTAGCTCATCCACAAAATAACTGCAAATAATTGTTTTCTCTCTAAAATATTGCACATTTTCCCTCCATTACTTCTTATTGCTAATAATATTTATGAGACATCTGTGTTTGAGATGAAATGTTTCTTTTATGCTTTAAAAATAAGAAAAGCATAATTTGTCTTATTTATGGTAACTTTTACAAGTTCCAAATTCTGGGTGCCAACACAGAAGAATTACACTTCCGGGAAGGGAAAGCAAATTGGCTCTGGCAAATTAAATCCTAGGAGACTTCTGATTTGCCTTCCATTATGAATAGCTTTAAAAAACTAAATTAAACAATTTTATCTGGCTTTCATCAGAGGAGAGCAAGGCAACACAAAACGGTATGATATTCAACAGATGCCAATATGCAAGAGAAGACTAGCATTACATGCCTTAATGGAAACTGAAAAGAAATACAGTTGAGAAAACGGTAAGTCTGCAGGAAACCTATTGAAACAATAAGTTAATACCTATGTTCTGAAAGATAACATTGAATATTTTGTAATAATTTGATTTAATTTTCTTTGTAATACAATTGTGTGAGGTTTTTTAAGTCTGACCTTCTTTGGAGTCCCTAGCACTTGGCAAATTTTGAAGATTTCATCTACTTCACTTGTGCCTGGGAAAAGAGGTCTGAGTGTGTACAACTCAGCCATTATGCTGCCAACTGCCCATATATCAATAGGTGAGCTGTAGACAGATGATCTCAGCAAAACTTCAGGAGCACGGTACCTGTGAGGATGGAAGGAAATAACAGATAAGTTAAAATGGTCACAGGAAGGTTATTAGTTAAGCTAATGTATTAAATTCTTGATATACTTACCACCTGGTAGAAACATAATCTGTGTAAGGTGGCTGAGATCTTAGTTCTCTAGCCAACCCAAAATCTGCTATTTTCACAAGTTCTGGTCCACTACAGAGAAGGTTTTCAGGCTTCATATCCCTATGAAAAAATCCTGTAGAAGACCAAACAGAAAAGAATGGCAAATTATCACAGAATCACTTCTTAAGCAGCACTTCTAATAGGAGTAATCCAGTATTTACTTTGGGATGTTTTGGAATAGTATAGTGGTTTTCAGTCTTTTTTCTTTCTTTCCTAATTGGTTTTTTTTTAATAAATTCAACATAAAATAATTGCAACCTTCCTCCAACAACTACACACATTTTCCCTCCAGTGATTATTACACCAAGTGTTCTTAAATTAACAAAGGTAAACCGTCATTAGCACACTAAGGAAAATTAATTGGCTAGTGCAGCAACATCAAGTGAAAAACCAGTCTCACAATGAGATCTTCTGCAAAAACTACAACTGCTTTTTCAGTTTTGGATAGTGGAAAATTGAGCATCTGACACGTTTACTTGATTCATAGAATTCCTTGAATGATTTTTAACTAGTTATTTATCATTGTGACAACAAAGGATATCCAAATCCTGCTCAGAAATACTAATATTAGTAATGCAGGCACATAAAGCTTCTTCAAGGCTTGCTGTTGGCTTGAGGACCTCTATACGTAGGCAGTGGTTAAGTCACCAAGCAAATTAATTCTACTGTTTAATTGGAACATACAATTTGTTATGTTATACATTAATTTGATTGAATTCCACTTGCTAGAATAAAGCACTGAATTTCTGCATGCATAAATTGAAAATAATTGTAAGAAATTGGCTGAAATTATTACAATGAAATAAAAATGTTCAAATTTATTATACCTGTTATTCCCTTATACACTTATGATCAAATCAAAATATTAATATTGTAACTTAAAATTGGAAGTTTTTCTTAAAATCTAATATTCTCATTTATCTCACAGAGAAATGAGGTAGGAAAAGAGGATGCTAACAATCAGAGAACAGTATATGATCCTGATCAGAAGGACAAGAAAATGTCAATTTCTGGGTATTTGATAATACTGAACAGAATTAATTATTCATTTAATTCATCGACAGGCCTCTTCAGGGTACACTGAAAGCAAATCAAACCTCACTAGGAACACTGTTTCTTATTTTATTTTCAGCTAGTATTTTATTGTCTCTGGAAAGTTTTAAGTATACCAATGTGACGTGAAGAACAACTATGAAATAAAAATTGCAGTTGAGCATGAGAGTAAATTGCTACCTTTTTAAAGGCAAAAGAGTTTGCTACCAGTATTTTAGAATACAGTTCACAGACAGATATTAAACATGAGGATTAGGAGTTTTGCAAACACTGAAACTTTTTGTTCTTGTGAGCACACCTCACCTCTTGTTGAGACTGTGCCTGTAATTCCTAGCAACATCCCACTTATTAAGCTATTTAAATCCAGGTTATATTTGATAAGGATATTGTTTGAATTTGTTAGTGAACAAGTTATGTTCACTAAGAGTAGAGTATCATATTAGTCACAGTATCTCAACACAAGAGTATTGATGTATCAATGCTTCTCGATTAGATCTTTTTGAGGAAGCAGAAGTGTTTAGTATAGCACAGCATACAAGTTTCTTCAGTTTGTCTATACATCTTCTAACTAAAGTAGAAAGAACTACTGAACAGTGTATGAATGAACAACATCCAATGCTTTCCAAATGAAAGAGGAAAATCCAGTTATAGGAAAACAAAGAGTAACTTCAGGCACAGTTTAAAATTGCACCACACTTGAAACAGGTAAACACGATTTATTAGAGATGATTAATAGCCCTTGCTGGGTTATTTTATTCAAGTTATTTCTGTGCACAATCTTATTTTCTAAAAAAGTGCTGTACAGTTAAACTCTAGTAGGAAACCTACCATGTTTGTGGATGAAAGCCAGCCCTTGCAATATCTGATACATCATGTTTCTGATGACTGACTCGGGGAAAAACTTGTTTCTGTGAAGAAACAGGGTAACAACTTTATATAATTAAGAAAAATAATGTATCTTCAGAACACACGTTTCTTTATTTTGCATAACACATTGTGAACACATGAAAACAGACCCATCAAGTCAAAGCAAGAAAGATGCAACTCTCATTTCAAAACTCTACTGGGGCCTTAATCCCACCCATTTTAAGTGCAGCAGCAGAACTTCTCTGCTAGGAGGTTCATGGTGCTGTCTCTCTGTAGAAGCTGGCTGGCCAGCAGTGCGCTTGACCAGGTGAACGTGGAATGTACAGTAGTGTAACAAGGCAGAGATGGCACAGTGCAGCACTAGTAGGTGCATTACCCAGTGGTGCCCTTAAGAGAACCTTGATAAGAGCAATGCTGCTCAGCTGCAGATTAACACTGTGCTAATGTCACCAGCAGCTATCTCAGGATGTCAACCCAAGAGCTTGGCACATTAGGAGATACAAGTGTACGACAAAGTCTGAAGGAAATACGCATTGAAGGCAAAACAATTCAGCAAAGGAAAATGTTATTGAAAAGGCAGGTCCTATTTCAAAGTCCCCCTTCTAAGCCTTGCTATGTACTGTTTGTCCAAGATTGCAACATCAGGGTTAGCCTATATGTAGGCTGCTCTTACAAGCATGCATGCATGCACCATCCCCACCTTAAGCCAAACCTGTGAGCAAAAATAGCACAAACAGTGTTCACACAATCCTTCATACGTTAAAGTGAAGGCTATTGAAGAAAAGAAAAAAAACCAAAACACAACTCTTTGGAATTTCTCTCATGGCATGCAAACTCTTCTGTTAACAATTGATTGAACTTATTTCCAAAAGCATTACAATATGCAGTGTTGTAACAGAGCAATGCAGAATTCTACTCTCACATAAGCAGATGCAGCAACTCCTGTTCACATCAATAGGGCTGCAAGAAGAGCCAAAACCAGAAATTGCAATGTCTTCTTCAAGGTAGAATGAGAATCATTAAATAAAGCATTATAGCACACTACTTTTTCTGTGAAAAAAAGACATACCTATCCTTCATTAGCTGATAAAGATTTTCCTTCATGTATTCAAATACAAAGTAAAGGTGGTCATTTTCTCGTATGACTTCCTTCAATTTTATTACATTGGCATGGTTTAGCTTCTTCAGAGACTGCAACAGAGCAAAATACGGCTTCAGATAACCCCACAGTGACCTTCATTCCTTACCAGCACTAAATTTTTAACATGTAAGTTTCTAGCACAGAATCCACACAACATATTCATGTGATACCCCATAATTTATCTTGCAATCTGTTTTAAAGAATAACAACACAGCAGTTGGAATAAATTTCAAAGTAAAAATTAACTACATTAATAGTAGTTCAAGCCTATTTCTAGAGATTACCTCAGAGCTGGAGTAAGGATTAGCACCAAAACCTAATTCCCTACAATGAAAGGCAAATCTGAAGCTGTAAGAGCTCTTGATCACTGAACTGAATAAGAAAACCCTGCATTCTTTTTTTTTTTTTTTCTTTTTGGCATGAAACTTTCACGAAGAAGGATTCTCTTACAGATGTTCTTTTTGGACATACTGACTTGTGTGAATCTCCAATAAGTTAAATCTTTAGTAGAGAGTTTTGTATGTACAGAAAATCAGATGCCCAAAACATGGAATAATTTGGAATTTAAGCCCAGGATTTCAAGTGTTATTCTATCACTTGGCTAGCCAAAACTCCCAGTGCTTTCTACAGATACCCCAAATACAAGGAATGGATACACAGCTAGAAATCTGGAACTAAAATGGAAGAGGAGGATGGTAAACCACAGAAATACACACATACAAAATCAATTTCTTTCTCAAAGACAAGAGGCTTGGCTATGAGACATGGCCACTGCTTCAGAATAGTGGGATATTCCACAAATCAGCAGGACCTCTAGGAGTGCCAGCAGCCCATGGTTTTGTGAAATCTGTCACCATTTAAAGAGTTCACAGAGTTTGGCCTTATGCTTGGACATGGCAGCTGCCCTTTTCCTTCATCAAGCCCAACCAGACACTTATTTTTAAACGTGGTATGTTCACCACTTTACCTTCACTTCTCTCAAATTCATACATTCATCCCATGAATAGAACTTTCTTTTCATTCTGAAATAAAGTCCAAGATAAAGTATTTTCAGTTAACAGTGCAGAGTGCTTTTAGAAAAAGAAAACCTAAACGATATTTTCTAAGGCTAGCATTATCTATATTTTGAACTCAATTTAAAAATTCTAGCATAGCCATCAGCAATATAAATAAAAACAAACTCAACGCTTAGAATTGCTAGAAATTTACAGTGATTAACCATCAAACACTGAAACAAATTTTTAGAGTACAACCAGAGACCATGTTACTCCAAAGGAAAAGGGACATAAAACCCCTTTGTATCATTTGAATTATGCTTTTAATAAGAAAGTAAGCAACAATGACACTGCACATATAATATGGAAAATCACATCCTTATGCATAAGTTGCATATTCTAGGGAAATAAAAAATTATATTTTTGAAATCTGCAAAATATCTGGATTGCTTACTATTTTAATTAAACAGCTGACTCGATCATTTTAAAAATCTGTTCCAAGATACTAATTTCAAAAAAAAAGGGTTCCTTTTTTTTTCAAGCAACATCATAGCCTCTAAACTAATTGTTATACATAACAGTGTAATATATTTATTTGTAAGTCCTGCATAAATCCAAATGTGGGTATTTGGTGTTGCCCAGATCTTGGAATGAAGTTGTGAATGTCATTGCTGTGTTTCTGTAAAGTTCTAGCACCTAAAGTGAAGAAATTTAAACCCAAGACTTTCATTTAAAATAAAACTATCTTTAAGCAAAACTGTCCCCTCTCAAGTCCCAAACGTAAAAATCACACAATAGAATTACAAATCCTGAAATCACGAGAATGAAAACCACTTTCCACAAAATGTTGTTCCTTTTGCTAAAGATAATTAAAATAATCCACTGGAGATTCTTTCTTTAGCTTAGATTCATTTTAACTTCAGTAACAGTACCAGCAAGATATGGAGAAACCCAAAATACTCAGAAATTCTTAAAGAAAAAGTCAATCAATTATATTACAATTATCTTACTGCCGTAAATGCATAAATGAGATAAAAGAGTCTCAGCAAGATACAATTTCTGGTATTTCAACTTACACTTTATATCCTGCTTGCAGTTCTCTAGGAATACAAGGGGAACTTCCCCACTCCTTGAGTAGAATTTTTCTTGTTTCGTAATAATCTTTTAAGGCAAGTATGACAATGCTCTTGATTTCACAGAACACAACTTCACTAGATCCAAGGAGACAGCCTTTATTTACCTGACCAGATTGTTACTGTTATTTATCACTGTAGCAACACGTGAAACTTAATGCAGTACTTACAAACATTTGGGGGGCTGGGATGGAATTTCAAATCTACCTTAAGATTGCTATTCCTACAATTCATATAAATAGACTCCCTAATTAATCACATTCACTTTTGCTTCTCTTTTGGTACTGACCTAACATTTTTAGTAGGAAGCATGTTCAAACTGAACAAAAGCAGCATGCAATTTTACAAGCCTATGTAAATCAGTAACTTAAACTGATGTGTCTCTCTACTGATCAGTTACCTGAAATCTGACTCACAATCACTTTGTTAAACATCTCAACTAAAAAAAAATGATTTTGTTATGTTAATTTCTTTTTTAAAAGGGACGTTTTTCTTTTCTACTCAAATGGAAGACAACAATAAAGTCAGAAGTGAAAATCTTTAAGATTTTGCAAGCACCTTTACTGAAGTGAGATGCTACATACCTTTTGATAGCCACAAGTTCTCCTGACTCATTGCTCTTCCCCATCAACACGCTGCCATAGGTGCCATCACCCAGTTGTTTCATAATTGTGTAACGGTTCATTTTTTTTAAGACTCAGACAGCCAAAAGCTTATAAAACTCTAAATGTCTTCTGTTTTATCAAAGGGTTCTGTGCTCTTTGATTTTCTTAAGAGAAATTTTCTTCCAGACTGTTTTGCGTTGGTGAATGTTTCTCATAACTGAGCAGGATATTTACTGCTCTCTTCCAAACTATAGCTACATTGAGATCCAGTTAGGAAGCATGGGAAACAGAAGAACATGGTCATTCTCACACAGACCCTTAAAAAAAAAAAAAAGAAAAGAAAAAGACTTACTTATACAGTATTTTAGGAAAGAGACACTCTACTATTTGTATCAAACCCTCCAGATCTGTATGTGCTCTTTAAATAGAAGACTTAAATGTAATTAGTTCCTTTCAATCTTTCAAACCACAAAAGGTGCCTACTGTACAATTAGGGTTAGAGTAAGCAGAGATTGGAGAATCAAGGTTACTGTCATGATTCCCTAGAACCAGAGAAGTGTTTTTAAAGCTGGTGTATTCTGATGGAACTCCTTACTCTGAATTTGCCAACAGCAGCAGCTTCCTGAACTATAACAAAGGCACAGTTGAAGTTCTGGAAAACATAAGAACACAAATTTTGCACAGGGTGCCATCGCAAACTTGGGGTCGAAACACTGTGTTTTGGATTGGTAATGCAAGCAGGCTTTCTATGCGTAAAAGTTAGTGAGGAAGGGAGGTGAAGCAGCAAGTTAACCACTGCATTCTTCACCCACATAAACTGATTTGTTATAAATGTACATGGACGTCTTGCTCTGAAGTTCACATAATTCTTAGGCACAGTAATGGCTGAAGAGTTACGTTTATTCTTCAGTTTTACAAGGCCTGCAGAGAGAAGCACAGAGCTTACATGTACTGGTATGGAAGATTAAATTGTCATTTGGAGAAGAATCCATACTGAACAATGTTGAATCATCATATTTGAATCCATGTAAATGTTAATTTGAATCTGAACCCCAGCTTCTATTACACAGAACACTGTCTTTCACCAGTGCTTCAGATGAAGGCCAGTTGCCTGATGTTAAATACTTACATTAACTCACAAGAGTCACCAACTTATTTATCTGGAAAAACTAACAACAAGGGAAAACTAACAACTGTTTTACTCACTGTAACCCAAATGCTACTACACAAACAAACCACTGAATGTTAACTGAATAACAGCATTTACCTCTACCTTTTGCCTCTGCTGTCTGAAAATACAAAATAAAACTTGACTCAATGGGAACACACTGTCAGTCTACCTTTATAGGAGATGGAGAATTCAGCATGCAACTCTGTAGTCTTTATCCTTATGCCAGAATTAGCTACAGTCTGTCCAAACAGATTAGGAAACTCAAATTCAGCTCATAACAAGACTCAGGCCTGAGATTTAAAGGCCTGGTAAAATTCAGCAATAAAGCTGGCCTCTCAAGTAGACTAGCCTGCTGTGTAAAGGAAACATCTGCCTGGACAACAGACCAATGTTTCTAAGATGTTTTTAGTTGAAAGGCTGCTTCCTCAAAGAAGTCGTAACACAGAGTGTTACTCCCTGTTGCTTCTGTTGCCAGGAAAGAGTCTCACATCACCTGTCAATATGCCAGTAGCAAGTGGCCTAGTGGACATATCAATTTATAATCTCTGCACCAGACAAACATCAGTTTGTCAGGGAAAATTATAAAGAAGTTTTTATCCACAACCATCTATACCTCCCCTCCCCTAAAGCCACAGCTATAGTAAAATAAGATTTCTGGTTAATAGTGTATTCTGAAACAAAGCTAAAAACCAGATTTAACAAAAAGTGACATAGACATCTCAAATTATGACTAGATTTTAAATTGGACTTTCATATATTTAAACCAATTGTTTTCCTCAGAGTTCAGCTTTTTATCTTATTCCCCAAAATGCCTGCATGCACTCTAGTCTTTAACACCATCAGTAATGCCTTTTTACAACAAGGCTATTTGTTAACTCCTGTAATAAGCAGATGATCAAGAGTGTTTATTCCAAGTTAAGACACATTCTGCATACATATTTTGAAAGTTGTCAATTGTTAGCTTTATGTATATATTAAAAAAACCAAAACAACACAAAAACTTTCTGAGGGCGTTCTTATAGCCATTTTAAAACACGGCATCACATCTAAAGTGTCAGTAGTGATAAACTGTGTATGTGTTTTGTGTATAGGTGTACATAGGCATATCATATGTAACACGTTTTAGGTGCCTGTGTTTCTGTTTCAATAAATATCATTGTACATTGTTTAAGGTTTGGGGTTTTTTGAGGGAATTCAGCAATACCTGCCACAGATGGTCCCATCTTGAATTCCTAGAGTTACATAAAAATCTGGAGAATTTGCATGCATTTCATGCTCAACGTTTTGCTCTCTAACAAAGTGGACCAAAAACAACATGAGGAAAACTAGTATTTGCAATAAACAGAACAAGAACTAGACACAAAACTCGAGTTTTGACCTTTAAATCCTCTAATATTGGTGCGTAAATCCTATCAGCTTTCAAAGGAATTTTCTTTGGAGTATATATTAATCACATGCTTTCACAATTATTCCTTTTGTCCAATTCTAATATTTTGGCATGTGCAGTCAAAACAACCTCACATAAAGTGTTCCTTCCCTCCAGAAGTTCTGTGTAATTCAACACTTCACAGACCCAATTATGCATTTTGTCTATTATGTAATATATTGTATTGCCTTATTTCTTTTCTGCTGTATACTTTAATTTTTAGGGTACGAAAACATCTGATCAAGTAAAGTACAGAAAAGTCAGCACATTCCTTCAGTAATCAAATGGAAGTGTCAAATCCACTCAATGGAAATGCACAAAACAAGGCGTGAAAACCACACACCCTGGTAACAATGTCTGTGTACCATCACACCTACCCCACACTGACATGTACTGGAATTACAGAGCATGATGATTTAGAACAGAAATACTCTGGAGATTCATGTTTCTCTACAACAGACTTCTCCATACTTTGTACTTTACACCACCCATACCCAGCTCAAAAAGGTGTGCAATTTTTTCTCGGTGGTCTCTCTGCATCTTCTTTTTCTAATCTGCAGTTTAGTTCTCTCTTTTGTACTGACCTGAGGAGAAGCAAGGACGCAGTCTAGCTTTTCTGGTTAAAACAAGCCTCTGAGGTGGCCTTTTCCATACTAATGCTTATATGATATTATTTCCTCAGTGATGCGAAGCTCTAAAATGTAAAATTGTCATAATAGTCAGCTACCAAACAAACAAGAGAAATCCCAGTCTAAACAGCTTGTTTGATACTCTTAACGACATACTGTGCATAATCTCTTTACACAGGATTAAGGAAAGATTAAAGCCAGGGACAAATAGAGGACAAAATACAATAGCTTGACAGAATCTATAATTTGCGTAAATTTAGCAAATCTGAACAAGTACTAGATAACTGAAGAAGCAAATCTTCACTTTCAATATATTACTGGTGTTTTAAGCATTAGCAGCAATTTTATGTTATTTTAGATGTCTGAATTACATTTCAAAATGTAATGAATAGCAGCAAGCCACCTACATTTCTTGTGTACAAATACTATGCTTTACCAAGAGTTCTACATTTGCATCCTAAACAAACTACTCTCAAATAAATAGAAACTAGGATGTATGAGCCAATAAAGACCTCGCACACAGAGAAGCAGAACACCCACAACCAATGTTACCAACCTGTTTACAGTAACTGATGAAATCACCAAAACTGTTTGCGTAGCACAGTACTGTTCTCAATGATCAGAACTGGCAGTGTTGTACAGCACAGAATGTATGCTGACACAAATTTTAAAAGTAAAAAAAAAAAAACCAAACCCAAAACTAAATCCAACCACAAAACAACAAACAAATCTTGCAACAAGAACCTTCTTGGTAGTGACTGTATATTACTAAAGCTGCCAGAAAACAGGTCCCAAGACAGGTGGACCCAGTTCTTGAGATTAACCTCAAATCCATTACTCTAATCAAAGGCCAGCAGTTATTTAAAAGCATGACTCTCAGTTGCAAGAAAGAAGTCAACAACATTGACAATAAGTACTTGTACTTTGAAATAGACCACCTTAACTTTTTTAAACTCCTTTTAAAAATCTAATATATTTTTTCACTTGTTTGTATTACGCATTCAGGATGGGGTATATCAAATTGAGAACTCCAGTTTGCTCTAAGTATTTTCCCCTGTTTTGTTGTAAACTAGCTTTGGTTTCAAACCAAAATGATTCACAGCAACCTTTTCAGGACATTTCCACCATGCCAGCAAGGCTACCTCTTCCTACCCCCATGAAACCCCTTCCCACAACGCAGTACAGCAAGTTTCAGGACAACAATGGTTTCAGTGCTGCTGGCCCTTCAAGTCTCCAGCCTCGGGCAGTGTCCCAAAGGAACATGGACCACTCATCTTTCAGCATCTGCACCACCATAAGTTTCAATAAAACACAGAATCATTACGGTTGGAAGGGACTTCTGGAGATCGTCTAATCCAAACCCCCTGCCAAGGCAGGGTCACCTAGAGCACATGCAGGTGGGTTTGGAATGTCTCCAGAGAGGGAGACTCCGTGACCTCCCTGGGCAGCCTGTTCCAGTGCTCTGCCACCCTCAGTGTAAAGAAGTTCTTCCTTGTGTTGAGGTGGAACTCCCTGTGTTTCAGTTTATGGCCACTGCTCCTCAACCTGTCACTGGGCACCACTCAGAAGAGTCCAGCACCATCCTCTTGGCACCTGCCTCTGAGATAATTATGTGCATTAATGAGATTCCCCTCTCAGTCTTGAGAGCGGAAACAAATGTTTGTTTCCATTTTAGTTCCACCTGATGACATTCAGTCACCTCCCAAGAGTGCGCAGGTACGTACCTTCCCCAACACAGGCTCACAGCGCCAAGGTGAGCACGGCGCTCCTGCCGCTCACTCAAGCTATGAAAGTCGGCCCCGCCCGGCCTGCGAGTTTCACCCCGGTTCTCCTAAATAAAACTTCCCCTCTTATTAACCGCGGACCTCTCCGGCCGCCAAGGCCCGGCTCTCCCCTACCGAAGCCACAGCAGGCAGGGTCCCTGTCCCCGCAGGCTCCCCCCCACGCGGCGCTGCCGCTCCCCAAGCCCAGCACCGCAGCGGGGCAGCTCCCCACACACGCGAGTCAACCGCACAGCAACCCCAACCCCCCGACCCACGCTGGGGGCCGGCAGCAGCCGCCCTCTCCGGGGACGGACCGCAGGCTGCTCCCGCTCCAGCCCAACCCAGCACCTCCTCCATGCTGGGAGGACCCCAAGGAGCC
>NW_008237353.1:155972-162648 GCF_000691975.1 Corvus brachyrhynchos
CAGGGAGTCGCAGATGGAGCGGAGGAGCTGGGAGGCGGTGGATAAGGAGCGCTGGGGGGAGCGGGCACACCACGCTTTGGAAAGGGGGTGGTGCGCAACGGGAGCGGAGCCTGACGATGAGAGCCACGTCACAGGTTCCCTGACAGGTGGCCCCATGATACACGAGATCGTCTTTAGACTGTCTTTATTATAATTACTGGTGATAGTAATTATATATTGAATATATGTTTGGTGGTCTGGTGAGAGCCCACCGGGAGCGCTGCATCCGGCTCTGGGTCCTCAGCACAGGAAGGACATGGACCTGTTGGAGCGAGTCCAGAGCAGGGCCACGGTGATGCTCAGAGGGCTGGAGCAGCTCTCCTATGCAGGCAGGCTGAGAGAGTTGGAGCTGTTCAGCCTGGAGAGCAGAAGGCTCTGGGCTGACCTTACAGTAGCCTTCCACTACCTAAAGGGAAATTTCAGGAAAGATGGATAGAGTCTATTTGCAAAAGCATGGACAAAGGGAAACGGGTTCAAATTGAAAGGGAGTAGGCTTAGATTAGGTATTAGGAAAAAAATATTTACTGTGATGATGGTGAGGCACAGGAACAGGTTACCCAGGGAAGTTGTGGATGCCCCTTCCCTGGAGGTGTTCAAAGCCAGCTTGGATGGGACTCTGAGCATCCTGGTCTAATGGAAGGTGTCCCTGCCCATGGCAAGGGGGTTGGAACTAGATGATCTTCAAGGTCTTCTTCCAGTCCAATCCAAACCATTTTGTGATCATATGAAACAAAGCTACCAGCTAAGCCACAGTGTACTTAGGATTTGTACAGAAATTCCCACCTGTAATATTCACAGCTGTAGTGAAACCTGAGGGATTTTTTCCCCCTAGCATTTTTTAAAATTATTATTATTGTTTATTGTAAGAAATTTATTAAAATGCATGTTGCTAATACTGATGCAGGGGAGAAACTTTGAGTACTCTATGTATTCTAAAATATATGTATTTCTATTGCAAAAATAATAATGAACTTTCTGCTTGGTCCTTTGTAATCTTGCATTTCTCCTGTGTCTACAGAAGGCAGGGTTAACAAAAATGGCATATATAGTGTCTGATCCAGAGGTGCTTTTGACAGGGAAGTCTCACTTTAAGCTTCAACTCTCAACATTAGCTTGAGCTTCCTATTTTTTAATGTTTTTGAGAGTGAGGGGCAAGAAAAGGAGGAGATCATTTCAACACAATAACTGCTAGAAGCACCACGGAGGGAAAGGCAGAAAATTGTGTTAGAAATTCCGATTCCTATCCGCTTTGCCAAGCTGGCAGCTCAGGCTTGCTGAGCAGAAATGGGAAGCTGTCTTCATTATACCTTTTTTTTTTCCTCCCCTCCCTGTTCCACATTAATTGGCATGGTAACTTTGTGATGACTTTGTTGACAGATTAATTGATTCTGCCTCAAGTCAATTGGGTGGAACGTGAGGCTATGGGAATCGGTTTTCTGGAATCCAAAGGATTTAACCACTTGCACATACCTTGCTGAAATGAAAGTACAAGAAAACAACATTGTATTTTCTGAAACAAAATATGCCTGTTTCCTTTAGTGAAATAAAACATCAGAGGTGACTGCCAGGTAAAATAAAGTTCAAAGGTGAGACTTGAACATGAGAAGACAAAAAGTCTTCCCACACGGTAGAATTCAGGCAGAGATTCAGCAGGAGCTGACTGTATATAGCAAAGAATTTCACCATGCATTAACCTCTAAGAATGGGTTTGATCACTGCTACGTGGACGCATCCCTACATTGCATATGTGAAAACACCTCTCCACTGTCAGTGGAAATGATGCAGCGGTTGCCCTGTGATGTCCCCTCCCTGCCCTTCTTTCCTTTCCTTTCCTCTCTCTACAGTTTAGCCATGTCCCATGGCTGTGCTTTCCCAGTGATGGGCTCCCTCCTCCTCCCCTGGTGCTGCCATTCAGTTTCATAAGATCATAGAATGGTTTGGGCTGGAAGGAACCTTAAAACCATGTAGTTCCAACCTCCCTGCCATGGTCAGGGACACCTTCCACTAGATCAGGTGTCCAATCCAAACTGGTCTTGAACACTTATAGGGCATCCACAGCTTTTCTGGGCACCCTGTTCCTGTGCTTCACCACCCTCACAGTAAAGAATTTCTTCCATATATCCAATCTAAACCCACCCTGTCTCAGTGTAAAGCCATGCCCCCTTGTCCTATCCCCACATGTAAAAAGTCCTTCTCCAGCTCTCTTGCAGGCCCCCATTAGGTACTGGAAGGATGCTACAAGGTCAGCCCAGAACTCTTTTTTTCTCCAGGCTGAACATCTCCAACTTCCCTCATCCTGTCTTCATAGAAGGGGTGCTCCAGCCCTGTGAGCATCTTCGTGGCCTCCTCTGGCTTTGCTCCAACAGGTCCATGTCCTTCTTATTTTGGGGACCCCAGAGCTCGATAGGGTCTCACCAGAGCAGTGCAGAGTGGCAGAGTCAGCTCCCCCAGCCTGCTGGCCATGCTGCTTTGGATGCATACCCAGGATACATTTGGCTTTCTGGGCTGCAGCCACACACTGCTGGGGCATGCTGAGCTTCTCATCAACCAACACCCCCAAGTCCTTCTCCCCAGGGCTGCTCTCAATCCATTCTCCCCCAGCCTGTATTTGTCCTTGAGGTTGCCCTGACCCACATGCAAGACCTTGCACTTGGCCTTGTTGAACTCCATGAGGTTTGCACAAGCCCCCCTCTCCAGCCTGTCCAGTCCATCTGGATGCCATCCCTTCCCTCCAGCGTGCTGACTGCACCACACAGCTTGGTGTCACCAGCAAACCTGCTGAGGGTGCATTCAGTCCCACTGTTCATGTTGCTGAACAAGATGAAAATGCTCTTGGTTGCCTGTGGGGCATTTCCAGTCTAATTACAGTCACTTGTAAGAGATCTAGCACAAGCAAGGGGTTGATGTTTAAATAATTTCTGTATTAGTTTTGCACAAGAGAAATATTTGTCTAAATTCTGTTACCAGGACCTTGTGTCTGTCAATTGTTGGCACTTTGTGTAATGGTTCCCAACATTTCACACACATGAAGACAGAAAGGCTGTAGACAGGACTTGCCAGTGTTTGAGCCAGACTGCAACACGGTGTGGAGTTGCAGTACCAGCACTGCAGGCCAGTCACTTAACACTTCATTTTGTCATAAAGACAGGAGAGAGATGCTGTCCTGTGCTCTTGCTATGAACCAGGAAACTGAAGGAAAGGAAACAGGATGGAACAAAGAGACCCAGGATGTTTGTGAGCCCTGCTAAAGCACCTCTGAGAACATCCTCATGCACCTGCTTCCCTGCTTATTTTGCAAAACAACACAAGCAGAGCCACTGGTAATTTTCTGTTGAAAGAACCTGCTTTAAGTTGTGGTCCTTAAAGGTGTTGATGCTATGCTCAAGTGCCAGCCAAAATATCTGAAGCTGCCTTCTCCCAAACACCGTCACAAGTGCCAGAATGCATGTTGAAGCTTATAGGGATTGTGTAAACTTCATTTTTCTGTTCGTTTGAATGAAGTTGAGCCAAACTAGCGAGGTTTCTCTGAGATACTTGCTCACACCTGTATCATCCCACTGATCTTCGTGTCTCGTGTGGACTCTTGCAAGCCTAGAGAGGTGCTGTGTTGAAAAGCACTCTTCATTTTGCACAATCTCAGGCGTAGCACTACATAAACAGTACCTGGTTTTTACTCCCTTTGTTTGTGAGTGACAGGCAGATACTTAACTTTAGGCAGCTAGAACACCAAAGGCAGTAATCCGGGCATGGATAACCACTGTACACCAGTCTCATTATTTCTCAGGCAGAGGGATTTTAACAGGCCTGGAATAACTTTTCATTCAGTGTGCTGTGAGGAACCACTCCAACACTAAAAGCCTCAGTTCTTCCCTTTTTATATCTGCATGTGACTTCTACTAATAAAGGTGGGAATGACATGATCTTTCCTAAATGCATCCCTAGAACTGCACTGTGCACCCTACTAAATGATGTCTCTAAGGAAACATGATCTACTTTGGTGAAAGCTGTCTCAGTTGTATTAGATAACTTCCCCCCAAAAAAGACACTAAGAAAAACCCCAGAAATCCAGAAGAAATCACAGAAAATCCCCAGGAACAAAAGTCTCAAATCATATTCTACTCTGTTACAGTGGTGGCTTCCACACATAGAACTCAGAGGAAAGCTTGTCTCTGTCTTTAAAAGTGATGGTTTGTACCCCCAAATGAAGAGATCAACTACTTCAGGCTCGAGAAGCCCAGAACAGCCAAATTCCTGCGTGCCTTGCTTGTAGCATTTAGCACATTTGAAACGCCCTGAGATAACCTGCTTCCAGAAGAGGAGCAAGTGCTCAGCAAATCGCTCGGACTCTCATAGGAGGTCTTTAGCAGGACTGGGGGGATACATGTGGTCGTGGACTAGCACAGTGTGACTGGCTCTGTCCTCCCTCCAGGAGGAGACGTGACCATGAAGTGATACCCACATGTATATGCATCCATCAGGCGTGTGACAGATACATGGCTGCATTTGGTGGGTACACGGTTGAAAAATATTGTCATGGGGCCTTTTGTCTCTGGGAGGCACCCATTCAACACTTGGGCTTTTAACCTCTGCCATTACGAGGCTGTTGTTTTGGTACAAAGGGCAGCCTCAGCACGGGGACAGATGGTGCTTTACCTCAGTAGGGCCCTTGTAACCCATATGAGGCCAGAGCCACAGGAGACTGAGATTCAAAAGCACCTTCTCCTCCACTCCCTCTGTGATTTTGCCATAACAACTGGAGTTTGTTAGATGAGGATGTCTGTTAGAGTACAGGGTACAGGCCAGTGAAGGGCTCCTCTCAGGTGTTCAATGCAGGACCAGAAACCACACTTGAAAGGGACAATTAATGGAAGAGAAGGTGCTTACTCAGGGACCATCTTGCTTCAGGATGCTGCTTTGCCTGAGGAACATGCTTTTAAAGTCAATCCTGCAGCTGTATAAACTTACAATGAGGCTTTCAATTTCAGCTCTTTTTTTGTTACAGAAGCTCCCATTGTCTTTACATTTATGTATTTTGAAGAGAAAAACTGTCTACATCTCTAGACTATCCATCTGATCTTTTATATGAAAAGGGTAATATACAGCTAATCTCATCCTGGACAATTGTACATGAAAGGAAGCAAAGTGAGGAAAGACTACAATAACCTTTAGAGTGGTTTTATTTGTTGTACTGCTACAGATGATGCAGCAAGGTAATCGCCACCATAGCTTTTCACTGTGCTTAAGCAGCTGTCATGTTTATTATAAATAAATCCACACACTAAAAGTAGCATCTTAACACAATTGGCTGCATTTTCTTTAGTGGTGTGCAAAATTCTGCTTAAAAGGCTGTGTTTAATTGGATAACATAATGATTTAAGCATACAACTACAATGACAAGCTTCATACCAGTAATGTAAACAGCATGCAACCCACACAGCTTGTCTGTTTTAATAGCATGTAGTATTTTAATAACTTGTGCTTGAGTTGTGGTTGGCTAACTCCTCTAAAATCAATATAAAATAGAGCAATGTACAGCTTTGATATTTTCCTTGATTTTCCCATCTGCAGTGAATCTTTCCAGCTTTTTTAGCCATTTTGTTTGGCCTTATTCCCTTCTTATACTTTTTTTCCCTTTAAACTTATAAGGCTGTAAGCCTTGATTTTTATTCTCATGTCAAATGCCTCAGTATGATTTGGCATACAGATGAGAAATCCCAGTTCTGGAAACAGGCAGTGTTATATATTCCTAAACTCTAACATTTTGCATTAGTCTTCCTGGGTAATAAATCACAAACCACCTTTTTTTTTCTTTTTTAAAGGTTAGTATATGGGCTAATTCTCAAGCTGATGTTGTTCACTGGAATCTGTTCTTACCAGTAATTTAAAACACTTGGTAGAAGAATTGCCATAAGAGTTTAACAAAAGCCAAGGGACATATACAGCAAGTATGCTAAAGCTAAAAGACAGGGTAAGCTTGCTGCAGATGAATTAATTTAGTCCTTTTGTGAATTCCTTCTTTTCCTGGCTTGAATTTTTAAAATGCTGAACAACCCACTGCTGAAAACAGGATGCTATTAACTAAATTCCTGTGGGGCTCAGTTTCACATCTCAGACTGAACACAGTGTTTTTCATAAAAATATAAAAAGAAAGAAAATATACTACATCACAAATAGCTGTTTTTAAACCTCAGATATGTGTATGGTGTTTTGAAAATAAAATTTGTTTACCAGTTTCATGATGGCTTCAATGCACAGAACCTTATCATTCTAACTAGCCAGCTGCTCACATTACTTTACATGGTGCCTTGCTTTTAACTGTGATTTTACATTTATTGAAAGACTACAGTAGTATGCTGCTACTCAAAACAGTAAAAACATACATAAGACAGATGTAAAAAAAAAAAAAAAAAGTGTTCAAAAAGTTGAAGATACTTGGTAACTTAATAAAAGTGATACCAAAAGAAATTTTTTAACCCTGGCCAATCCCCTGTGTCTACTTAGCTCCCTTGCTTGGCACACATTTTGGGTGAACATTCTATTCCCCAGTACTAGGCAGCTTTCAAAATATTTTTAGTTTTAAACCAGCACGGCTCTGGTTTTTCTGCTTTCCAGAATAATGAGTTAGTCTAGGGATGAA
>NW_008237353.1:162701-167048 GCF_000691975.1 Corvus brachyrhynchos
TTTGTAACCTCTCTGTTGGCTGGTTGTTTAATTTCCAAAGTAGGGTTGTCATGGGGAGCTATGATTGCAGAGGGAAAAATGACTAGAAGTCCCTCAGGAGAGGGAGAAAGACCTGATGGAGATGGAGTGCAGAGAGGCAGCCAGGAAAGATGCATTCAACACTGACCTGTACTGCTAAGTAGCTGGGATGTTGCATTCCTAGACAGGACGAGTTGTATTCATAGGTAAAGAGAATTTTGCACCAATACCCATGCAGTATTGGTCTGACCAGCTTGCCAGGCCCCTTTAAGCAAAAACCAGTTTCTCTGCAAATGGTTTTCATGACCATGTATATTAACCCTGGTATCCATGTGATGCTGAGCAGGCTTAGTGGGGGTAACCTGAGCCTTCCTGCCTCCCGACTGAGTGTTACAGGGCATCAGTTCCTGGTGTGGCTGTGCTGGGCTGTCCTTCTTACATAGAAAGTCTGGGTAGTCTCTACTCTTGATACAGGGGATCAAAAAGCAACCTGCATTTAGCATGTTTCATTTCTTAGGTTTCAGGTTTTTCATTTCTCATTTCAGAGAAACTTAGCTGATCTTTCCATTCGTCAAAAGGATCATGGCAGGTGAATGGACCATTCAGGTGAATTATTCTGCAAATTGTCTTGCTTTCACATTTCTTTTATTTCTTTCTTTCCCTGCCATTTCCTTCAGTTGACTATAATTTACAGCTACCTTCCTTCATCTTTTTTTCCATTGCCTGATTAACCTTTTCTTTCTTACAGATGGAGTGTTCTCTCAAAGCTTGAGGCATCTGGCAGGAGTTGTAGCTATAAGTGGGTTGCACTTGCTGTCAGAGGAGGCTGTTGACTTCCAGAGGAGCTGTGCCTCCATATTGTCTTCTCTCAGGTGTGTTTTGGGCTCAGCTGCTTGTGCCATTTTAGAGATTGTGTGGGGCTTCTTTGAAATTAGGTACAAAATATAATTCACTCAGCACACAGCACCAGAAAGGTGCTTTTAGAAAAAAGCTGTCTTGATGTACTGCTTCCTTACCTCTCCTCAAATCCCAAACCACCTGGCTTAGCATCCACGTGGTCATCTTCGTGTATTTGCCATTTAGGCACTGTTTAGTCAGTATTCAGCATTCTCAAACCTTAGGGCCTGGCCTTCATGCTCCCCAAAGCTGTTCCCCAGAGGGAGCCCATACCGATAGCCCTCCACGCTCTCGGTTGGTTTGGATTTTGTGGGGATGGAGTCATGCTGGTAGAGCAACGCTGACTTTATCATCCCAAAGTCTTCCTGAATCTTCATCCCTGAATAGATGGCACCCGAGACATTTTCTGCCATGTGAGTATAGCTCTGAAGGTTTTTCATATCACAGAGGTTGTCGCTGTATTTCAGCGCGGGTGGCTTGTAGGCCTGGTAGGACACCTTGGTGGTGGTGGTGATGACCGTCTGCAGCGGCGGGGCCATGGGAGCAGGGCTGGGGCTGTACCTGCAGGGATAGTCCCCACTGCAGTAAGCGTGGGGAGCACTTGTTGGCATCTGCCCGTAGTCACTCCGGTCTCCGCTGCTGGTTTTTCCCCACACTGGTTTCAGTCCATAATGTCTGCCAGCGTTATCAAAGCTCTTATCATGGGTAGTCACAGCACTGTAGTGAGACCCGTTCAGACTGAGGGGGTCTGCATCAATGGCAGGACTGGCCAGCTCTTTGTAAAATGTTGGGTAAGGACTCGAGCTTATAAAGGTAGGAACTCCAAACT
The DNA here is from genome assembly GCF_000691975.1 of Corvus brachyrhynchos. Taxonomy (NCBI): domain Eukaryota; kingdom Metazoa; phylum Chordata; class Aves; order Passeriformes; family Corvidae; genus Corvus; species Corvus brachyrhynchos. The sequence goes on from NW_008237353.1 coordinate 164,446, forward strand.
CGTAACTGCATGGCCTGGGCATGTAGATCCTTGGATTTGGGCATTTAGGGTATGGAGATAGCTGGTCCTCTTGGAAGCTGGCTGAGTCATAAGGTGCCTTGTAGAGGTCTGTGTTCTGCAGTGAAGGGTAAGACTGGGCTGGAATCGAAAAATTGGTGTCTGTGAAGATACCAACTCTTTCTGGGCCATCCATGCAGTGAAAATTCTGTAGGTTATTGGTGTAACCACTGCTGTCATGATACCTTCCTGCCTGGCAAGGAGAAGTAGATCTTTAAGATTCAGGAATCAATACTGCCCACACACGTGTCTCAATACTTGTGCTATTGCTCCTTTCAGCCCCAAATTAACAGGTGTAGCATGGTGTAAATCTTTGTTTTGCCCTGAGATTCCCAGTATGTGCTTATCACACCTTTTTAATTGACAAAAAAACCCCAAACAAAACCAAGTTCATTTATGTCACCTTTTTATTTGACTAATGACTTTGACTTACCTCTGAGTTTAGAGGTCGCTTTTTCTGGGAGTGGTGATAAGAGGACATTTGCTTCTTAATGGCACTTCTTCTTGCCTCTGCCTCCAGTTTACTCTCTGGCCTGGGATGGTCATGGACTCCTTTAGCCTAAATTAGGATTAACAAAGAATTATATGTGAACCTGGAAGGGGGTAATATAAGAGAAAATGCTCCAAGTAGCACAAGAGGTAGTCACAGCATGGTCTGTGGTTTGGCAAAAGAAGAAAGGAAGGACCAATTCATTGTAAAAATAAGTAAATAGAATAAATCATGATTTGGATGTAGATAGAAGGAAAAAGTGAGGGAGAAGTCAGTGAGGACTGCAGAGCTGATGAAGGATCAAAAGTGTTACCTAAGTTTGTGACATTCAGGAGTAGATAATTTGAACTAAGGAGAAAACAATATATGTAAATTTAGTTTGGTTGGTTTTCTGCAGTCCAGTATCTCAGTTTTGCTTTGTAAGTACATATATAAATAGTATAAATAGGCATTAAAGAGGTTTCATGCCACAAGATGACAAATATTCTCTTAAAGCAATACACCTTCTTGAATAGGACTGAAAATTAGACCCTGGAAAACCATCCAAAGATGCTCTGCTATTGAAACATCTATAGGTATACAAATCTATGTAATCAAATGATGAAGCCATGTATGCTACATGTCCTTACTCATTTGTCTGAACAAATCTGCATTTAGTCCCAAATATAAAGTAGGAAGCTAAAAATTGCTTTTAAAACACTGTCCTTTCTCAAGCAGAAATTAACTTCTGAGCAAGGATTTATCAACTTTTTTGATAGGAAAAGTCTTCGAGTTTTGCATGTCTATAAGAGAACATTTGAATAACATAGGTGGGAATCTGGGAATATGGCCAGTTTTCTTCCATTTACTGACTGGAGAACAGAATTCATTGCTGTGTGAGTCAGGGAAAAAATTTATCCAGGATAGAATGTAATCTCATAGAACAGAAACTTTTTGTTTACTTTTTGTTCTAATACTGCAAAAAAAAAAAAAAAATCAACATTAAATTTCAAATTTTAGCTAAGATTCTTCTTTTTTTCTGGCAAGATTTTAATTCCTTCCAAATTCAAAGGCTAGTTTCATATTAAGTAGAATTTTCATGTTTCAGCTTACGTAAATTAAGTAAGGCTTTTTTTCCCATTTATTTTAGTAGAAAATAAATATTTGGGAATAAATATTGGAGAGATTCAGTTGTCATAGGGACCAGGGTGCAAGACAACCTTTTTGTTCATATTTTTGTTCTGTAAACAGGAGAATTTTAGCCATCAATGATATTGTAGTTAAAACTGAATACTGTCAACCCAAGTACAGCTTTTAAAGAGGCAGCCAAGTATTTTTGTTTTATTTGTTCTTGTCATATTCCTACTAAAGAGAAATTCAGTCACGGACCAGACCTCCACCCTGCTCATCATGCTCTGTGTTACGCAGAAAAAGAAAAGGGGGGAGGAAGAAGAAATCTCTCTCTTTACGGGTATTATTTTATATACAAATACAATTTATATAGTGTGCACAAATAAATACGGCTGCTTTTTACCTGGAAAAATATTGCTTTGCCATCAAGCCTCCAGAAGTTCGTGACCGGATAGCCGCTGTGTCCTCGGCAAGGAATCAGCTCGAGGGCAGAGTTACAGTTGGGGCAGGCTTTCTCTGTGAACAGACAGAAACTACTGAAGAGACTGGTTAAGGACAAGGGTGCTGCCTGAGAGTAAACAGAGCTCAAGAGCAACATGGTCAGACTTCTCTAAAATTCAGATTAAAATGTATTGTCCAAGGAAATGCGTCATAGACTAGCAAGCATAACTGAACGGTATGAACTAGAACTGCCCACGAGATACAAATGCTAATAATTTAAAGGATATTAATTCGGATCCCCTTAAGAATTTGCAAACAGACATTGATGAAATTTGGAATTAATCAGTCATTGCAATTATGCCTTAGTCTGCGCGCAAGTAAGAGTGACTCCGGTTTAAAAATCAAGCCCAGATGAAAGAAATGGGGTCCCGTGGGCATGGCAGCTCTCTCTGGGTGCCTGTCACTTTGTTGCTTCTGCCGCGCCTTTTCGCCTATGGGCGGGGGG
>NW_008237353.1:167418-194370 GCF_000691975.1 Corvus brachyrhynchos
GCATGGCCCAGCCGCTGAGGTGCCGCTGCGCGTTCTTCTCCTCGCTCGAGTAGATGAGCCGCACGTAGCCATCGGGCCATTCCTGGAAGGCATCGAACTGCTTCGGCTCCTGCAGCAGGGCAAGGCAGCAAGGTGAACAGCAAGAGCGCATTATTAGTATATTACAACCTGATATTTTTGCCTTGTTATAAAACACGTAACGGGGGAAAAATGCTTCTTCTATGACCACCCAAGCAGCAGAAGAAGAAGTATTGAAAGAATAGCTTATTCAGAAGAGCTCTCTAGAAGGGCTAGGGCAGTCTGAGATTCCAGATCTCAAAAGAAAGTCAGGATCCTTTCCTCTTTTGCGTTGTGATCCATTATATCACAGTCCTTTGACACATATGCCTTTTACAGTGAAGTCACCCAGCTATAAGACATCCGCCTTACCACGAGAATTTACTGACTAGTCTACCACCAGTGTGCCCAGACAGGACACAAGCCACCCTGATCATGACTGCTATTAAGTTCTCCTTCTTGTGGGACCATGCACCTGCAGGCAGGAAACTAGAAGTCTTAGCTATGGAACAGCTTCTTAAAGTGCATCTAATATGATTTGAATAAGGCTTTCCCCAAAAAATAGAGATAAAAAGATTTGTCATTGCAAATGTACTTCCACGTATGTATAGTGGTTCAAACAAAGAATTTGTTCAATTTCGGGTTTCACTGGCTTTCTGGAGTTCCTTACTAAAACGTAATTGCCAGAACTATGAAAGAAGAACTAAGATTTTAAACTGCAAGTATTTACAATACAATACATATTTAACATATTCATGTACCACATGTGAGCAATCCCAGCAAACAGAAGTAAACTACCAACATTTACAGCATGAAGACATTCTGTAACAGCATGGGCTCTATAAACTTAAATAAACTCTAAGATGAAAAAAGTTGCAGATAATAAAACACTTGAAACTCACAACAAGACAAAAAGTGGAGTGCTCATTGGCATTAAAGTGTCGCATCAATAAACCAAAGATATAATTAGGTAACTTGGATCATAGTAGTAAACAGTCAATTCAATCTTCTATTCAACATTTCTTGAACAAGGAAGAGGGGGATGAGGGAGAAGAAAACTGGCCCAATGGAGCCACAGGTTGTTTTAGGAGTTCATACCCAGCTAGCCAAAGCTGTATATCAAATCCATGCTTTCATTACAAGTGACTTTATAAAGACTACAAAACAATAACAAAAAAAGTGAAAAGGTGCAAGAGAAATAAAGCAGACAAAAAACAAAGCCTTGCTTAGAGTGAAGTTTGTTCTGCTGCTCCCCAACTCCGCGTTAGAGTTGGAGGGAAACTCTCCGCAGTACCTCCCCGGCCACCCGTTACCTGCGGCAGCTTGGGGTCATTGATATCCCAGGTGAGCTTCATGGCAGAGAGTGGCCGTGGGTGACAGCTCCCGGTTTTTTATGCCGTCGGGGCGTCGCCGAGGTGGGGGAGTAGCTCTCAGCCGGCCCCGCAGGCGGAACAGCAGCACCATCCCCGAACCCGCCGCGGCACCTGGGTGGGCAGGAGCTGCGCTCCCCCTCCACGCCACAGGCGGGTTGCGCCACCGTCACCTGAAGGTGTGTGACGGGGGATAGACACAGGGGTTGTGCACTGGGGCCGTCACCTCGGCAAACTTGAGCAGGGTTTGGAAGTCTAACCCGGCAGCCGCGGTGCTCTGCCGCTCTCTCCCGCGGGTGCCGGGATGTGAGGGGTGATGGAGCGGTGGGGGACCCGTCCGGGACGCTCCTGATATTGGATTTTGAGCGTTGCCCGGAGCTGCCTGCAGCTTGTAAAGCCCCCGGAGGGAGGCAAAGATTCTGAATAACCTGCTGTTTGGATGTAAACGAAATCGGCGTTATTGGGCAGGTTTCCCCTTCGCGCTGTGCTCTATAGCACCTGGTGTAAAATGCAAAGCTGGTGTTGGTGGCACATTTTAACTTGTTAAAAAGTTATAGGTTTTTTCTTACCTTTTCTCTTCCAAAGAAATAACCAATGGGGTGTGATGTTTGAAGTTTTTTGGTTTGTTGGTTTGGTTTTCGTGAGGTTGTTTGGTTTTGCTTGTTGTTGGTTTTTTTTTTTTTTTTGGGGGGGGGGGGGAGGGGTTGTGGCGAGGAAGGAGGGAGATTGATTTTTGCGGTGAAAAACAGAAAGAAAAAAATTATCCACAACAGCATAGAGACCAAGCCCTTGAACGCCAAGCGCTGCTGTCACCTTTTAAACGATTCCACCTGGTCGGAATGATTTTCTCATTCGCTTCCATCCTCTCTGGTCCAAAATTTACTGAACTTTACACTCAGCTGAGCAGAATAAAGCGCATCAGGCAGCAGTACACGCCGGCTGTGGCACCCCTCGGCCGAGAGTAGTCCCCAGGGAGGCTCCAGACTCCTCTTTTGCACCCCTGGGCTCGCCCGGGACTCTGTCAGTGCTGCAGCGCCGGTGCTCTGGTGTGGAGGGTCCGTCCCAGGCACCCCCCAGCTGCGGCTTTTTGGGGCGGGTGCGAAACCGGCTGCTTACTCTTCTTTTTTTCTCCGGCGCTGGGGTATAGACTGAGGGCTCGCTGAGGAAAGGAGAGCGCTCGGAGCTGTGAGAAAGGCTGGCGAGGGTCTCCCTTCGCCCTAAACTCGGGTGTGTCCAGCAGTAGCGGGTCATGGCCGTGGGGAGGGTGTGAAGCAGCCCCCGGACCTTCTCCCCCGCGCTATGGCTCAGGTAAGCGGCGCTCCCCGCGGCGGAGACCCGGCAGCGGCCACGGAGAGGGGGACACATCGGGCTCCCTCCGGGGACACCCGCCGGACTCCCCGTGGCTGCCAGAAACCTCGGGGTGGGGGGCATGGGGTGGTTTTGTAACGCAGGAAATAAAGAAGGAAAACCAGCGTTTTGGGAGAGAGGGGATGAGTAAGTGCTCTTCACCTTTGGGGCTGAAAAAGTGTTCGGGTTTGTTTTGGTTGGCTGGGTTTTCTTTTTTTGTTTTTGGAGGAAATGGAGAAAGAGGATTTTTTCTTCCCTGTATTTTTCCCTTCCTTTTGTTTTTAAAGGAAGAAAAAAGTGAAGAAGGAAAAAGAGATGTGAGTAGCAGTATGGCACACAGAGCAGAAGACTATGTAAGGATCTTTTAAATGCATGCTTACTTTAATCTTATGAATTGTTATTTATATATATATTTTTTTTTTTCAGAGGCCCATTTCTTAATGGGATATGGCATGACCTAGAACTTTCAGTAATTTAGTTTAATGTGAGAAGTGCAGCAGTCCCCTTAATCTTTTCCTTAGTAAATAGGAAGAAATTATTGCAATAGTTGTGGGACTTACAAGTGAGGCATACTAAATTGCCTATTTCCTTATTCAGGATCTTTTAAGATTAATCAGTTTCAAGGGTTCTCTTTCTTTTGGAGCTTAAGACTGATATTTCACTTTAGTTACAGGAGTAAAATGAAAGTAGAGAAACAAATGAACTCAAACAAAAATGAAGAAAAAGCTTGCAACTTTTGAAACAGCATTGCAAGCATTTTATCATAACTAGTTCTGCAACAATTTTAATGATTGCTTATTTTACTCGCTAGCTGTTTCCTTCCCCTCCCTTTGCAGCTTGAATCACTGCTCATTGATGCCTTTAAAGGGAAGGGATTTCAAAAAATACATGAGCTGCTTCAAGAGGGAGAAGTAGAGCCTCCCCAGAGATACAATGACTCTCTCTTAAACCAGCTGGACAAAGCACTGAGAAAGGCAAGTACCATAAATAGTCTCAACTATCCTAACAACCAGCTCAGAGGGTATCAGACTAATGATGCACAGTGCTCTGTGTTTCTGTAGGAGCTGGACAAGAATGAATTTCAGAATGTTTCACTGATGCTGAAGTGTATTCAGCTCTACCTTAAAAGTGATCTTCAAGAAAAGAAGAGCTTGTTTATTGAGCAAGGACTGCTAGCAAAGATGAGTATAATATTGTATACAAGTTACTAATGTGATTTAAGGTTGTTTGCATGAGAAAAAGAACTCCAGGGAAGTCAAAACTAGGGGATTGCTTGTTGGCCACACAGAAAAGAATTTTTTTTTAATATATTGCATGAACTGAGTAGGGAAAAAAATGCTTGCTCTCTTTTATTGCTTTTGGTGTAGCAACCAATATTATGGCTCCACTAATTCCCTAATTTAAAGGTTTGGGGTTGTTTGTGTTTTTTTAAAGCTGATCGTGGAAGGAGAGGATGAGTTTTTATGAGTCCCATTGATGAAATGATATAGACTTCTAAACGTATTTTAAATGCTCCAGCAAGATACAGTTCTAGTAATAGATAATCTGAGATATTCTTTTGAAGGTGTCTCGCTAGATATGTAAGGAACCAGATGCATTTAATCCAAAATTGCATTTTCTTTTCTGGCACAATGGCACTATATTGATTTCAGCTGGTAATACTTGTAGTAGCAGAAATGCAATTGTGCTGAAGATGAGTAACACCTGGATCTAGCACAGCTATCAGGGAACAGTTAACACATGCTCTCTATTAGCAGAGTTGTACTGAGGAGTTCTTGGTCCAAAATGTTGTGTTCCTGCCTTGTAGTTATGCTTTTCAGGGATACAGTTTCTCAAAATTCCTGTATGGAGATAAATTAAAAAAGCTTTTCCAGTCTGAGCGCTGTACTTCCAGTGGAGCATGGATTTCTAGTTCACTGTTTGCGTGTGATGCTATGCTATGTTTAAAACCATGAAGTATTAAAATACTTAGCTTGAAAAAGTTTTACAATATTTGCTGTGAGTTGATGTCCTCTAGAAATGTCTGTAGGAGTTTTGATGCCACTAGCAGCATGTATTGTGTCTGAGCACGAAGAGTGGGTGCCTTGGTCAAGAAAGGAGGGGGAATAAAAGGAGGGCTGGGGAGGAGGGGGGACAGAAATGGCATTTTTCATGTCCTCCTAGCAAAATTTGAATTCCTTAATGCCATGTAGCTTTTGACACAGTACGTGACTCTGAAGTTTAAAGAGTGAAAAACTCTGTAAGGTTTCCTGCAGACCTACATTATTAACTCCTCTTCCTTGTTTTTAACTCATTCTTTTAACTTTTACCTGGTATCTTGGTTTGAAAGAGCAAGAGCATTTGTGACCGTCATCGACCCAAATGAGAATAAATATTTGATGTTACTGCTTGAAGACTTCTTTGACTCTGCATTGGTATGTTTGTGCATTCAGGGGACAGAAGGTTTACCTTTATTGGATAAGATAGCTATTGTTCACAAGCAATTTCCTGTTAGAAAATAAATAATTGCCAATTGACCTGGTGCTCTAGGGCTGAGCATGGGATGCAGCCCAGGTGGTGTGGGTGAGCAGTGTCCAGGAGTGTGCTCTAGGCTGGCTGAGATTTGACACACTTGTGAGAAGCTGTCATGGGGCCGCAGAATTTTCTCATTTTCTAACCTGAAGTATTTGTTTTTGCAGAAAAATTTGCAAGACGTTCTGATGCATTTTGTAAATAAAATCTTGTGTGCTGAAGCTCTCTTTAAAACCCACAAGTTACTGACACCGAGCTGCACTTTGTGTGCAAACGTGTTTGCCAAGGTGGTCCTGGCAATTTGTTCCTACTGTGTTTGAAACAGATGATGATTTAATACTAAAGGATGATCTAACTTGCTTACAACTCATTTAGGTTTCAACTTTAAATATTCATAACTTTAAGGGTATTGGAGGCCTAGTGATGTAACATTTGTAGTAGGAAGAATGCTTTTAAGCTTTTCCCCTAGCCGTTGCTCCCAGTCTTGCTGTCTGTAGCTTATGGGAACTGTGTCACTTTGTGCATCAGAATTCATATCAATACCTATGACTCTTTTTAGGAAGTCCGATAAAAGATATTTGAGCAAAATCAAACTTCCTTCTTTCTCTACTAACCACTTTTAAATTGTCATACCCATTTCTTTTCCCCAAAAACTTAATTTATTTTTCTTCCTGGTACATTTCTTCTGCTTGCTTTCACTGTGGAGGAAGAAGTTGTTTGTGTTGTGGAGTTGGTTTTTAATTTTTTAAAAGTTTTGTTTTTAATTTTCCTCTAAGGACTTTAACACCTTTCAGATATACATTGTGATATCTAGTACCGTAGTGTGTAAACATCAAATGTGCTTTTACATAGGCCCACATGTGTAATAAAAATCAGAGAACGATGTCATGATGTGGGTTTTCCTGGGAACATGTAGGCACTGTGTTCTCCAGTGCTGCTGAAATCCATTCCTGGGGGAAGTGGGTGCTTGGCTACCTTCACCCTCCCTGTGTAGTTCCAACCTGTATGATCAGGGTGACCATATGTAACATACCTGTATCAGGTGGCTTTTGCTGATGTGGGTACACTACTGTTTTATGTTATTTAGCCCCTGAAAGTTGGGGGGGTGGGGGGTGGGGATACACATAAACACCTCAGCACTTTGAGTACTGCTGTTCTGGGGTGATGGTGCATTAATGAAGGCTTCTTTTACTCTTTCCATCAGGTGATTTGCAAATGCAGTAATGAAGGTCAGTATTTTTTTTCCTTCCATTCCTCAATATCCCGAATCTTAATCTTGGAAGCACATTTCTTAATTCTGCTTGAACTCTGTTCTCTTTCTGTTTTCTCTTCTGCTTACTACTTCTTCCTCTCTGCAAATTTTTTTTTTCCCTATCCTCCTGTTGATTTCTCTCCAGTTAATTTTCATTAACATTTACATTGGAGCAGAAAACCTTTTTCTGATTCTCTTTGTTTGTTTGTTTTGTACATAGTGAAAAAATCTATCTCTGGTATCTTGTTTAAATGGTCAGCATCAGGTATTTCACTTGATCAGAGTAAGTGGCCCTTCTGAAAGGGGTTTCAGGCTAGACAGTCTGTTCTTCACACTTATTTGCTCTGGCATCAGATGTTATTCCCTTGCTGAAGCCAACCAACTCCACAGAATAACATGGTAACTCCTTCAGCCTTCTGAACTCGACAGAGAGGTGTCTGTCCATCTCTCATTCATTTCAGCACCAAAATGTTGTTCTGTGGCTGCAGCTGGTTTTCCATTAGGGCAGGGGAGCAGGTGCTTTCAGAAAATATCTATGTGACCAGACAACCAGGCTCACAATCCATGTAAAAGTGAAACATTGCAATGTGGGTCAGGTAATGTGTGCTTATTTGTCCTTGCACCTTATTCTAGTGGTAGCAGAGTGGCACAAGCACCTTCTGGTTAATACTTTATTGGTTTGCTCTGTTGACTTTGACAAAACCTGTATGTTCAGGTTTCCTCTTGTAGCTAGTAATTAGCTTCCCCTTTCTGTGCCTCTTTAAATAGCTACCCAGGTCAGAAGTTAGTGTATCTGGAGCAAATTTTTTTAGATGGAAGTTACCAGTTCCCCTTTTTGTCTAGGATTAGATGGTTGGAAGCTTTGTTTAAAATGAACTTACAGCTGGGATGTTTTTATTCCTTCAACACAACAAGCTGTAGTTGCTTCAGCTATTTTTATATGGACACCAGCCCATTTCTAGCTGTATCTTTCAAATTGTTTTTCTAGGGAAGAAAGAGCTAGTGAATTTATTTTTGCCTGAACTAGGGCGCCTAGTGACAGAAGCAAATCTTTGCTACGCTCTGCATCTGGAGGTAAGATTCCTACTAGGAGGAGAAAATCAGATACATTTGTGTGAAAGTTTGCGTAATTAGATAAAAAATGTGAAAAAATGTTACTGTTTTATTTCCCTTCATTTTCTACCCCTTCTTTCGTGGGGGAAAAGGCCTTGAGGACCCTCAATTCCATACTCGACAGTCTCCCACGGGAGGAGAGAAAGAAGTTCCCTCTCTCTGAGGATATGTGCTCGCTCACGTAAGTAGTTTTCCCTCCAACTGCTGTAGCCACATACCCTCTTCTCTGCAATTGGAGTTAGTTATTTCTACTTTAACTTGTGGCATTATGTTGTTTCAGGAAAGACCTTGCAAAAACTATACTGGAGGTTGGTGGTAAGAAGCTCTCCAGCTTTACCTCATCTGCTTATTTATTATAGATGAATTGTAAATTAAATCATATTTCCTTGTCAAGAGTTGATTTTTAGGGAGGAAAGTCAGATGTGCTCTTACAAAATATAAATAAAAAAACTTAAATGCAGCAAGGCATTAGTTCTTTCTGGTTGGTTTTAGTAATGCATATTGACTAATCAGAGAAGCTAAACTGATTTATGTAGAAAAGTAAATAGATCAGCCTTACATATGTGTTTACAGAATATGCTGGCTTTTAGTCCTAAAAAAATTAAATTTTAATTGCTTTGCCATGATGTGGACAAAGTTTAGTTAACAAGGTTTGTGTTCTCCTGAGTGAAATCTTTGTTTTGTCCTAATAATAACTTTCTAGAGTACTGGCATGCTATATGGAATGTAGCCCAATCCTAGTGAGTTAGTGATGAGCGTTTGCTCTCATCCCCTTCCTGAACCCCAAGCACATCTCCCAATGCACTCGTGTGTGTCGTGGTTTGCAGCGCTCTGTACCTCGATCTCACTCAGCTGGGGGAGCTGAGGATGCCTGAGCCAACACTTGGCTGTTACCCTCCCCTGTTCTCCTAGGGGAAACTGAGGCTAGAGGATGAATATGACTGTGCAGTATAAAATTGCAAGAGTGGCAATGCTATAACCCTCTCCTGTGCTGGAGAGGTGATATTTATCCTGTGCTTATGTTTACCTGGCAGATTATGACCTTCAGGTTGCCCTTTCAGAAGCACTTTGTAGGTTAATGATAAAAAAATGGAGGGACGACCTTGTTCACCACTGGTTTGAAGATAACTATCTTGCTGAAGCTTTCAAAGAGATCAAGGATCGGGAATTTGAGACGGTGAGGGTCCTTATTTTGAAAACAACATACTTGACAAGTCTGTATAGGGGCTAGTTTTGGTTGAGTTAAGCCAGGGTGTCCTTGCAAGAAGCTCCTACAAAACTGATTTGATAAATACAAAAGGTTATATGTGGATGGCACATTTTATTTTTTTTCCATATTGATATGGTAAATATTACATCACACGTTGTTAAAATAGCTCATACTCCTAAGCTATTTTACCTATAGAAAAGTAAAATGAAAAATATAATAAATAATGCATAAATAAGTTAATTCATGGGGTTTATATTTGAAGACTCAGCAATTTTAAGTTGGGTCTAACCTTTTGTTTTAACCTAAGGTGTCTCTTCCCAATGGTCTTTGGCTTCCCACTGACCAGTTTAAAGGTTTTAACTGGAGAGTAGAGGTTACACAGCAAATAGTGATTCTACACAATAGAATAACTATTTGCAAAGGAGAAGTAGCCTTATTTTTAAAAATAATGTGTTGTTTGTCTTGAAGGACTGCAGAAAATTTCTTAACCTACTAAATGAAAGGCTTGGAGATAAAAGAAGGTAAGCTGGGAACCAACAGAATAAACTGGTTCCATCATTACTGCAGAGGGGAATAAACAGAATTTTAAACTGGGTTGGGTTATAGTAAAAAAAAATTACATCACATGTGAAGAATGAAGTTGTTTTAAAGAAGAAGATTTTATTTATTTTTATGGTGGCTCTTTTGAAAGTAAAATCCATGAAGATAATGCATCACTACTACAATACTGTAGTGTCTAGCTTATCCAAGCTTAATTTACTTTTAGAACATTCGTAATTATTTTTTGAATAATAAGATTGATTACTAATCGTATTAAAAATAAAATCATTGAAGTCAGACTCTGATGTTGGATGTATCATATGAAGTCTGCTTCTCTTCCAGAGTCTACTCATTTCCTTGCATATCTGCTTTTGCTGACATGAATGAGGTAATAGCCCTCAAAACTCTGATACCTTCCCTACAGTGTTATGGCTGCTCAGATGTTGCTTTCTGTGGTAAATGCTTGGGGGTTTTCTCCCCCTGCCTCTTCTTCATTGAAAAGCTCGATTTCTTGGAGCATAGAGTGTAACCTTCTGTTCTAGCTGGAAAGTTTGCTTGTTTGTCACTTAGCTCCCAGCTTAGTGCTGCTGACTTTGCTTTTGTATCAGCCAGGTGATGGAGGCAGCACTTCTCTTCACGGTGATGACAGAAGAGAGTTCTAAAAACTAACAGGAGGACAGGATAATGCTGATTCCTCTGGCAGAGCTGTTTCCAAGCTGCCAGAAAACAAGATTAGCCTGCTGCCCATGTAGGAGAGGTCACAGCTGAAGCTCCTGTAGTTTGCTTCACTGGTCTTCAATTAAATGAAGTGTGGTGCTGTTCCTGGCGGTCATACTGAACCAAACCCATGTAGATGGAAGCTGGCTGTGCTGCTTCTGCTTATTTCAAGTGCTCAGAAACAGAGAGAGCTTCCATGGTTTTTTCCTGGCACAAATATGTGAGCATTTGTGCGTTGCCTCTCCCTTGGCTGAAGTAGAGCCGTGTCTGACATGGGTGTGGTTGGTGAGCTGGCACCTCACAGGGTGATCTGAACTCTTATTTCTGCAAGGTGTACAGATGTTTATGTAGGGTAACACTTTCCAGTTTTGTCTCATTAAAGAAAATTGGGCCTGATACTGCAGTTGCGGGGCTTTTTGGGGAGCAGCAGTACTGCTCTTCTTCCCCAGGTGAAGAAGCCATCGGATGAGAAGCTGGAGGAGTTCTGGATTGACTTCAATGCTGGCAGCCAGAGTGTGACTTTCTATGTGGATTGTGATGAGGTAACAGCACAGCCCAGGTGGCCTTGGCTTAGCCTAAGTCAGTGGGCACTCCCTCAGCCCTTCTGACACGATGGCTTTGGCTTTCAAAGGCAGCTCTTTGGGACTCTGTGAGGCTGTCAAAAGAAAATGTCAACAGTTACAGCGTGAAAGGTAAGATTTTTTCCAACGACACTATCCTGTTTGGCTGGAGGTTCATGAGGCAAATGGAGTAAACCTAAAATCTCACCATCACCAAAGTGTTCCTGTGTCTTCTCCTTTCCTGCCTTGTCCTTTGGACAGTGTGTGGCCTCATTCTGCACAATAATCCACCCTCCCTACCCAAGAAGGACAGCTTGAGGTATCAGTTTATAGGTGTCCTGGGGAACAGCATAATCAAGACTCAACAGGAAAGAAATGAGTGAACAGAGTAACTGGAAATGCAAGGGCAGGATGTAAAAGAGACTCTTTTAAAAATCCCAAACACTTACTCAGACATTTTTTGGGTTGACAGAAGAATGTCTTGATCTAAAACAAATCTAATTATTTGTTTGGTTTGTTGGTTTGTTTTTTTACACAGAGGAGGATGGACAAAAGATTGTTAAAATTTTTATGAAGATACCCTCTGCTCTTAACAAAACAGAAGTAACAAAAATCAAACTGGTTTTCAGTGCTGAGTTTGAAATCTCAAATGTACTTAGAAAAGTCCTGGGAGATGAAAAACTGATGGTAAGCTCTAATATGTGCTCTTTTTCTTTTCTAAACTATATTTTGCACTGGGAAAAACCATTCAGGTTTGTGGGATTTGTGTTTTGTGGTTTCTTTATTTTCTCCATGACTCTTTACTATATATTTGTTTTCCCATTATGGATATTCTATATAGATGCTCGTAGCTTTGGCCTGGAAGAGGAAATAGGTGTTTTAGGAAAGAAGTTTCAAGGTACTCAAATTTATGGTTTAAAAGTGGGAAGGTTAAACTGATTTGTTAATTAATTCCTTATGTTATAACTTTCCCTGAGTTTCTGAAGTGGAAAATAAAGCCTGTGGCATTTAATTGCATAACTTAAGTATGAACATGATCTTGCATATAGCTCCAAGTGTTACACTGCACAGGATGAGCAAACTGTTACACAAAAACCTGGAGGTGTGCTGAAAGATGCAAATCTTAGACTGACTTTGTAGATAGAAGTTCAAGACAAAGAGTAGAATGTTTCTAAAACCTCAAGGTTTTTTATTAGCCAGTCTAAAAATATAGGTTGTGTGTGATTTCCCTCCCCCCTCCTACCCCCCACAAATGTTAACATAGTCAATTTTTGATTTGTAATTCATCCACAGTCTCTGGGATTTGCAGAAAAGTTTACATGACAGTAAATAACCATAATATAGTGGCTGTCATTTGCTCCTAAAGGAGCCAAGAGCTTTCCAAATGATCAACTTAATCACCATCCACTGATTTGTTGCTGGCAAGTAGCAATTGTTAGTTTTCTTACTAAGAAGCTGACTTTACTAGAAAAAGACTACTCTTTTTAAGAACACTTTCATGTGACATTAATTCATACCAACAGATAGTTGATTCTGAAGAGGAGATTGTCCTTTCTGGGAAGCCAGCCATTCAGAATGAAGCAGGTGATTTTTTTTTTTTTTTTTTTTTTTTTTTAAATTGTGCTATTTCATTAAATTCAAATATCTGTTTTCAAATTATCATTTTCACTTGCAGTCCACAGCTTACAGTTAACCTCACTTAAAACAGCAAAATAAAAAGGAAAAAAACCAAGCAATGCCCAAGCTTAATCTTCTGCTGTTCCTGCCTTGTGAGCTTGGTAACTGGTGCTTGTGGCAGGTGCTGAGTCCCTCTAGCCTGGGGAGTGAGGGCTGGGCACCATGGCTGTGTGCTGCTGGGGTTCCACAGGCAGGGGAAGGCTCATGGAGACAGCCTCTGTGTGCTGGCAGGTGGCCTGGCCAGGCACGTTTCAGCTGCTGGCTGACCTCTGGTGTGCGGAGTGTGCAGAACTTTCTCCATCTGCAGGTGCAGTGGGATGCACCCTCCTGTAAACCTGCCTGGTTTCTGGTTTGGCCATGCCCTGTGGGTCCTCCCCTCCCAGTGCCTGGTTTCTGGTTTGGCCATGCCCTGTGGGTGCCTGCAGAAGGGGATGGTGGCATCTGGCCTCCAGAAAGCACAGGTTCTCTGATGGGCCAATATTTGCACCTTGGCACTTAACAAGCTCTCCTGTGTGCAGTGGCATGCATATGGTGGGGCAACCTCTACTAAAGCTTCCTGCAGGGAGGTGTCTTCTGTTTCTTCTGAACAAGGTGATATGCTAGAAAGTGGTGTGCTCCAGTCTCCTGTCCCCAGGTGGAGTGGATGATGCCTTGGGAGATGCCTGGAGCTGTTGTGGAAGAACAGCTGGGGGAGCAGAGGTGCTCATCTGCAACCCCTATTTGTGGGTAAAGGTGAGCAGCAGTCCAGCTCCTGTGCAGGAAGCGACCTGCTGCTGTAAATACCTCGTGCTGCAGGGCTGTGTCTGTGTGTGCCCCAGCTACAAATGTAGCTGTCTGCCTTAAGGCACAAAAGGCTCTTAGCTAGACCTGGAATAGCCTTTATTTCCTTATGCTCACCAGCATACAGCCAATGCTTTGTATTTCTTTGAACTGGGGACATTAAGTTTTCCACCATCAAATGGTGGTGTTTCCTGTGCTGCCAGTGAACATCTCCTGCAAGTCATCTTCTTCCAGGGTCATTTGGCAGAGTTTTGTTGTGTTCCAAATTCGGTGGTTGTTGAGGTAACTTGGAGCCTGATGTACAGATGTGTCATTTCTGTGTCTGACCCAAAGGAAGGTCTAAGCCCAGCACCTGCCAAGAAAAGGGAAAGTAACTCCTTTCTTCCATTCTCATGCTCTGAAATTCTTCTGTAAATCCCCACAAGGCTGTGACCCACAGTTTAAGGAAAAGCTGCTTACAGCAAAAATGCAGGAGGTGTGTGTGATCAAAGTTGGTCCTAAGCAGGAAACGCTTCCTCAGATGAACTTCAGCATCAAATTTTTTGGAAGATGACTTTTTTTTTTTTTATGTATGGTGACCTTTTAGCTTTGAAGGCTGGGATTTGTCCTTGCTCCAAAACTGGCCTTATTTCAGGTTTTAGAGTGATTTACTTTTTGTGTGGTTCCTTTCTTGGTGTAACTTGCTTGACAGATAATTCCACATCCTCTAAGGCTGTGAAATCACAGCTTTCTGCTGCTACCACCTACTGTCTTGAAAACAAATCAAGTTTGAAGAGCTCTTAGGATAGGTAACATTCTTTTTGTGAAGATATTAAAAAGACATTTTTACTTTCCCCTAAGTTCCTGTGCATTTCAGACTTCTCCGGGTGAATACTTGAAAGAGCTACTACCAGCTCTAAATATATGAGGCAGTAACTTCTTTGTAGTCCTTCCCATTTTCCTCCACTGCCATTCTAGCTTATTTTAGGTTGTAACTCCTCCAGATTGTGGAGATGCAGATGAGCTAGGAGTTCCTTTATCAGGGCCCACTGGAGCACAGAGAGGTGCAAGGTGGGCACTGCTGCTTGAAGCAATCAAGGGGTACAAAGGGCAGAAGGTAGTTAATCTGTAGTGAAACAAATTTTGCAGTGCCTGATAGAGATTGAGTGGAGGGAAACATAGGTGGTCGAAGATCCCCTCTGCTTTAGTCAGACACAAAGGGTTGCTCCATGTCCTCCAGAGCTGAGGAGTCAATGTAGCAATATAAGTGGTAAGATTATAAACATGCATGTGTTCATCCAGTATCGATGAGCTTACATGTTGTTTATTTAGCATTGCAATTTTTCACTGGGCAATTTGAAGATATTTGGGGTTGTTCTGTTAAATGTGATCTTGAGATGTTTGTGCCTAGAAGGTTGTACTGCTGCAGTTTATGCATGCACGTGTGGGAATGGAAAGAAGGGGTAGTGAGTGTGTTCAATTACTGTGATGACATTCTCACCCCAGTTGCTCTTCTGCAGAGATACCTGTGTCCTCTAATGCACAGAGGAGGACAGATCCTTCAAACTCTGAAAACGTGGAGACTCCAAAAGACAACTTAACTTCTCAGCACAGACAGCAGGTAACAGGCTCTGTAGCACTGTTTGCTGTATGTTGAAACAGTCCTTATGCCCCTTTCCCCCTCCTCCAGTCTGCTTTTTTTAATGGGTGTGACTAAAACCTACTTTCAAAGAAAACTGATTTGTATCTATTCAGCTCAAATATTTGTCTCCAGAGCTGCAATTTTGGCAAAACTGCTTTAAAAAGGAAACAAAAATTTACTTCCCCTTATAAGGAGACAGTGGGATGTTCTTAGTGGGAAACCCATGGTGTCACACACAGCCTAAAAGACTTTTATGTGTGGACAATGATGAACCTGTCATGAAGCTGTTGCCACAGACTAGTACAAAAAACCTGTTTCTAAAAATACCCACTTTTTTTATTGGTCATATACATGTTTTGTTCATGATTTCGTGTCTCCGAGCAGAAAATGGTTAACTCTGGTGTTGCCGTGGTTACAGTGAGCCAGCAGACTGACCTGGAAGATGCTAACCAAGGTCAGGCATGGGTCCCTTCAGTTCCTTAAGTCTGACCCAGTTAAATGTCACCCAGGTGACGTGTTGACGGCTCTGCTTTTGTGGGACTTACAGCAAAAGCAGGTAAAGTTTCATAGTAGTTCCAGAGGGTAAAACTATAGTTTCCTTGCCTTCTTCAGAAAAAAAGTCCAAAACTCCCTCTCCAAGGATGAAAGCTAAGCCTAGGTGAGTGTCTCACAGACAGAAAATTGCAAAGTGGGGTTTTTGCGGTTATTTTGTCTGCGTTTGGGTTTTTATTTCTTTTTCCTGGGGTTTTAATGCATGTAATTTTGAGATTATTCTATCAATTATTAAATTGAAGATTCTGTTTTGCCACCTGGACATCAAGGCTGCTTGCCTGGAGTTACAGCACTTTGGAGTTGCTGAACAGTCATGTTTGGTTACTAGATTTGTGGCTGCTTTGGTGTGACTTTTTACTCATCGTGGATTTAGTCCAAATGTGAGGTGAGCCCACAGCTGCTTTAGAGTCAAACTTCAGCCGTGTAACCTGAGCTTGCCAGATGTGAGATTGTTCATAATGGGGACCACGACTTTATGAAAGATGATGTGAATTTGAATTCACCTTGGCTTGAATTCACCTTTTTTCCCAGACCTTTGCAGGACATAATTTCTTGTAATTAAGGAGCTGGACTTCTGTAGAGTTATTGATTACCTTTCTTCCCTACATACTAAACCATTGCTTTGGTGCCAATTGGTGCAAGTTGGTTTTTTTTTTCCCTTAGTAGTTCACAAACATTTTGGTCTTTAAATGAACAGCTCTCTCACGTGTTCTCTTGTCTCCAGTGAGAAGCTCCTAGAAGAAGAACCTATGGATGAGTCAATACCAAAGGTATGTGTGCCCTGGGGTCCCCCTGAGTGAAGCGATACAGGGTGGGGAAGAGACATTCTGGTGGAGTTGCAGAAGAAAGCTGGGATGGGTTGCCCCACTCGTGCCATTGAGCGGTGTCCTGAGCCCACGGAGTGTCACACCTGATGTGCTGGGCCATTCAGCACCACGAGTGAGCTGCAGAGGCAGCAGCCACCAGCCTCATTCTAGAGGGGCCTAGCCAAGTAATTCAATCTCATTAGAGTTTATTCAGCACATTTACCCCCCAGAAGCAGTGTGTTGTGCTTGTGTCCAGGTGTGCAGTGGTGTGTGGGACATACTTGCATGTCACAAGACTTGCACACTGTCATCAAAGAGGGAATGTTTGCTTCCTGAACGGAAGCAAGCCTTGGAAGTCTACAGATGTATTTATTTGGTTTGTGTCTGGGTTCTAGTAAGTCTCCTATGCTAGATCTGTTTCTATAATCCTTGTATAGGAACTTGCAACCTGGGTAAATTGCCAAGTAACTGAGAGTCATCTGTAGTTGCACTTGAAAACTTCTATTGGTGTGTTCACATATTAAAAAAAAAAAAAAAAAGTCAATGTGCTACATGAGAAAAACTAAATTCCCAAACCAATGTTTTTGAGCTTAGGTACTTACCTTACATAAGAAATCACATTTTAGGCTTCTTCTTGGGTTCACATTTCCAGGTGCTAGTTTTAGATTTTTACAAATAAAATATTTTTTTTACTTCCAGTTCAATTGTTTTGTAGCACTTGTCCACTCTACAGTGAATTCAAAACTTTTGAAATACTCTTTCCACCCCTGCCTTCTTGGACCCCTCAATTTCAGCTCTGGGAGTCCCATACTTTCTGGTAGGAAAGAATTGCAGGCAGCAGTTGCACCTGGATAATTGTTGTAGTGGGAGGAAGGAAGTTTTCTGGCACACCTTTTCTCTGCTTTTGGCAGGCTCTAGCATCAGAACATGACTTTGGGTTTTGTCATTTTAGATCCTGCAGCTCTCTCCTTTTCCAAAGGATGTTAGCAGCAAAAAGAGAAACACGAGAACAAGCTTGGCCAGGAAGAAGGCTGAAGGCAGGTATGACATGCAAGCCCTGCACTCATGCAGGAACTGGTGTACCAAGTGATTTTAGACCTTTCCTAGCACTCAGGGAGAGAGGGTGATCTCATGGGGTGACCTGTCTGTACCTAGAACAGGCAGTAAAACAAGTATGAGGCTACAGAGGGTCATAACTTGTCTCTGTAGGACTCTTTGGGTCTTCAAAGTGATAAAGACTTCAGAAGCTAACCCTAAATGCCAAAAATGCCTTCTACCCCTGTGATACTATGTCATGGGTTGTTGGCTTTTCTTTTTCCTTGCCCAACCATAATCCTCCAGTGAGCTGCGTTCTGAGCGACAGCTTCTTTCACAAATGCCTAAGCTTTCCCAAATACTGTCCCCGTTGTCCCCGTTCCTTGGCATCATGCATCCTAGGGTTTCAGGATGGCCTCTTCCTCAATTTGTCCCCTTCCTTTGCACCCACACATCTGTCTGTTTACATTTAAATCTGGGGGCACTACAGGAAGAAGCACTTGAGGGTTTGGGGGCCGTATGAAGTCTGCCTTGTTGCACCCTCCTCCTGTGCTCTGCTAAGTGTTGTGTGCAAGTTAATGCCTGCTGCTGGGCAGGAGGGCAAACGAACTGTGTGTAAGGGTCTCTGCTGCTGTTCTGGGGCATTCTGCTTCAGCCTACTGTCTCTTAACTCAAAAAATCCTCCCAAAAACCCGAGTGCTTAGATGAGTTTTTTGGCTGATAGTAGATAAAAATAAGGAAAATTGATGCAGGGTTACATCAGGACTAGAAATTGTGTGCTTTAAGACAAAATGAATTGATGCAGCAAATACCGGTTTTAAAACAGGAGCAGCAGCGTGGAAGTTAGAGGTGAAGTACTTCTTAGTTTGGTCATCATGCTCCCTCTAGTGTTTCGTCTGGAAATGAGCGTTTCCTTCCCTCGGAGGCTTTGTCGAGGACCTCAGTTCTTTAGTCCTCCCGTTCTTTTAGTAATGAAGAGGAGGTGTACTGTATGTTGAGTGATTGTTGTAGGATTTTTTAAAAAAACAGTTACGATTTGGAAAAACCCATAAAGGTACAGTTAAGTTTAACTGTTGGAAGACATGGCAACAAAATCTAGGTGTACACAGAGAAGTGATTAGACAAAAATTCCTTTTCATTTCCTTTTGAAAATTCCAGTATTTAATGTTTGTTAAAATGCTTCTGATATTTTATTTCCACTCATTGCTTCTTCCTACCGTGTACTATTATGGGCAATGTGAGACAAAATGTCCTCCACATAAACAGGGAGAGGTTAATTTTTACGTTTTGAATATTTCTTTAAACAGTTAC
Organism: Corvus brachyrhynchos; assembly: GCF_000691975.1. NCBI lineage: Eukaryota > Metazoa > Chordata > Aves > Passeriformes > Corvidae > Corvus > Corvus brachyrhynchos. The sequence continues at coordinate 185,878 of NW_008237353.1, forward strand.
AATTAATAGAGTGAGAATCAAGATATGCAGCAATAAGACTAAGTAGAAGAGGAGAAATTATTTCTTTAGAAGCCCAGAAAACATTATTTTTAAGCATAATGTATCTGAGGAGAGGGGTGTCAGAAGGAAACATTATCACCACCATAGTCTTAATGAACTTCGATAGGGTGATTCTTTGCTGTTGTACGTCACTGCCAAGTATATGTTGTCTTGCAGGAAGGAACCCTATGACTTTGAAAACTCAGACTCCTCAAGTCATGAAAAGGTAAAGTTGAGACAGAAGCTCAGCACCTAACGGAGTAGTAACTTGAAGCAGGGGATGTAATTTGCTGCAGAAATGCTGTAAGATGGACACTGTTACAGCAGGACAGACAACTGGGAATCTGAGATTTTTTTTGTTTGTTTGTTTTCTCTGTATAGTGGAAACATAATTTTTTTTTGAGTGGTAAGAATGCTTGTCACTACTTGAATTTTGTGGTGGGTAACACATGATAACAGCAACAGACATTTGAGCTTTTGCTTCAGCGAGGCCATGGGAGATCTCTGTGGCTGAAGGCCGACCTCTGTGTTTTACTTAATATCAAAAACAGATTGCTGAGCATCCACTTTGTCCTCCTAGGCTAAACAGAGGAGACTGAAATCCACTTCGAGCTGTGCTTTGCAAGCTGGGACTCCCTGGTTAAAACCCAGTCCTCACAAAACTTTTGCTGGAAATTCTGCTTGACTTAAATTTCAGGCTCTTTAAAAAAAAAAAGGAATAAAAATTAATTACTTTGCCTGCTTTGAAACTTTGCCCAGTGTGGGCTTTCCCAGGAAGCTGTGAACTTGCTTCTGAGGGCCTCCATCAAGGTGGCTGTGCTGGGCAAACCATCTTGCTTTCAACTTCTTCCCTGATGTGGGGGCTGTCACTGCCGCCTGCTAATTGTGAGGCAATGGGTGCTGAATGGAACACCCTAAATTTCTCTTATGAACTGGACATGGCCCGATCCTTGCAACTGCCACTGGGTGTCAGCATAAATCCCTGCTCCATGGCACCCTGCCCCGGTCCCAGCAGCCTGTCCCAGGGCTGTCCAGGGGCCCTGCACCGTGCTAACAGCGCTGCTGCCAGCACTGCTATTGAGTCAAATGACGTGTCTTGTGACGTTGGTGCTTAAAATGAGCACTATCCATAAACCAAGGAATAGAGAAAGGAACTCTTTTTAAGACTCGAATGTTTGTCTATCATAACGTATGACACTGTTTCAATCAACAAATCCCATTCCATTAAAAAGTGAAATTTTTGAGCAGGACTTGTAATCCATTTCCCTTCTGAGTTGTGACACGTTTTAATTTTGAAGCGTATTTTATGCAGTAACTGGACTCTAGGACAACTCTCTGCTTTGCTTTCAGGTTGCTGCAGCCAAAGGAAAGATTCTTGCCCAGAAAATTTCTTCACAAAATCGGAGGTATAGGATTATACTTGCAGTGTTTATGAACCTTTTGCTGTGTGAATAAGAGTTCATAGCTTTGGTTAAGCTCTCTTAAGTTAGGATCCAAAAGGCTGTGTGATTTTTCTAATGCAATAGTTTCTTGCTTAGCTACCACACTATCTGTGGATGTTATTGATAACAATATTTAAATAGTACCTGAGAATATAAAGGTTACTGGAGAGAATAGTGGCTCCTGTCAACTTTGCCAATAAGAAGACTAACTCTTAAACATCATCCTTTCCTGACCATGTGTCAAAATTACTGATTTATTTTTTGTAAAATGCTTAAACTCCCTGCCCTGATTTGGCTTCCTTCCAGTCATAGCAAGCTTCCAGGGACTTTCCACCTTTAAGTATGCAGGTTAATTTTCATTTTAAAAAGTGTTGATTTCTAGACATCCCTGAATTGCTACTTTCAAAATCCAAGCAAAGAAAAATTTGTCTAATGATTGCACTTTAACAGTTTGATTCTTCTGCTGATCTCTTAAGGAGCTTCCTGCCACTTCTCTTTGGCTGTGCCCATTCCACAGTTCTGTGGTGTGTAATTGCTGTTTGCTGCTCTAATTTGGGTCTTTGTGTTACTTGGCAGGACTTATGAAACAAGAAGCAAGAACAAGGAATCAAGCACTCTTGAGAGAAGGCAGGTAGGTTGTCTATGCTTTTTCATCCCTAGAGCCTTTGATTGCTGTGTATTTGATTGTTGTGTATTTCTATCTGTACAAATCTGCTGCACATATAAAGAAGCTGAAGTTTAAGGCCTACCCAGTGCAGAGGTGGAGAAATGTGAGCCTGGTAGCCTCTAAATACTCTGTCATTTTGAAAGCAGTGCTCAGGATGCACCATCACTGTCAGACCAGCCAGTGAATTGTCTGTGTTAGCTTTTCCCCCCCAGTGTACTGTTGGAAGCAGCTCAGACGTACTGAGGCTTTCCACCTTGCAAGAGTGCTCTCATTTTAGGCACAGGAGAGAGGGAGAGACTAGAAAGGGGGATACTGTAAAAACCTCATGGTGGCAAAAGGCAAGCATCCGCCTGTCAGTGTTTTTATTTGTCTGTTTCAGCAGCTGGCTGTGGCTGTTTTGGCAGATTTCACAGCTTTGCATGTTGCACCATAAGGAGGTAGAAATGGGAAAACTTGGTAGTAGCTGAAGTGAATGGCTTGAGGGGGCTTCTGAGTGAGCTGATTGAGCAGGACTTAATTGTGTCTTTAGTCCAGTTACAGGAAACATCTTTTCTCTGAAAGCAACAATGAGAATGCAAGCACTGGTCAGAGTGAGAAAAGCTGGATCCTTGACTCTCAGATACAGTTGGTGCCAAAATCTGTTGACTATACCCGAAAAAGACCGAGGGTGAGAAGTAAATTAAAAGGTAAGCTTAGTCCCCTATTGACACTTGGCTATGCATGATGTACTGCACTGCAGAAAAGCCAATGCTGATGATGGTTTGGGAAAGGAGAGTTTGGCCAAATCCTGGCTCTCCTGAGTGGGAGAGAGCAGGCTTAAGGCCAGCAGCAAGAGGGTGCCCCATGACACATTGCACACTCTTGTGCTTGTACTGGGCTCCTGTCCCCTTCCCAAAGTGGGGTTCAAAAGTCCAGGTAGAAATTTGACACCTAAACATCTGTGTGGGCATAGCCCTCCGTGTGATGATGCTGAAGAGCCTCTGGGCCCTGAGCTGATGGCTGTGTTGGTCCACTTGACTGCATTTAGGAGGAAGATCTCTCTGAAGATACTACACCTCCCCCCTGCAACTTTCCCCGCCCCCATCTCCCTAGAAACATCATTGACTTGGCAAGTAAACCTTGAAAAACCTCACAATTTGCAGACCAGGGCATTCTGCTCCCCTTTTTTATACAGTAGTAAGCCAGCTGTGTTCTGAGTGTCAGGTGTGTTTATCTCTGATAGTGTTCTCTGCTCAGGCCTGACCAACACCAAACCTCCCCTGCAGCCCTCCAGGGCTGTCTGCTTCTGTGACCACCAAATGGAAACCAAATTGTCCTTAATGAGATGGAATGTTTCTGTCCCATTCACGGAGAGATTATGCTTGCTCAGGCTGCTGTTAGACTCTGTAGGGATGAAAAAGCAAAAGAAAGTTGAGCTTGAAATTATGCTTTATACCAGATTTCCAGGGGAGCTGTTCTCACTCCAGGGTCAGCCCACAAGTCTTGCCTGGGGCTTGGGGACTGCCAGAGAAGATGCTGAGCCTGTCTTCTGTTTTTTACTTTTTTGGCTGCTCTGGATGCAGTGAGCTGTGTATGTTTGCACCGTTGCATCTGGCTTTGTTAGAGAAACATTAAGTTTCAAAAAAACACCGAAGTGTTGTGAAGTTTTGTCTTGTAAATGCCTAGAAAACCAAACTGAAAGGGTTTTTGTTGTGGCTAACTCAGTTAACTGGGTGAAATACACACTTTATATTGCCAGTAACCAGGGAATATCTTCTCCTTGCAGTGCTTCCAGTGTCTTCTGCAAGTAGTGGCAGCGACTATGAGTCAAAGAAGGTAAGAAGGTGTCATGTGTTGGTGCCTCAGATTTAAAAACATTATGGATGTAAAATGTGTCCTAATGAGTGAGAATTAAATAAACTGGTGTTATTTTAATTCTCAAATGTTCTGATGGACAGATTTATCTGCTAAGTACTGTTGAAACTCTATTGGTCTAATAGAAGAGATCTTGGAAAAACATGGTAAACTTCATAGAAACAATTGTTAAATGCATATCAAATATGTATGTGTGTATATATATGTATGTATATGTTTGTGTATATACATATATTTGAAATACAGAAAGTCTGGGGGGAAAAAAGGTTTCCAGAACTAGTAGTTACATTAAAAGCTTTTCTTTTCCCCTGGAAAAATTTTCTTGACTGTAATGCTTCTATTTTGCTTATGTAAAACATCATCAAATGTACATCTCTAATGCCTAAAGGGAGACTTGGTGCATGCATTGAATTTCAGGGCACAGGTGTCCTTCAGTGTTGGGTAGAGCCATCAGTATGTTAAGCATATTTTAAGTCTGTATCTACTCTTGGTGTATTTAAAAAACAAACTAATCATCAAAACCCTCCCTCCAAAACAGCACCCAAACTTCTACTTCTGTAGTAATGCTTAAATAATACTCAGACTTTGTTCTGTTTTAGGAAGGGGCATCAAGGCAAAGAGCTCAAAAGGAGACGCTAATGAAAAAAAACACATTTAGCTCCAAGGGACAGGATTTACCCACAATGGATCTTGCTGGTATTTTTATTTTAATCTTCTTCAATGCATTAGGAGAGTTTTGATGTGTGGGTCTGTAGTTTTTGGATGAGTTTTTGGTGGTGGGTTTTTCTTTTTGATTTTGCCACTTTCCTTCACCTTTTTTTCCATAAACATTCACCTTGTGATATTTCTGTGTAAGGGCTATGAGGGGTAGACATTGTCTGTGTAAATAATCTCTTGTACAAGGAGAAGATATGCCAGTGCTACTGACAGGTGAAGGAATGAACTTAACTGATAACCACCAAGAAAACAGCCTTTGGACTGAGTCTGAGCCACCACCTCTTCCTGCGTGATGAGATAAACGAGAGGGTAGAGGGCTTGGGTTTTATTTTCTGTGTCATTAAATTGAGATTTTCAGTCAATACAGGATTCTAACTCAAATGCCTGTGTCACTCACTAATCTCTCACACAGATGAAACGCTCTCAGAGGAGCCTGGAGGGAGTCCAATACTACTTGGTCTGTCTGCCAGGAGCCCTTCTAGTGATGTGGAGAAGGCCACACAGGTGCAGTATGCAGTGCTTAGCCTCCTTCCAGTCTGCTGTCAGGCTACCTCTGCCTGCAACCAATGTATCATGTCACTTTGCTTCCTGTAACTAGACAAATTCCTAGCAGCTTGTTTGCACTGCAGGGTGGGTACCTTCTAATTTTGTTTCCTTCCTCTCCTTAGAAGTTTCATGGTACACCAGGCAAATTATCAAGAGAAGAAGAAAGTATCAAGCGGAAGGACTCAGGTTTGTTACTCTTGATAACATGGAAGAGTTGGTTAAAAGCGGAAGGAGGTGGTGCCAAAGCTGTTATTTTATTTCAAAGATAAATTATCACTGACTTTTTTGAGATACTTCTTTTTTGCTAAATTTGGTTTCTCTGTTTTGTATATCATGACAGACTGTGATAAGATGCTTCTATGTACATTCCTGAATTCGTTGCTACCTCTTAAAACCTGTCTTTGGTTACAGGGGGACTTGTAGCGTAGGTGGGGATTTACAAACTAATGACACAATTGACACAGAAAAGATAATTTTTAATGATTTGAAAGGGGATAGCAACTTCAGTTTAAACAAAACAAGCACCCCTTCAAGCTGTTGATTTTCTTTATACCTAAGAACATAGATATAAACCATTGCTATAAGCATTTGTTGAATGGTGACTTGGTTAATGGTTAATACTGCTGTAGCTTTTTTTTTTTTGGGTAAGTGACACTTCAGGATCTGGGTTTTTTTCCATGAAAATGAACTTTGATAAACTAATTCAAAAGTGCACTACAGTCTCTTTGTGGTTGGAAACAACTGAACTTCAAGAAAGTAGAACAGCAGTGGGTTGTTTCCATCCTAATAATTCTCAGTGCTGATGTAGTTCTGAGAGACTGAGTGACTGTTGTGACCATGAAGTGAGTCACTGAAGCTTTGGCCTTGGTCAAAATCATCCCTTTTCTTGTGAGCTGGCTCTGTTTGTGTTCCCAGTATATCTCTTACCTGTCCAGCATTTTCAGAATATACTTTCACTGCACCAACACATTTGCCTAATTTTGGGGGAAGATAAGTTCTGAGGACTTCATTTTATCACTGTTTGCTGTACAGCCTTACAACTGGAGGGGAGTTGTTGCTGTGCAAAGGCACAAGCAGGGTTATGATTAGAAGTTTCAAGTGTGGTCTCTGACTGCATTTGAACTCTCTCTGTGAACCCTAAATCTACTGCAGGGTGCTTCTTTGTCTGACTGTCTCCCTTGTCCTGGACCCCACCACCTTCTGTTTTGCCGTATGGAGAATCCAGGGAGATGGTTTATCAAACAGTCAAGTTGCTGAGTTAAAAAAAAATGCACACGACAAAAGGATGGGTGTCTTGTTTGTTTCTTTGGTTTTTAGGAATTTTTCCTTGAAATGGAGGCTGCAGCTTTGATTTGAATTATTTGCATTGATTCAATTTTCTTTTTAAAAATTTTATTCATAAACAGATTGAGAGCTTGGGTTGGAAGAGTAAATGGGAAGAAGCCAGACAGAGGTTTTTGATGGTTAGAGTAGCAGCCAAGAAAGGAAGTTATCTTTAAGACGGAGACATGGAAGCTTTCCAAATACCTGTATAACACTAGGCAGGCCAGTTCCCTGCTTTTGAGAGGGAAGAAGCTTGCAAGGGAAGTCTTATTACTGTATGATGCCAGATTGTAAAATGAGCTCCCTCCTTTTCTGAAGCATTGGTAATTCCAGTGGTGGTTTCTGCTTGAGCAGGCATTGTCATGTACCTCGTGTAAAAGAACAGATTTCTTCTGAAACATCTTCTATTCTCTTTCTAGATATATTAAGTAGCACTGTCATTAAAAAGCCTAAATTTTCCAGTTTGGAGAAAAATCACTTGCCCTCTGAGACTAACCATACACCAAAGAAAATTTCTGATTCGGTAGAAGAGGAAGCAGAGATCCAAAAAGGTAAAGTCTGGTTGGCAACTAAGATGAAGTGCTTTCAGCTTTTCTTCTGGTAGAAGTCATGGTCACGTGGAAGCTTGAAGAGATATATCTGTAGAGAGTCCAACTTTTCCAAAATCCTAAAGTCAAAACTAACAGAAGGTGTGCATTGCAGCACTGCCAAAGACAGTGGATACTGAGTGTGAACAAGGAAATTTGGGTTCCACTTGGTCAGCTGCTCCATGACGTCCACACTTTCTAGTCTATCTGAATAGGGATTTGCCAGAGCTATTGCAAAACCATCAAACACGGGAGCTGAAAAAAAAACATGCAGATAATGGACAAAGTAACTGCAAAATAGTGCTAACTCTGAGCACAAGGGCATCAGGCTTTCACTGCAATGGATAAGTGGAAGACAGAAAAGAGTGGTGGCCTGACTATTTTTCGCCTTTATTCTGTGGATTTGCCTCACTATCTGTAAATATGTTGCTCTTTGTGTTGCTCTATTGTGCCTATTCTTCCCTGCTGCTCTATAACAAGTATCTCTCAGGGGATTTTTGAGCCAGTTTCCCTCCTGCTTGTGAGCTCTAGAAGAGCAAGACCCAAATTCCAGCTCTATAACAAAAGTTACTGCTGACACAAATGACAAGTCCTTCAGTAGCAGAAAGGTTTATATTCCAATAAGTCCTCGATATGATGCTCACTGGGCATGTGCTTCCTCCTAGGTCAGGAAATGGATGATAGCCTAGATGGTGTGTTGTTTTCCAAGATGCTACATGAAGACTTGAGTGATTCCGGAGTGATTTCTGCCTTTGAAAGCTTTATTGGCCAACTGAAGAAATTGTTCTGGGTAATGTGAGCTCTTTTAACGTGTGTGGCAATTTATCAGGTTATGTGAAATTAACTTTTTATCTCAGGGAGAGTTGGTGCAAATATCCTGTCTTTATTTTGTGTTCAGGAGTAGGGTTTTGGTGGCAGTGTCTGTTAGTCTGGAGCTCTTAGAAGTATTCTGCAAAAACTGTATATTCTGAGAAGTGTGACAGGGAAGGCATAAAGGAAGTTTTAACTGGGTTTTTCCTAACACTATGCTGCCCTGAAGTCTCGTGGGTTATGTAGAGTCTTGTTGGTGTAACTACTGTGACTGAATTCAATCAGTTTGTATTTGGAGCACCTATGTGTGCCATCTTACTGCAGTTTAAATTTAATTTAAGATGGTTTCTGCTAAGATGAATGGCAACCTGCAGAGGGATTTGCTTTCCAGGGAAAGGTTTTGCAAGCTAGACTTCTAGGTTTTGGCTTGGGCCATTGCCTATCCCTAACTGTGCATCCCGTGGCTAGTCCCGGTACAAAAGGATGGAGATCAACACACAGGATGCCC
>NW_008237353.1:194399-195628 GCF_000691975.1 Corvus brachyrhynchos
GCGGAACCAGATACACAAGTGCAGGTAAGCTGTCTGGTACTGGCTGAAAACAGCTTCAGTTTTGTGTCAATTTTGATTTATAGGATAAGCCAACCTGCCAGTCAACTATTGCACTTATGGGTTGTAAGGCAAAATAGTTTGTCTTTTTCTTTTTTCTTTCTTCTATGCAAGAAGAGTTTCAGAAGTATAACTCCAGTGATTGATCCTGATTTTCCTGTAGGGGGAGAGGATGGGTTAATTCATGCAAAGCGAGCTTGAGTTACAAGCAGTTGATGAAGCTCTCCTTGAATGTCTTCTGGTTGTCATCAATGTTCATGAATCTGTGTAAAAACTTTCTTGCTACACTTAGTAGCTTCTATTTCTAAATCTTTTAAGAAAGAAGCTAGGCTATAATTTGCTTAATGAAGTGGAGGAGAAGAAAAGGGATCTCTCAGATCCTGAGTTTCTCAGATAGGAGCTAGATAAAAAAAATCAATTCTGTTATTTATATATTTTTAAAAGTGAAGATACTTAAATCTTATACTGTACTTGTAAGTCTATCAGGCCTCGAACTATTACACATTCACTTTTTAGGATTTAGATCAAATGTAGTATGAAATAATAGCCTTTAAAGTGAAAAATCCCTGCTATCAATAGGACCTCTATGAGCAGAATTTGCTGTCATTAAGGTACAAGGAGAAGTTTGAATTCTAAAAGTAAAAAATGGCATGTTTTGTGGTGGAAGATAAGAGTAGATGGTAGTGAGATGCTGCAATGCTTGGTTGCTAAGTAACCTGGATCTAGCTAGGGTCACGGGATAGTGGAGGCAGGGCTGTGCCGAACTTTTTCTACCTCACTGCTGCTGGGAATGGTGGCAAACCCAAGTCAATAAGGGTGTTGATGGTTAAGGTTTAGAAATTGCTGGCATCCTGTGGCTCCACTGTTTGTAAATATCAAACCCGTGGCAGGAAAATCCATAGAGGTTATTTGCGTCAAGATAGTCATAGAATTATTTGGGTTGGAAGGGACCTAAAGAGGTCTCCAGCTTGGGAAATCTCTGCTGAGCTTCCTGGAGGCTGGGAGAGAATGCACTGCAAGTATTGCACTGGGAATTAATTTGTATGCTCTGTCCCGGTCCTCTGTTACTGGCTGCTATTTGGGACAGGCTATTGAGCCATATTTATCTGCAGTGTGACTTTGGTACAGCTATTCACATGCTCTGTGACATATCTGAGAACAAATCTGCCCTG
>NW_008237353.1:195795-204822 GCF_000691975.1 Corvus brachyrhynchos
TTCAGCAGGGACATTTGATCCTGTCTAAAGGTAGGTTTGGTCCTGAAGGGGTTGTTGTCCATTTTGTGTGACTGCACGTTAATGTGGCAAAATTGTTTCTGCTCTCCATCACTAGGCTGAATAAATTTGAGATCTTCCAGAAAATTGTTGTTGAAGAGCTTGCCAGCCTTGAGAAGGAAACTCAAATTCTGGCAAACATGGAAAAGGATGCACTGGTGCGTACCACTTCTTGTGTTCCAGTCCAAAAAGTTGCCCCTTCCCAAGTAACAGGGGTATTCTTTGGGGGTCTTTTTAGGATTTCTGGAATGCACAGCTGCTCAAACTGAATACTTTCTGCAACCAGCAAAAGCAAAGGTATGTCTCTGCCAGCTGTCCTGCATGCTTACTAGTCCTCTGATGGTTATAGAGGGCACTGGTTAGGCTGGTGGCACTCCTGCTAATACATGAGAAAGGATTCTAAACCCAGTATGACATCTCTACTTGTCCATTGATTGAGCTTTTGCAGCCTCGTGAGGCTTTTCAGTTGGAATGAGAGTGTAATGAGGGAACTCTGTATGGGAAATTGTGCAGGAGAGGAACCTAGCTCAGGAGAGCTGTGCCAGGATCTGGTGCAAGATGCAACGCACCCTCTCGGCATGACTGCATCTAGGGGTCAGAGGAGGTGGAAGGAGGTGATCATTTAATGTATGAAAGACACTGTTTGTGTAAATGCTGGGCAAAAACCTGCCTTTCTCAGGTTTATGTTTGATGGCAAATACGTCTGTTCAAGCTTCACCAGTAAGTATTAATGCTTCATGAAAAACCAGCTAAGCTTACTTTCCTTTCAGAATTGAATCTGTTGACTCAGCCCTGGGTGAAACAGCAAAGAGCTTTGCCGACTCTGCCCATAATACAATGGTATGTGTGATATAAAAGCAGCTCCCTATGGGTGGAGGGCTGATCTCTGGCCTGACTGATTGGTGTTGGAAGTGAGAAAATGAAACTGAAGTCCTGGGAGGGGAAGCCTTTAGTTAGCTGATTTGTGGGGCTGGTTCTTTGCTGGACCTCTGGTCCTGATGCATAGAAAACATCGAGAAAGAAAAGTTTGATAAGGGGAAGAGGTCAAAGAGTACCTGCCTAAGGGAGAAGATAAGGACAAGGACGATCAGGTAGTGATGTTTCTCCTGGGCTCACAGTCTGGGGCAGTTTCTGTGGAGTTGGTGACCTTCAATGCATTTGCCCTTGGAGTTGTGCATCCATGACAATCTGTGCCTAAGAGCTTTGCAGTCTAATGACACCTTGCATGCTTTCTCTTATCTGCTCTTTAGGTCTGGTAGCTACTAACCTTGATGTATTCAAGCTTGATTTTTGAAAAACCAATCTTTTTTATTTAACTTTCATCCTGCCTGCTCTTTAGGTCTGGTAACTACTAACCTTGATGTATTCAAGCTTGATTTTTAAAAAACCAATCTTTTTTATTTAACTTTCATCCTGGTTAAATATTCCGTCAAAGTTCTTAAACTCTCCAGAGCATAATCACTATTTTATGTTCTTGTTTTAATTTGTAAATTAAGATGAATACTTTGCTAACTTTGATACAATGCTTAGTTTCCATCTGGTTCACCCCATCACATGGACATGTAATTTTGCTACTGCTGCTGTTCCAGGTTTATGTGCAGATCTGATGGCTTTGAGAGTTTAGTATTTCTGCAGTAAGATGGATTACTGTCATGTCTGGGATGCCATGTGTCTGCACTTCACAGGGCTGAGAAAGCTCCCTGTGTTGAAGGAACAACTGTGCCGGTGGTCACCACAGTGCACTGGGCCTGGGATTTTAGAAAAGATGCTGAAAACCATGGGGTTGTATATTTTAGCAGTTAAAGCTGGAATCCTGAGCCTTTCCAAAGAGAAAAGTTTCCATTGTGGACATTGCATTGTGGAGGGACACAGGTGCTCCTGAATAAGGACACCTTAAAGAGAAGCAGGGCTGAGAAAAGAGCACTTGTGTCATGGGAACTGCTCATCCTGCAGCACTTGTTCCAGGGCAGGTGCTTGAGAATTAAGAGCTGAGTCTAAAAGTGCTTCCAGGATCTTTGCAGTTTCTTATCTTGTACAGTTTCAATGTTTGCGCAAGTTTTTGCGATGTTTTCTCTTACCTTTTTTTGTTCTTCCCTGCAGTATGAACTCCCAGTGAAGAAGGCAGAAGAAAACAATGTGTTCATAGTTCCTTCTGACTAGCAAACCCCTGAATTCATCATTGCTCATGACATTTGAGTGCTTTGTGTGCGGCATAAAGAAGATGGTTCTGTGAAGGATGTTAGTCTATTTCAAATGAAAAGAAAAAAGAGAAGGAAAAAGCATCATGTTAAGCATTTTTTTTGCCTAGAAAGAATACATAGCACTAAGTGATCTAACTGTGAACCCCTGTGTTGATAACAAGCCTTTCCTGAAAAAATTGCAAGATGGGTCCATTATATATCAAAGAAATCTTAAAAAAAAAAATGAACTAAAGATAATGATTTAGCCATCAAATTGATGGATATATTGGCTTACTTTGACTGTTCTAATGCCTTTATCAAGTGTAAAAGCACTTAATGGCTGATTCAAAGTAAAAAGTTGTTTGCATAGGATAACAATCTCATTCCTTCCTTCAAATTGATGCACTGAGAGTGTCTAGAAAGGTACTCTAGAGTCCTGTGTACCTTGCATTAGGCAAAGCCTCTCCTGTGTGCGCATAAGTGTGGGAACTGCTGGCTCAACACCATTGGCACTCAATTCTGCATTGCAGAGCTGAAATCAGAGAGGGATCTACTGGCCAGATGCCTGACGGCAAGCTGGAGATTGCAGAGGGCAAGAAATTTGGAGAACTGAACAGAAAATGTCAAGTGAAGCAGGAGAATTTATTTTTGCAGCCGGTGACTTTTGACTCCAAGGAGAGTTCAGAGTACAGTGAACAACTGCTGGGATTAGACAAAATAGGGTTACAGGTCTGTGGAAAGTAAGCAGCAGATAACCCATGCTATTTAATATTGTCCTCTGCTTTGACAGAGTGTGACAGAGTTCCCCAGAACATCATTGCTCTTCACAAGAGAGTGTGCTCTTGCAAAAACAGCATCAGTGCTAATGCAACTTAGTGAATTTGTGGGAACATAGCAGATTTCCAGGCTTTGGGTTTCTGTCTCCTTAACTTACAGAACCAACCTCAGATTACTGTATGGGTTCGAGTCAACGGAATCCTCCCCTGCACAAAATGTACCTTCAGAACAAAAGCCCAAACCCTGACAGGGTTTGTTTCATTACTGAAACAGGGCTAATGCTCTTGCTGCTTGAGAAGGTCACACATGGGTAGCACCATCACAGAGAAGAGCAAGAAGCTGCCCTTGCCATTGCTTGACCATTTTATTTCTTTATCTTAAGTAGTCCTGACTAGGGTTGGCATGAGATGAACTTTGTTCATCCACATCAAGATGTACTTGGTGCTTTCCTTGTGGGGTGGTTTAAAAGAAAACACCTCTTCAGCCCTGCCCGTTCCAAAGGTTCAGATACTGATTTACCCCCTCCTATTCCTAATGTGAAGGACTGAAATTCTGATTTCACATCCATGGTCTTGTGCTTATTTCTTTGAGGGCTGGCCCTGGTGACCTGGCTATGCTACATCCTCCTGCTGCTCTTCAGTGTCCTTACAGCTGCTGCTTGATTCTAGGCTCTCAAAGCACTCAGCTAAAGCAGATGTGACTTTTGGGCCATGAAGCTGTAACCTCTGTGAGCAGCTGTGCTTGAGTCTGCTAAAACTAATTTTGCATCTTGGCAACAGTTTTTGGCACGCATTGGTCCCACTAGTGTGGTGGTACAATGTGATCCACCAGCAGTGCCACTGACCTAAACAGGCTTTAACTGTGCAGTAGATGCGTAGCAACTCTTGTTTTGCTACATTTCTTCACCCTTCATTTGTTGGCACAAGGCTCTCTTGGTGTCTGCTGTAACTGTAAAAAGTTAGGAGTGCTTTTCATCCAAGTATCTTTGCTAGATAACTTGGAGTGTATCAGTCTTATTTCTGTATCTCTAATTGTTGAATCTCTGCATAACCTGTAACTGTAAAGTTTGGAAGGTGAGTGTTGAGCACTTAAGAGGGCATGGATAAAGGAAAAATCAGAGTTCCTTACTTAGTAAAAATTACCATAATGTTATATCCACCTACACTAGCTTTTAACTGTTTTATTGGAAAAGTCTGAACCCTAAAAAGCTGTTTTAATGATGGGTATGGGAGAGCAGAAAGGGATGTCACACTGCTTAGGTTCCTTCTAGCCCTGCACTTATCTATCCCTTCATAAGAAACACTTTAGCTTTTGAGAAGCTCAGTGTGTTCCAGCTTGATAACCTCTGAATGGCCTAAGGTGAAAATTTTGGATTTTACTAATGGTCTTCTCATCTGTAGGCAGAAGTGTTTGGAGATGGCATCTGGGACAGAAATTACGTTTTTCTGACCTTGGACAGTCCATCTCATACCACTTCCTGCACTATTTGGTCATTTAAACCTCCTGAAGGTCTGAAGTCCATTTGGTTTCTGCAGCAGACCTGTAACTGGGTTATCCTTGCGTTACCTTTTGGAAGGTGGGTAGCTGACCTTGGAAGGTTTTCTTTGCCCTTCTCACTTCATGCTTTTTAAAGTGTTATTAATCCAGATATTTCTTTTCTCCCTTTGAATGCAAATAGATGTAGGTCAATTTTCAACCTATTCAGTTGCCTTGACACTTCTGAACCAGAACAACAGATGATGTGGATGCTGAAGTGCAAAAACTATGTATCAATACTCAGAAAAAGAAATGGGAAATATGAAGTTCAGGTTAAGGATAACTGCTTTATGCATTTTAAGCTCTAAACAGGGTTTAATCATAAACCGACTATAACCCTTGGTATCCTTATGCTGCATCTTTTTCAGAGGGTGATGCTGTGCCAAGTGCTTGTTTACCTACACATTCTGTGTCAGTGCAGTGGCCCATCTCAGGTCTACAGGGCTTACATCTACCTCATGTCAAGGCTGCACAAAGCCAGAGGAAAGGATGTCCTGTGTGGCTGGAAATAGGCTGGGGAGCTGTGCGTGTTCACCCTGGCCTGGGGACAGCCCACCCTGCTCTTGGTAAGGCATGCTGAGGTAGGCTGGAGCACACAGGGACAGGTCCTGCAGGCAGTAGAGCTGCATCTAAGAGAGTAATGCACTGGAAAATGGCATGTATCTAGGAGGAGCTGAGAGCTATTATGTATTGGAATCAAACACAGCCACAGAGCCTTTCCTGGTTTTTTGTTTCTCGTGAGCAAGAGTTGAGAAAGCATTACTTATAGACAGACTGTGAGAAAAGCCTTGTAAAGCTGAGCCTTGGCACAACACATCAGCAGCTTGATTTATCTCCTTCAATTCCATTGTTCCTGGAAGGGTCTTTAGTAAAACTCATTCCTCCTTTCCTTGGGAAGCTACTAACATCCCAAAACAGTGAATCAACCTCAATAGCTTTTCCTTCTGCCTGTCACCCCACACATGCCCTTTGGTGAGCAAAAACAGTCAAGTGTTTGCATGCCTTCCCACTCTGTTTGTATCTTCAATCTGAAAGAAATATTATTTCTGAGATTTGATTTCTCAATTGTCTCTCCCCTGTTTTCTACTATCACGTTCCAACTGAAAGCAATCTGATTATCAAACAAGGACTTGATGGGCAAGCACAAGCTTTGAACAAACAGTTATTGCAATATTACCTTTGTTCAAAAGCCCAAATTTTTATGGATAGTGGGGCAAAAAGACTACATGGAAGCTTTACACCAACACCAGTGAAGGTATTGTGTAAAGTTTACAGAGGTTGTTTCCCAGTCTGATGTGAGTGTTCTAAAATGCATCTGAAAAAGCTGGAGAACAAAAGCAGCCTCAAGTAACCAGTTACCAGCCCAATTTGATGCCTTAAAGAGGAGTGGAGACAGCCTGATAGTAAAATTTGTTTATTTACAGTGTTATGTATTACAGGAAAATCACTTTAAAAAGTCAATGCTTCTCTTTCTTCAAAGTTGCGGCATTTTGAAGATGTTAAGACATATCTGAAGAATTTTAAACATACCTGATTCCAGCATTCCTGGCTGATCTGGATCTACAAGGTCTGTGACCATCTCTGGTTTTACCTTTTTTTTTTTTTTTTCTTTTTCTATTTTTTTTTTTCCCCAGCCCTTTGAATTTCAAGTAAGGCATTTATTTATTTCCTTTTCTTTTGAATGAGATTTCAACAGAACAAAAGACAATATCTGCGGGTTTGATTGCTGTAGTAAACTTTAACACTTAGCACAGCTGACGCTTTCCACCTTGACAGTCAAATGCATGCTTTGCCATCAAAAGATTATGGACTCCACTCGGCCTAAAATCCATGCTGGGGCACTCAGCCCTTTTTGTGCTTGCCTTAGATGAATGGTCTAGCTCGTTACCTTGTACACTGTCTTGACAGCTCTTTCAAATCTCTGCCTCTACCCTGGCTTCCAGTATCAGGCTGATTTCTGCAGAGCTCTGAAGTGCTCCCTTTACTTAGGGCTGTGTAAAACACCCTTAGTCAAACCCACTAATTTCTTACATCTTGGGATTTTTACAGTGTCAATCAGAAACACCTGTAAAGGTACTGGAAGGGCCAGTGAGAAATAGTATATGCATACAGTGTCCAGGCTTTGTGAATGCAGGGTTCTTGGGTTTTTTGATTTGGGTGTTTTTTGGGGTTGCTGCTTTTCCCCTTATTGAGTGCTAAATAAAACAAAACACTGACTTTCAGTAAGTGAGGTTTTGTGACCAACTTCGTGAAGAGGGGAGCAAATGTGAATATGCACCAGCTAGATCTAGGTTGGTGTGGTGGGGTAAAAGTGTTTGAATATTGCAGCTATTTTGGTCACCCAGTTCACGATGATGCCGTTCAGCAGTCAGGCTGCTCAGAGGTACTGCTTTTGCTGCAGCATTTTGGGAATTTGTTTCCTGCTGGAGCAGAAAGGTTTTGTCTACATTGCAATGGAGCTGGAACTGGCTGGTTATTACAGCTGGTGGTGGGGTCCGAGGCTGTGACCCAGGAAGAGATGACCGGTTCGGGGAGACGGTCCCAAAAGGAATCGCCTTCCCGGGGTCCGGTGTCTTCCTCTCAGCTGCTGGCAGAGGAGCCCTTGCAGAAGCTGTCAGCTCTTTAGTGATATCAGCTCGTGATTCCAGCTCAGCTCTGCAAGGCAGCCTCCAGGCCAAACCAGACCAGAGAGAGAGACGAGAAGGCCCGTGTGGCTGGTTCCGCACGAAGGCAGCTTTATTGTGGGTCCCCTCCAGCGAAGGGGGGAGCTACGGATGACCTCTCTCTGCCACAGGGGCGAATTGGTATCTTTTATAGGAATAACCGGGGTCAATGGATTACAGAGGGTCTGGGACAGACCAATGGGTTACAGAATGATCTGCATAGTGTCTCCCAAAGGATTGTGGGTCTGCCTTTCCTCGCCATGACCCAAGTGGTTGCCTTTCCAGGGAGTCCTGCTGGGCGATTGCAAAATCTTTTATCTCAGCAGATATCCCTCCAGGGCAGTGGCTGGGCATATCCCATAGCTGGTGACAGGTGGCAGACAATAGGACTTTCAAGCACATGTTCAAGCAGAACTCTGACACAAGACACCCTTCTTCATGCTACTTTCTCCTCTTGCTTTTTCTGGACAATTCCATCTGTTCTTCTTCCCCTACTGTACCACTTCCTTATCCCCTTTCCCTCCTATCCATGAGCCATCATGGCTGCAGTCTCTTGGGCTGCTCCTGGTGAGGCTGGCTGCCATGTGTCCATACAGCTCCCTGGGACAAACCTTCCTCCTGCCTTTGCACCTGCAGTCTCCACAAGCCCCTGATGGCAGATCATCTAAATGGGGATATCTGGAGGGGATTACTGATCCTCTAGAGATGAAGAAGAATTGGACAGCAGGACTTGGGACAGCCTCCTCTGCATGTGGGCTCTCTGTGCTGGCTGGATGTGTGTTTGTCCTCCTCCTGCCATGGGACTCTGCAAGGTGACAGGAGTGAGAGGACGTGTCCTTTACTGAACTGCTTCAGTCCCAGGGACTTGCTGGGCTGAAGTGACTTCAAAAGCCGTTTTTGTTGAGAGAATTTTATACGTGAGAATGGGAGAGACCAGAACTACTTCACTGTGAGGAAAGAAGTATGTCTATTTTTAGTGAAGAAACTAAGTGGGCTAAATGAGAAAAGGGTGAGGGCAGATCTATAAAGTTAACCCTGGGTCTTTTTCATTTCTAACCATTTGAGTGGGGGGTAAATGCAGCGAACTGAAGCAACAAAGATGGTTATGGGCTATTGGGAGAGAGACACCTTTACAGCTGCAGACAGCAGATATCTCCTTGCTTCTCCTACAGAGGATTGTGCCTCTGTTTCCCCAGCCAGAGACTAGTCTGAGTAAGGTCCACCTGGCACAGAAATTTGTGTATAACCTGCTTCGCTCATTGCTGAACTCACTTTTCAAATTTTCTGCATCTTCCGGTCTATTAATATGTGGCATGACAGTTTCCTTTGAATTAGCAGTGTTTGTGTAGGATTAACTTTATACACATTTACACTCAATGGATTTATCTTCCTTAAGATGCTAAGATCCTATGTCTTTCAAAATCCATTTACCTAGAAGTCCTAATGACTTAGCATATCCAAAGTAACTTGTTTTGCTCTGTGTTCAGAATACCAGACTGGGCAGTGCCAGGGGCTAGCAGTCCAGCCCCCTGAAACAGAAAGCTCCTGCCAGCCTTCCTGGCATTTGAATCAGGTTGCACTTGTGTAAAGCAAGTGAGCGTGGTGCACAACCACCTGCAAACTATGGGATGGTGCACCTGGGCTCTGCCCTCTGTCATGTCCTTCCCCAGGGCTGACACAGGATCAAAGGGCACCTTGCTGGTGTCCATGGGGAGGGAGTGTGTTTTGGGGAATTGCTGAGAAGAAGAAAAGAGGGGTATGGTGATGGAAAAGGTATGATTCTCACCTTTTTCCCCACCCCCCCCCACCACCCC
>NW_008237353.1:206470-222079 GCF_000691975.1 Corvus brachyrhynchos
TTCCTGACCTTGGCTGCAGTTCAGCTGGATGCACTGGGTGCATTGTGAAGCCTTGCCTCAAGACCTCTCACATGCCCAGAAAGTGCTCACCCTGTTAGTCTGAACAGAGTCCTAACCTTTTGAAGGCATTGATGGATTTATCCATCAAGTGTTTCATAAGGCGTTTTTGTGTCAGCATTAGAGATCAGAAAGGTTTTCTTTTTCATATGAGAAATATCTTGGCTTTCTTTTTCTGATGGTGATCTTTGACAAGACAAGTAATTCTACTCATTTTGTTAAAACCTAGATAGCAGTACATTAATAAGTGTCTGGTACAAAGAACTGATAAATGTAATCAAATAGGTTTTAAGCTAAAGCTTGTAATTCAGTCTTTTTTCTTCTTTTTCTCTTTAGAAAAAAAGATCATAGGAAACACTATACTTATTGTGCCTTCTTATTATTCTGCAATCCATTGGCAGCAGCAAAGTAGTCCTTATGGAAGCCATTCTTGATTTCTGTTGTGACAGGGGTTTCCTTTATAGCTGTTCTTGAAGGTGCTTTCCGGTATGTCTGTAAAAGCAAAATCCAAAGTAAACACTTGGGTTCCTTTAGAGCCTCCAAACCACTACTTATGGTTAACTGTAAATGGAGCTCTCTGGTGTTTGTTAATGCAGATGTATATATTTTCTTCTGATGGCATTAATGGTGCTGCAGTCTTTTTGCTGCTGTGGGTGATGTTACTTTATTAGTCTTACTGTAATACTTCTCAGTATCGAAAGAGATTTCAAGCCTTGTACACTAAAAGCTTCGTGTATACAGGCAGGCTAGAGCACCCCCTGCTAAAAGATGTTGAAGTAAACAAGGCAGAGACAGAGCTGTTCATTTCTTTTTTTTTTTTTTTTTTTCTCCTAAGGAGGAGAAAGACTCAAAAATTTGCCCACCAAAGCAAATTTGACCTCCTGTGTACTGAATGCAGTACCTGACTTGTTATACAAGTGCAGAAGAGCTGAGCTGCAATGAGGAGGTCATCACTGCTAAATAACTCTCTCTGACATGATTGTATCTGTTATTCTTAAGTGACATATATATTTTAATACTAACATATTTTAAGCACTGATGATCATTTTACATCTGAGTCCACCCAGACTGGTATCCAAAAAGTTCTGTTTTCCCTACCCTTGTCAGAGAGCTCTCAGAGAGGACTGCTTACCTTAATGTAGAAGTTGATGAAGAGAATGACCAGTGTGGCCATGTAGGAGGACTGGAACATGAGGCAGCCAAATGGGAATCCACATGGCTTCACAGCCGCACTGAGTGTGTGCACAATAGTGAGCAGAAACTGGATCTGTGGAGTGAAGGTAATGCAAGAGTATTTGCTGAGAAAGGGTCACTGCTAGCTGAATCAGATACAGCAATGTCCCCTAGTCCTGCTCTTTGAAAGTTTGAGTACTCTTGAAAACTATCCCTTTCTAACCTCTGAATGTATTGTGAGTTAAGTTAAAATGGTGCTCTTGTGAAATTAAATAAAGCCCTAAGGGGTCAGAGGTTTCTAAAAGTAGGCCTAGTTGACAAAAGGGAAGCTTTTTTTTTTCTCCCCTCTCAGATTTAGTAGGTGTTGTTCTATCTTCCAGACCTTGTTGTGACAGGTACAACTGGTGTCTCTGTTGCTGGGTAGAAACAGGAGGAAACTCTCAAGACTCCTGGCAATAGCTTTAGAAGTCTGAAGGGCAGGGATGATAATTTATAAAACTTACCCATTATTGTTATAAACAAAATAGACTTGACTTGAAGATTAAGGTCAATAATTGACAATTAATAACACAGAAGGATAGCAAGAAATAAAATTAAAAACCTCTTTCAGGGGGATGGGGTTTGTAGTCAGCCTGTATTGCTTTGGCTTTGCTGCTCCCTTCTCCTCACAGTCTTTCCCTGCTTCAGTCCTTCCCATGGGAGAGAGTCCTAATGCGTGTGTTTCCCACGGGCTCCAGTTCTTCACAAACTGCCCTAGTGTGGGTCCCTTCCTCAGGGTCCAGTCCTTCAGGAACAGGCTGCTCAATCTGTGACTCCCCATGGGGTCACAGATTCTGCCAGCAAACCTGCTCCAGGGTGGGCTCCTCTCTCCATGGGTCCACAGGAACCTGTTTCTCCATTGGCTGTATCTTCCTTCAGGGCAGATGTGTCCATTGCTGCAGCAAGAGGTCCTCCATGGGCTGCAGGTGGATCTCTGCTCCCCTGTGGACCTCCATGGGCTGCAGGGGAACAGCCTGCTTCACCAGAGTCCTCACCACAGGCTGTAGGGGACTTTTTGGCCCTAATTCCCTCCTTTTGCTTTGACCTGGGTGTTTGCAGGGCTGTTTCTCTCATGTTTCTTAGCTGCTGTGCAATATTTTTTTCCTTTTAATAAATATAATACCACAGAGGTGCCCCCAGCTTTGCTGATGGGCTCAGCTTTGGCCAGTGGGGAGGGTCTGCCTTGGAGCTGGCTCTGTCGGACAATTTTTGTGACTTTTAAATAAGTTTCTTCCACAATTAAGGAGCAGTCATCTTCTATGCAATAGTTCAAAAATAATAGAATTTTGTGGACTGAAGAGTTTCTACTGTTTGTTTTGTACAGAAAACACTTCTGAACATTATTTTCTTTATTAAGTTATATCAGGCTGCACTAGTGACTTCTGCCCCATGATAGTTCCATTATACTTCAATTCTAACTGGCAAATAACAATATCTACCTATCGTTCATTTAGTCCTCTCTCGTGTTTTGAAGGATTTTTGGTAGTTAGAAATGAGAGTAAGACAGATACATACCAGTTGTGCCTGAGTGAGGTATTTCTTCCACCAGAGGTACTTGCGCATGGAAGGGATGACTGACAGTCCGTAGTAAGAATACATGAGCACGTGGATAAAGCTATTCAAAGTGGGTCCAAAGAAACCTATAAAAATCCATCAGGGAAAATAAAAAAAACCAACTTAAATATGAACTGCTAAAAAGTGAGAGAGGATATTATTGCTTGTGATGTCTCTTGCATATGGTAAATATTCCTTTCATGCTTACTTCTTGCTAAAGACTTTCCTGATTTGTAGAGGTGCTTTCCTAGGGACAACTGAAAAACCAAATGATACTTCCTAGAGGGTTTTTTCTCATGATGAATATTCTGTTATTATCTCGTATTTTTTTTCTCCTCCACTTTTTTCTATTCTGTAGTTTACAGGCTATTTTTTTTCCCTCTCCTAAAATTCTTCTTGCTATGAGTCTTTCTATTATTCCTGCAAGCTTTGAACACTGCTGTGGATGACTTTGCTGCTAGTATGCAGCTTAGGGCCCTGGGAGACACCTGTACTCCTGCTGTCTGATGCAGTAGCAAGGGCTTTACTCTGAATTAAACCAGCCTCTTGTGCCTGTGTTTGATCATCGCTCTTGTTTTGTTCTTTGGGTCTTCTGCTAGATGCACATTTACAGAATTTCCTCCCAGATAATACCTTGCTACTCTTACTAGTGAATACTAGTATTCACTAGTATTCATTTAGTGAATACTAATTCTAGAGGAAGTTAATTATCCTCTGTACTTCACAGGCTATGGAGGAGTAGCAGCACTACTCTGTGCAGTGTGCTCATGTGTTTGATGGCAGTGCTTCAGTTACAAGATGGACTCACCAGTTGTCCTGATTTTGCCACTGATTAATGACGTAGCTACCGATTTAATTACAGTAGTGTAGTACTAGTGCAAATTGTGGGGACCAGGTTCACATACATCAGAAAGCACAAACCCCCACTGATTTGCTTATACCTCTAGAAATAGCTCCTAACTGCTATGAAATCTATGATCCCTGTTTCTGCCTGTAACAGTGATTTACTTTGATTTTGTGCTGTCCACAGCAAGTGCCAACAAATGTGAATTCTGCTTTTGGTTCTGAAAAAGACTTGCAAACAAGTTTCTTTACAAAATGTTACAATGGACTGAGGTGACTCCCTTTAATAGGTTTCAAGAAAACTGGTGGTTTGTTTTTTTTTTTTTTTTTTTTCCTCAACTTTGAAAGCAGCGCCACAGGAGGCCTCTGGCTGTGTGAAGCCCTGGAAAAGTGCACATGTTGTGAGACAGCTGAAGTAGTTCTCTGCTGTTTGGACTTCTTATATAAATGCAAGTGACCAGCCTGTGGCATCATTGATCCCTTCCTCAACAGGGAAGATGATGATAGTTTTACAACAATTTCCTAAGGATGTATTCTGATATGAAACAGAACAGACTCAAACTGGTATATTAATTAGTGACTATGTAAGTAAAGTATCTTGCTAAAGCACAGATTGATGCACATGGAAGTCGAGCTTGTAAAAGGGCCATTGATTTAATTTGTTGTGATTGGTAATGGCTTTAGCAGGGTCATGAATTCTCCCTGCATCTGCTTTTGGAGTAGGTCTCGTATGTGATGGCTCTTGTGTGCTACTCAGTGCTGTTATGCTTAAAAGAGGTTTGAAGAGAAGTAAATACATGAGCTTGTGGCAGCTAACTGGAAAATCTAGGGCCTAACACTGGTATTTTTGGTCTGAACTTTTAACCATGCTTTTAATTTTCCTGTGTTCTGCAGGTGGTCAGCAGTTCTGAAAGGCTGTGAACCCTAAAGGTGATCTCATATTGCACAGTGACACAATTCCTTTGTGTGGTGATGTGATTCCTCCCCAGCTGCTGCTGACTTAGACCCCAGCTGATGAAGCTAACAAAGACTTACTTTGCCCACAAGGTATCCAGTTCAGAACACACCACCAAATGTTAAACATAGTGGCGTGGTGATACACATGAAGGAAGGTGATCTGGCTGCTTTTCTTTCTCAGTACAAAGAAGATAGTGTCCGTGAATTCAATTACTTTGGAGAAATAATACCACCACAGCACCTTGGCTACCTGTACAAGCAAGAACAAAGGAGCAGGAGATCAATCTCTGTCCATACAAGTGCTTAAATATTGCTGTACTACTTCACTCCCTAGGCATGCAATTTTCCAGAAGACACTAATATACTACTGAAGGAGAAGCATGAGCTCTGGCTTCAATTTTATTTTGCTTCTTAATGAAGCAGTTTTTTTAAAAAACACACATCATCTTTTATGCAATTGTGTAAATATATAATTGTCAAAATGTAATTTAAGAAATATAAACTTTGAGGAAGGGTTTTCTAATTGTTCTGGGTTTTTTTTTCAAAGATATAGTTTTGTGGGTTTTTGTTTTATTTTGGGGGGGGGGGGGGCTTTTTTAAGGGTGCTACCAATTTCTTGACACTGAACAGATTTTGCTGCCAGATTATTTTTTTTGAAAAATCTAAATTTGATACCCAATGCAATTAAATATATTCTCCTCTAGAGTAGAGATGTTTTATCAGAGCTCAGGATGTGCCCTAGGACAGTTAAAGACAGTTAAAACATAAAGGAGAAAAACATTTCTTTGAGGAGGAAAAAGGTATTTAACTGACTTTTTCCTTGTCATAGCACAGACAAATTTTGAGAGTTGGGGAAAATTATATACATTAACCAGTCTTTCTGTCCTTGGGGTCTAATGTCATCTGGAAAGTAAACCTGATGTGGGGAATAACAAAGGGTTTAATACATGGAATTACTGTGATGCAGAAGTAAGGGCTGAAACTACAGATGAGTCAAGCCAGCAAAATGTCTCTGCAGTTTTCTAGAGTTTATAGTTGGGCTTAAATCCTGCTCCTGCCCAACAAGAGTTACATTTTAGATGACTGATTTTTGTTCAAAGTTTTTAAATTATGTAATTCTCAGTTTTAATAGGCAACACTATTTTGACTAGAGGTCTTGATATGTGGCTTTTCAAAATGCTTCCTGTCCTGCTTTCCTCTGCAAGGATGCACCTATATTGAATCAAAAAATGTAACACTTCTTGTTTTCTACCAGTTGTTAGGCAACCTGACTAAAACCCTGATGTTAGAGATGTTACTGAGAGCATCCTTCTAACTGCCATGAATGCAGAGGTGTTGCATCAGGGATGTGGAGGGGAATGACTGCTGTGGATGCTGAGGGCTGAGCTGCTTTCGTCTCTCACCCGGATATCAGCCTCCCCTGCACTGTGGAGGTTCTGGCACTGCAAGTTGTAGCCGCCTTCCCATGTGGCAAGGATGAGCTGGAACAGAAAACAGAGGAATTACATTCATGAACAGATGGAATGGTTCTTTCCCCTGCAATTGTTCTGTCCTCAGTGGTATGTACTGACTCCTTCCATGAACTGATGCTCTTAAACTAGACAACTTGCTAATATCGTCCCTTTTGAAAGGGGGAAGGGCATCAGTTAAGCTGGAGATATGGAATTATGCATTTCTTCTCTTTCTCTGGCTTTAGAGCCTTCAAGGCATCCATTAAAACCTCTCATTACTTAATGTATCTCCAAATCCTTGCTCCAAAGCAAACTCTGGAATATTGTATCTCTATCCTCAAGCAGTATAGGCAGAGCTTAACACAGCTACTTGTGCAAAGCTGTCCTTGAGAAAAATTCCCTGATGCCAGGCAACTAGAAGGCAAATGCCAAGTAGCTCAATGGGAGAAATATCTCCTAATGCCATACATGTCTCCTTAGTGTACACTGTTAAATGCTGGAGGAAGTGAAGGAGAGCAGGCACAGAGCTGAATGGAGGCGTGAATAGGCACACAAGCAACTTCTTAGATTCCGCACATGTCACACAGGGAAGCAGACAGAGCAATGAAATATCAGAGTGCCACATTGGGATGGAGCAGGTTTCTAGAAAACCATATGGTGGTTTTTCATATGGAATATTTTTATAGTAACAGCCACCCTAAAGCACTCAGCAGCCCTTTTAGAAGAGGGAGCATCATCTCTTGCCTATAAATGCCATGCAGAATCCGTTCATTTTGAAAAGGCCTTGCTTGTTCTCAAATGAGTGCAAAGTGGGTTTGGGGGCAAACTGAGAAACTCATGTTCTGGGGTCCCTCTACAGATGCTGCAGTGAGCAATGGTGGGAGAAATGCATTGAAGTGTTATGCTGTAAGCAGAATTGCAAGATACTGAGAGAAGTGGGTTGCTTTCAATTCTGGAGCTATATTCACAGGGGTGGTGTGTGTCAGCACAGAAGGGATGACTTTTCCCTCTAGTTCATGCTGAAAAGAAGTGTCCTGTGTTGAATGTGTGGTAGTCCATACAAAAGTGAAGCAGAGATATTCTCAGTGCTCACACTGAATTAATTCCTGGAGTTAAATACATTAAAAATTATTATTGATAATATTTGGAGGATTAGAAAGTAGCCTAGAATGCTTATTATAAATCCACATTAAAATGCATTGACACCTAGAGAACCAGGGTCTTCTACAATTTTTTTCTGAATTCAAATTCAGGTTGTCCCTGTAATATGAACTTAGCTGGTTTAGGTGGCCAAAATAACCTATAGAAATTACAGAGAGAGATGACAACAGTAAATGAGTGTTTTATAGACAACTGATGTGTAACAATTGAAACAAACACATTCCTTTACAACCAACTTGTATGTTGCAGGATTCTGCACCTGGGATAGAGCAACCCTGGTGCTGAGTACAGACCAGGGAATGAGAGGCTGGAGAGCAGCCCCATGAACAGGGACCTGGGGGTCCTGGTCAATGGTAAGCTGAACGTGAGCCAGCAGTGCCCTGGCAGCCAGGAGGGGCAGCCGTGTCCTGGGGGGCATCAGGCACAGCATCACCAGCCAGGCAAGGGAGGGGATTGTCCCACTCTGCTCTGCACTGGGGCGGCCTCACCTCGAGTGCTGGGGGCAGTTTTGGGTGCCACAATATTAAAAAAGACATTGAGCTATTAGAGACCATCCAGGCCATGATGATGGTGAAAGTTCTGGAGGGGAAGCCATGTGAGGAGCTGCTGAGGTCACTTGGTCTGTTCAGCCTGGAGAAAAGGAGACTGAGGGGAGACCTCATTGCAGGCTACAACTCCTTTGTGAGGGGAAAAGGAGGGGCAGACACTGACCTCTTCTCTCTGGTGACCAGTGACAGAACCCAAGGGAACAGCATGAAGCTGAGTCAGGGGAGGTTTAGGTTGGATATCAGTAAAAAGTTTTTCACCCAGAGGGTGCCTGGACACTGGAACAGGCTCCCCAGGGAAGTGGTCACAGGACCAGGTCAAATGGAGTTCAAGAAGTGTTTGGACAACACTCTCAGGCACATGGTGTGACTGTTGGGGTGTTATGTGCAGGGCCAGGAGTTGGAGTCAATCATCCTGATGGGTTTCTTCCAACTTGACATGTTTTATGAAACTTTTTTGCTGGTGCTGAGCAGTTAAATCAGCTCAGTAGTATCTCAAGGTTTTGGGGTGGTTTTTTTTTTTCAAGTATTTAATTGATAGGTTCCATGTTGGAAAATGAGATGAAAAAACCCTTAGAGGCTCATAAAGAAAATATTCCTTTTCAACATCAGTTTTTTAATTTGGTAATCAGGAAATCTGCAACTCCTTACAAATAGTCAGCATGCAAATGGAGAGCAAACTTTGGGGTGAGAATACCACTCTGACTGCAGGGTTTTATTTAATTTCTTTTGTTCATTCTTCCATGATTTTAAAAATGCCAGTTTTTTCAGATCATTCTGTTGGTATGTTCCCCAGTCATTTTACTTGGCAGAAGAGTTTCCTCTGGTTTGTGTCTGCATTTCAAGAGCCAGCAGCTTAGACTGAAGATCTTGACTTTTTTTAACCTCAGTCTTTCACGTCAGCTTTTCTGTAGCTCAGCATTTCTATTCTCTGTTGTAGGTGCCTTATACACTACTGCGTCCCCTTTAGGGAAAAGAATTCATTTTGAGTTTTGACTCCTCTGATTTGCAAGATAATTTCCAAGACTTCTGTCTAACTTCCTAATAAAATTAGTGTGGAAATTTGGAAAGCAGAGAGTAATTTTTATGGGATCCTGGTGATCCTAGGCCATGACTTTCCTGTTGGTTATCAGTGATGTGGAAGGTAGGCAGCTCACCCAATGGTGCCAAATGAGACACCTGCATCTCTGGAACAGAAGCCAGCACCTTGACACAAGACATTTTGGTACCAGGTCTCTTTTTCTCTGAAACAAACCCCATACATCACTTTTACTGTTTCAGTCACGTTTCCTTTCCTACACTGAGCACTCACAATGCTGCAGAGCTGATGGTGTTACTAATCACGCAGAGATGGTGCAAGGGCAGGATCTATCGAAGAGATGAGAAATCCTCTCTCTCCTTCAAAACGCAAATTCTCTCCCTCTAGAAAACAATTCTTTGCATTTTTGGCAGCCTATCCTGAAAATAATATTTAAACAAGTATTGTTTGAAGCTATTTGGAAAAACAGATCATGTAAAGAGTAAAGTGCTGCCTTGTGAAAAATTTCTGCTAAGTAGCAACATCCTGTTAATTTTCATATTTTGCTGCTGCCCATATGTTGTTCTTAACAGATTCCTGTTTTTACACAAATAAATGACTTCTATTCATCTACTCAAGTCGCAACAGCACAAGGATTCACACGAGTTGTTTCACCACGTCCGTCCAACTCCTGCCTTAATTCTGTAAATGGGGAATCGGCGTGTTCAGAATTGAAAGTTGGTTCCTCTGTCAGAAGTTTCAGGGGTGGGGGGTGGGCAGCAGGTACCAAAAGATTATATAATCGTCTCACCTCACTGAGTAGCAGACTAAGCATTAAGAGCCTGACCCAGGGGCCTGTGCCCTGCTCATTTCAAGCTTTCAACTTCAAAAATATCACAGCTGTAGCTTGTTTTTCATCTGTTCCCCATAGCTAGGCTAGAAAGGAAAGTGAGGTGATTTTCTGAATAGAAATTGCCATTTCTACTGACTGCAGGTTCTCTGTGCATGGTTGGACTTTCTCAGAGAGCAAATGCCTGGAATAAGCAATAAAGCATTCCCCCTTGTTCCAGAGCAGGAGGAAGGCAGAGGGTGAGGCATCAGCATCTGGCTACATCTGGCTGGTGACCGGTCACCAGCGGTGTTCCTCAGGATCAGTTCCAGGGCCAGCGCTGTTCAGTGTATCTGTCAGTGATCTGGGGCCACGAATTGAATGCCCCATTAGCAGGTTTGCTGATGATATGGAACAGGGACGTGCTGTTGACTCACTTGAGGGACAAGAGTACTTGCAGAGGGATAGAGTGGAGCATTGGGCAGTCATCAATAAGATGAAATTTAACAAGTCCAAGTGCTGGATCTGGCTCCTGGGATGGAGTATCATGGGCACGAGTATGAGCTGGAGGAGCAATGGCTGGAGATCAGCCCTGTGGAAGGGGATCTGGGAGTGCTGGTCAGCAGCAGCTCCGTGTGAGCCATCGTGGGCCCTGGCAGCCCCAAGGGCAAACCTCGTCCTGGGGTGTATTGAGCACAGCACAACCAGCCAGTCAGGAGAGGGCATTATCCTACTGCATCAGCCTCACCTTGAGCACTGGGTGCAGGTCTGGACCCACCATTTAAGAAGATCCTTGAATGTACCAGAGGAGAGCAACAAAGGTGGTGACAGGGCTGGAAGCAAGTCCTATGAGGAGCAGCTGAGGACTTTGGTTTTGTCTGACTTGGAGCAAAGGAGGCTGAGGGGGGTGACCTCACTGTCCACAGCTTCCTGAGGAGGGGAAGGGGGGAAGGAGGTGCTGAGCTCTACTCTCTGGGAGATAGGAATGGTGGGACATGTAGGAATGATTCAAAGCTGCACCAGAGGAGATTTTGACTGGACAATAGGAAGCAATTCTTTACCACAAGGGTGGTCAAACCCTGGAAAAGGCTTCCTAGAGGGGTGGTCAATGCCCCCAGCCTGTCAGTGTTTAAGGGGCATTTGGTCAGTGCCCTTAACAGCATGCTTCAGCTTTTGGTCAGCCCTGAAATGGTCAGGCAGTCCAACTAGGCAGTTGCTGTGGGTCCCTTCCAACTGAAACGGTCTATCCAGTACATGGTCTGTCTATACAGAACCAGTTAAGAAGGAAAGCTAAAAACTAATAAGGAAGTTAGTATTACAGTAATTACAATTCCTCTTAGAAGTCCGGAGTAGTATGAGCACCAGTGTCCTTCTTGTGGAAAAAACCAGAGCAAGATGTTCTTATGGGTATGGTTTTACTGGGTTTTCTAAGGCACTCCAGCCCTCAGACCAATTAAAATGACTTGATATGACCACTATTCTCAAGCAATTGTGGTCTCACTAAGCCAAGTAAAGGAGACTAATCTATCTATGTAGCACAAAAAAGGGCTTAACTTGCAGTGCTGTGAATCGCTTATTTCCCTTGGCCACCGGAGATCTTTGTTAGTCCTTGTGAATGGTAGCTCCTCCCTGGATCTATAGGCTTGGATAAAATAGTCCTACAAGCAGTTACCTGATGGCCACATCCCAAGGAAAGAGTGACTCAGGGCAGTGTCTCAGGAAGGACAGAGAAATGACATTTTCTTTTTTATCTTAAATGAATTTTAGAATGGAATGCCTGAGAAGATTATCAGTGTCTAAAAACTGAGACCAGATATTAATAATCACACATGTTTTTCCTTTTTTTGGTTTTTAAAGGGAGAAACCATCTCCTTGCCTGTAACGTGAGTCACTTCCACAAGCATGCAACATCTGAACTGCCTTGCTATACCCAAGAGGCTGGGGTGAAGCACACCACAAGGTTACTGAGGCCATCATACTTCTCATGCTAACTCAATGAAAAGAGGAAGGTACCATTAATCATCTTCGATTTGTCATTAAATCAGAAGATTTGCTCATGTGTAAAATTTATCATATGAAGTTTTACTTTTGATTTCCCATAAGGTTCTACTGAATTCTATTTGAATGTGCATGTGAGATCCAGAGCACTGCCCTTTTCAATGATCAGGTTAAATGTGCTACTGAAATGCAGAGCTCAGAAAAGTCAGAATGAAAGACAAGGAGAACACAGAGCATGAAAACTGAGATGTGAGGACAACATGTCCAGCTGAAATAACTGCAGGCAAGGAGAGCAAAGTCAGCTCCTCAGCTCTCCAAAAAAATTATTCAAATAAGATAGAGGAACACCTGGTAATTTAACTCTATTCACACAAAGTTCTTAATCAAAAGAGCTGTTTGCTCTTGTCCTTACATTTCACTGCTTTACAATGCACTCTCAGTGACCTTTTGCTCTCTAGGTTTTTCTTTTTCCCACTTCTCCTTTCTTCAAATGATAGAGAAATGCACCTGACCTCTTCTGGTTTCTCACTTTCTTTGTTTTTTCTTGCTGCCCTAAGGTACAAATAGTCTTTCAGTACTAAACAATTGCTTCAAAGAAAGGCTTCATCTCAAGCACCAATACTGATGGATCTAGAATCCTTCTGTACTTCTGTACTTAATTTACATTTGCTAACTTCTGAGCAATTAATGAAGGAGTAAACAATAATTTATCACAATCTTACAAAAAAACCCCAAACCCAATCAAAACAAAACAAACACCAAAAGCAAGATTATGTTGAAGTTGGATTTCTACAGTAAAATTCCAGGACAGTTCGAATTGGTTAGGATCTTTTTCACCTTTCCTCATCATCTGCTCTGTTAAAGCTTTGCTTAGAACTTGTGCTGCACAAATTATCTTTTTAACACTTGCATAGATAGGAAGCAAGTATTTCTGATGTAAGCCCTTATAATGATGGAATAAAACAGAGTTTAAGTGCTCCTTCTGGTTTTGATTTGCTCCTTTTGTTTTTTCTCATTATGCCTAATTCAGGCATTACTTTCTAGTAATATTTGAGATACAATCTCAATTGCAGTGTGAAGGGCTAAAAGTGGTGGCTCATGGCCCTGATCTTTCTGGCACTCCTGGGAATGCTCACACCATCTTGGTATCTACGGATATGGAAGTTATGGTTATAATTCAGAAATTGGACTTAATGTGGGATGAATTTTCATCTCCTAGAAACAGCTGAAGTGCAATTGATTTACTGCTTTTTATTTTATTTAGTCCTGCAAGGTAGAAGACTTTTTTTCTGGCTTCTCTAGAAACGTTAATGCAGTGGGCTGGCAATACTTGTGAGTTCTGCTCTTCTCCCTTTGCTCTGAAATGAGGGGACCTCACATGCAAGTCCTGCTTCCCCACATGGATGTGGTTGCTTGCTTACAAATCCCATGGATTTGTAATAAGTCTGAGAAGCTACCTGGGGATACAGGCAGCTTGAGACATCACGCCACCCCTCTGCTAATGACACATATCTCTAGATCTCCTTTTTAATCTGACCCAAATGGTGCTAGTGTCCTGGTTTTCTCAGTGCCTGATCAACAGAAGGACTTGAGTGAGACCTTGATGACCAGCAGAGATTTGATTTAAATAGGGCAGAGGTGATACTGCTGGGGAAAGCAGCCTAAGACTGTGGCAGAGATTATGTCTATTCCAATTAGTGAGAGTATCCTCACCTGAGTAATTTCAGAATTCAGACATCAGCACTGGTCTCCTGTGTTTCCAGTCTTAATTTATCACTAGGCTTGTGACAACGTGGCCTCTAGTGCCTCAGGCTGCATCCCTGAAGTGTGGTTTGTAGGGACATGAAATAATTTTAAAATATGCACAGATGTGATGGTTTTTCCCAGTAAGATGGTTTACTGCTCATAGTTGGTACTTTTAGCATCTTAAGAAAAGATTTGTGTAGAGAAGATGAATATATTTCTAAGGGAAATTGTTTAAAGTTTTGATTTTTCTTAAAATAAAAAGGTGGTGGCTGTATTTACTTATTCAGGACTTGACAATGTTCTAGAAATTGTTGGATCAGTAGAGTTGATCTGGGTCTATGAGAACCTACTGGTACAGAAAAGTACACAATAACAAACTTCTGATGTGGGTTTCTTTGGTAGCAGCAAAGGTGGAAGGAATTGTCTTCTACCTCCTTGGCAGCTCACCTGCAGCTTGCCCAATTTAAGCACAGGACCTGTGTCTAAGCTTCAGGTACTTGAAAGAAACGTGCTCCAAACCCCGGTGCCAACTTCTCCATCATATTCAGCTGGGAAAGGAAAGCACCTTTGACAACTTCAAGAAAATCTATGTGCCTAACTCAGAAGTATGAATTAAAGTCTTATGAGCTGCCCTTCTGGGAGGCCTTCAGAGGCACCTAACTCTTTGTTGACTCAAAAATTTTGAGACATCTCAGTAGGATGAGGGCAGCTGGGCAGAGCTGTTTATCTTTAGACCTTGTCTTTTGGGGATGGTAGGGGTATCTGACCTTATGCTAATGGCACATCTAAGGTTTGTCCTGCAGCTGTTCCTCCAAGTACTTTGCGGATTGGTTGACCTCAAAGCTCAGAGATAAAATTGGCTCCCAGATAGTTCATGCCCACAGTGCAATGCATGGAGCTCTGGCTCAAAAGAGGAATCTGCCCTTGGAGATTTAAAAATAGCCCTTTTGTTATTACTCTTTGCTATAACCTTCGTCTTCTTGCCTTGAGGTGGAAATCAACTGTCATGAAGTGCCAGCTATAACTAGTCAGGAGGTGAGGGTGAGGAGATGAAGAAGTGAAATCACAGGTACCTCCATCAGCAGTTTTACCATGTTTCTCATTTAATCCATCATGTGGGACAGGCTGTATTTGGAGATACACCCTTCCTTGTGAGCGAGAATTTTTTTTCTTTTGAATGCCTAAGAAGAAACTCCTACATTCTGGAGCTGTTGTAAGAAATGCTGTGTGGCACCTTATAAACAAAACAAAGAATGATGATTGGTTATGGGGGTCTTTTTGGTGGGTTGTGTGTGTATAGGGGAGGAATGTGTTTTATTTCTATTGTAGAGCTTATTATTTTGTGACTTATCTCTGATACAGAGACCAGAGGGGTTTAGACACAGTGAGAGGATGGAGGAACAAAACAACTGTTATAGATGTGTCTAACCAGGAATTGATCCTGAATCACAGTCACTAGAAGGATCAGCTGTGTTTACATAAGGAACCACCATGCAGAATGTGCTAAATACAGGTAACTCTTGCCTTAAAGAGCTTTCTCTCCACAAAAGACAGGGAGCATAGGGGGTATAGAAGCTTTGGAAATTAGACATTTTGAAATATTGAATCACCATGACTTTATTTGGTGCTGAAGATGATTTCTGCTCTCCCATTTGCCTGTTTTTTCTTCAGCAGGGATATGCAGGCTGCCTCAGGCAGGACTGCAAGTCTTAACTTCCATTCTGCTCCTTCACAGGAGAAGCTGTGATAGGAGCCAGGCAAGCAGACTAAGAGAAAATACAGAGCCAGTATTATGGAAGTGTGTTTTGTACAGCATAAAACCAGCCTGGCTGACAGTCCAGAGCAAAGAGTGAAATCTGCAGTAGAACAGCTGGCAGTGCAGATCAGCCATCATGTTCCCTGGGTTCCCAAATTTGCAGAATGTGGGGTTGTGAGCTGGCACTGCCAGCCATGCCCAGCTGCAATCTGGGAGGTGTAAATCAGCAGCCTCCAGCCTCAGAATCAGGGTCTCAAGGGACTAATCCAAGGACTAATGCAACTCAGTGACTGTCTGCAGCAAAGTTAGCCTCAGGAAGGATGGAGCAGGAAGGCAGCTGGACAGGAGGTGGCTAAATACAGTTCCTACCAGGATGTGAAGGTGGTTAAAACCAAATTTGCTTCATTCATGCAAATGAGACCTGCTAAAATTTTCTTTGTTCTTCCATTTATTTACTTGTGGCAGGCCAAATCAGACTGGTA
>NW_008237353.1:222170-238965 GCF_000691975.1 Corvus brachyrhynchos
GGGAGCATCGGTATTGTTTTCTATTCAGTAAATCCTTTTTGCTGAGTCCTGCTACTGCAGCCAGTTATCTGTATACCTTCAAGCAAAATGGCGGTTTAAACATCAAAATGCTAATTTAAATTCTGGAGGACAATCATTGTGGAGTCATCAAACCTTCCAGCAATTGTTCTGGTTTCTCCTTTGCTCTAAACCTTATCCTGCACTCCCAGACACCCACAGCAGCCTCTGAAGCCAGCTAGAGCATTGACCAGGACAAAGCTCTGAATAACACAATCAGTCCTTTGCACAAAGGCACAAACCTAAACTGCTCCTCAGCCATTTGACCAGGCCAGTCACTTGGTATTCAGCTCAAATTAATTTAAAACTTGAAATCTTTGGGGGTCCTGTTCAGCTTCTGAAAAGTTTCTTGTCCAACCAACAAAAACTTTTGTGGGTTTTGTCTTCTAGTGTTTATTTTTAAGGCTTCAAGTCGTGAGTGTTAACACCATAATATTAAAAGTACCTCAACCATCAAAAGACTGAAAATGGGCAGCTCACAAATAATATCCAAATAGTGACTTGTGGCTTCTGTTTCCCTCTGCAGAGGCAAAACCACACATGTCTGCTGAGGGGCACTGTTTGAATCCTCTGCTGTTGCAAAATCATCAGATGCATTCAAACCTCTCTTCTGGTTCTAAATGGATCCTGAATTATATGAGCATGTTCCTTCCTGATAAGTACTTGGGAAATAATCTGTGTGACCATATTCAGCCTCCAAGCCCCACAGCCCTTGCTTTTGGATGAAGTGGTAAGTTTTTAACATCGGTCTTTTACTGTCTGACTATATGAGGAAAGCTTCTTAGTCACAAGAGCAGAAAAATAACACTGAATTGCCAATACCATAAATAAATCAGTACTTACTCTCATCTAAAAATCTGTTCATATTTAAGCATGGGCATGGAAAAATCATTCCACGGACAGTCATATGAATAAAACCCAATCTATGGCACTTTCATGCATGCTGAAGAACAAGATACAGGCATGTTTGAGCTGAGTGACTGTTGCAGACTCAAATTTATGCCTGTGGACATGGTCCTGGCGGCAAAGACCTGTCCCCAGGTGTGGACTGTAGCTCAGGAAGGACAGCCAAAACATGCCAAGATCTAAGATGAGAAGGGACTCTTTTTTTAATACATTAAATTTATTTTTCTGTTGATTTTAACTTTTCTAGCAAAACCACCTGTCACTAAGGTATTTCTGCTAGAAACTGTATCTTGGTCACCTTTCTCAGCTGTGCTGCATGGAAGAGCACTTAC
The DNA here is from genome assembly GCF_000691975.1 of Corvus brachyrhynchos. Classification (NCBI taxonomy): domain Eukaryota; kingdom Metazoa; phylum Chordata; class Aves; order Passeriformes; family Corvidae; genus Corvus; species Corvus brachyrhynchos. The sequence goes on from NW_008237353.1 coordinate 223,466, forward strand.
CTCTATGAGCATGTAGAAGGAGAGCAGTGTGATGCCCAGGTTATACACGATGAGGTGAGCCCTGAGAGAGAAAGGAGGCCTGTTCTTCATGAACTTGTTGCCCAGCCATATGCAGAGTAGATATGCTCCAGTAAGGAAAAATGTGGGAAGGTAAGAGTCCAAAAGGAACCATCCTCTAACCCTGGGATCTAAAAAAGAAACACACAGAACAGGAAATTAAGATATGGTAAAGTATTGCTAAAATAAGGCAGAACACATCATGAAAAAAATTGCTAAAAGTGTGAGATGGAATCAGCCATTCTCTCCTCACAAGAGCTATCCATTGCTTTCAACTCACCAAAACTGCATGATAAGCCTCAGAGAATGTGGGCTGAAAACTGCATGGAATTCTCTAATAATGTAAGGTCACCTAAATCACCCCATTTTAACAGTAAAGAGAACATGAAGGGGGAAAACCCATTCTTATATGCTTTTAAAAATTTAATTTAATGTTTTAATTTAATATTTCTTTAAATCCTATCTTAATCTGCTCAACGGACAGTTTGCAGATAGTATTAAACACAAAATATGCAGGCAATGTTGCCACAGCTCATGTGTTATTTTAATTCTGCACTTGCCATACAGGTAGGAAGGTATACAACATTGGCTAGAAAACGCTCATACGAGGGGAGGACTTTTCCAAAACATTAAATATGAAAATCAAGCAGCAAATGTTTACTTTGATGGTTATCAAAGATCTTTGGCTGGGCGAGGCCTTGCTTTCTCACAGTTTCTGTCGCACTTGCCTGGTCCTGAAATGAAATATTGAGGTCAAATCCTGCTTACCCTGTTCACACAAGTAATCCCATTGGCAGTAATCAGATAGTTCAGTGTATATGAGCAAAGCCTCATCCCAGATGCCAAGCGGGAGGCACGGCTTTGTTGTCATATGAGCAACTGGATGTCATGAGCGAAAGGGGTGTGCTTTCTTTTCTTTTTCCTTTTTCCAAGATGGAGCAAAACCTAGAGTTAATTTTCCATAGCAACATTCTTCAGACACTTACCTATGGAAAGAACAAGGGGGCATCACGGCTAGATTTTAGAATTACTTATGAAGTAAGTGAATAAAGAAGTCAGTGAGGAGTTGTTGTGAAGGTCACACAGAAAACAGTTCTTTCTGTTCTTGGAAAGACGTTTTGGCTCTTGGAAAATGTTTTAAATTACTTAGTTTATTCTTTTACAGAGGCCAAGATTACATTAAAAATCATAAAAGAAAAGCTATTCATAGTGTATGAAAAAAACATTCTACTATTTTTCTGCCTGTGTTGAATTTGGAAAAGACTGGGCAATGGATGATGCACAAAGCAAATGTGCCCAAGTTTTTAGTAATTAATTCCAATTTTGCTGTACTGTATTCTTTCCAACAGTTCCTTCCTCAGAAATACATGCATACAGGTATATGTAAAGTGAAATTTTAAGTATGTTAGAGTAACTTGTGTATGAGCCAGGCTTTGATCATCAGCTTTCTTTCTAATTACATTTTTCTTCAGCTTATCCATCGCAGTGGCTGTAACAGTGATCTGTTGAATTTGGACCCCACAAGGGATGTTAGCTTTTTGTCTTGTGGGAAAGACTTTCAACCAGACCCCCACTAACATAGAAGTCCAATGCTCTCCTGCTTTTGGCTCTCCCTTTTGGGCTCCCAAAAACCTCTAAGAGTAGAGAGGTGTAGGATTAAAGCAATAACAACAGCACAATCCTTCCTTTTAGAGAAGCCTTGCTTTGTTGTGCATTACCAAGCTAGAACGCCCTGTTGTCTGTCTTTAGATCTCAATGCTTATTTAGGATCACCTCAGTGTGAGAAGGAAACACTTCCAACAATCTCTTAAAGCTTACAAGCCATGTCTGAAGCACTGGAATGAATGTTTTAGAGGTGATTCTGCTCCCTTATAGGCTCTCAACACAACACAGGAGTTATAGGACAGGTAAAGGTTGCACGTGTAAGTGTTGATGTCTTAGGAGTGTGTGTTTTAGGATAATAAGGATTTAATTTATTTAATTGGTATCCTGAACAAAGATGTAGAAAGCAGCCATGTCAGCAAGACTGCTATCTAAGGAAAGGTCTCCCATCCGAGGATTGCAACACTTGGTGCATAAAGGTTACATGCACAAAGGCAAACTGGCATCAGTAGATAACAAAACTGCATGTTTGCTCAAAGAGGAAAAGTATCCAGAAGAGTTCAGAATACAAATTAAACTACACAGAGTAAATTCTGCCCCAGTATGCCCTCAGAAAGTTTTCATTCTGCTGTGAGTGGCCACAAGCATGTGGGCTGATCCACACAAAAGCAGAACTCATGTGCTTGTTCAGGTCAGCATGTCAAGTATTTTTAAGTTCTACACTATTCCGGTTTCAAGAGAAATAGTTAAAACGTGTACCCTTCCTGAATATTTTCCACCACGACCTCAATGCCTTGAAGAGTAAGACAGTTTCTGGCAGAAAGTGGGTTTATAAAGGGCAGCCAAGGAACGTGACTGCTTTGTTTTCACTTCCACTTATCCCTGAATGACAAGCAGAGGGAGGTTTTTATGTGTCAAGAAGGGGGAGGAAAGGGAACGTATTTCAAAAGAAGTTATCAGAAGAATGAGAGATGAAATGTATTTCTGTTGACCGACAGTTAAATCTCCGTGTTCAAGTTCTATAAAGGTACACTGTCAGTAGGAGAAAGGATTATTTTTACAGTATTGAAGTAGGATAGCATCTGAAATTGAGACCAAAGCAGTGAATAAAGTCACAGTGGGAAAGCACTGGACTACAGCAGGGGAAGGAGCAGGGACCCACAAGCTCTGATCGCTCAGTGAATGAGCTCATTCACGGTCTCTGGCCATGATGTGCCAAACCCTTGGGGTGAAATCTTGGCTCGTTTGAAATGAGTGGCAAGCCTCCCAGGCTCTTTAAAGGTATCAGGCTTTTATCAATGAGGTTTAGAAACATTTTGATTCAAGTTTCTGTATAGCTTTGGCCAGTTAGTGTCTGGGTAGATTCAGGCCTTTTTAGGTGCAGAGGGGAGATGGGTTTGCACCAGTGCCTTGCTACTCATCGTAGTCTACTAAGGAAAAGTGCTTATTACTTTATCAAAGTTTAAATAAAATACATCTCTTCTTGACCACCTCTGTTTCTTTCACAGATAAAACAAACAGCCAGTTAAGTAGATTTAGCTCCTGCAATTCAATATTACTTATTTTTGCATAACACCAAACAATACTCTGCAGATGAAGGGTGGAAAAATGATCTCTTACAGGAGAAAATTGCTATTTCACGTGTTCTCAATTTGTCTTGAGCCTAAGAACCATATGGACCAACACCAAATTGAAAGACCAGCCCTTATTAAGAGACGCAACCAATGGGTAGGTATATGGCTACTGTTCCCTGATCCAAAGGACTTGTTCTGCTAGTTCAAAAGCAAACATGGAGGTAAATGGTAAATTTATCTACAAAGCCCAGCTGATACCAGTGAATGAAGGTACAAAATACGCTGATCTATAAAAATCAAATTCAGGTCTCTGATAGTCTGTCCCTCATTCTAGTCGGGCAGTACTGCAGCTTGTGTTAACCCAGTACTCCCAATGCGGCAGAGATTGCCTCTGGGAAACAGAGCATGGCTTTCTGTCTCTTCTAGTGCCCTCAGACACATCTGGTAATGATGATAAAGACCTGCATAGTGATACAATTATTTCAGGAGTTACTATCTAAAATATAAACAATAAACAGGGGATTGGTTTTTAAAATAATAGAGTGCTGTTACCTATCCTTTTAATCCATCTTACTGCTGAATGAAACGTGTACTGTGGATGGAAATCAGTAGAGAGAAAGAAGAGGAATAATTTGTGGGAATGTTTGGGGGAAGCCCTCAAATTCATTAGATATTCATCTGTGGGGTCATTTGATTTAAAACTGATTGCGGTTTATTGTGAATTATTTATGTGAATTATTTATGTGGATAAACACACTGGAGGGAGCTATGCTATTCAGGAAATGCATGGTACTGTGTCATTATACCACCAGTTAAATTAAAGATCAGAGTGAAGAGGCATGGACAAACTTCAGCATTGATGTCTGGAGGAGGAGGGTGATGTACTTGGCAAACAATACAAATAATACTTGTTTAATGGAAGTGCTTTCTAAAAGCCCAAAGGGATCTCTGTGCTATTCAGAATTGGATCAACTATAGTTTATTCCTTCAGACAATTTGTCTGGACCAACAAGGAAAGAGGAATGAAAGAGAACATCATGTCCATTTGGGAAAAAAAAAAAACCCAAAAACAAAACACCAAAACCCCAAAAAGTAGTGCTTTTATTCTTCTGATCACATTTCTTTGTTAACATTAAAATGTACTATTGTAGAAGCCATTAATAAAACCTATTCTACGTTAACCACTTCTGCTGCAATTCCCAAGCTGTTCAGTGTTTCTTCGCTGGAAATCATTCTTTCAAACTTCACATCTACTGTATAGATGATGGAAAAAAATTTGTAGCCATCCAGCCAGCTAAGAAAAGTAAGAATTTCTTGTGTTTAAGAACACTACATTTTCCCTTTTCCTTCCAATTAAGCAAGAACTTCTGTGACATAGAGAACATTACTGCAACAAACTGAGAATCCATAAGCATATGTCCACCCACATGAGCAGCAGTTCTGGATTTAACCATGGTAAAAGTTTGCAAGGCAATTCCTGAAGTTAAACCCAGCCCTATGAACAGCAAGGTGGCCTTGCAGGGACCTACTCTGAAGACTGTGTCCTGTCTAAGCTCCTGTCTCATCCCTTTCTTGTATTTGCTTGGCTCTCTTAGCCCTAACTTTGATGCGTCATCCTTGCCTGCAGTCCTATTTTAGGCTTGGGGTTTTTTTTACTTACTTTTTTCAATCCTAACAAAGCATGAGGCACCTCCAAGCTACAATTATTTAAGATACTCTTGTCCAAACTGTTGCAGAAAGCAATAATAGGAAGTCAAAAGATGTATCTGTTCTCCCACCCAGTCTATTGGTTTATTGGAATTTTGGATGTGATCCTGCAGGTTGCTTTTGCTCCAAGCATCCTTCTGAATTAGGCAATAAGTAGCTGGACCAAACAAACTAGATTATGAATGGCAATCAGTCCCAAACCAGATCTTCCACTTTCATAAAGATCCAAACTTTCAGGTTTTTTATTCCACGTTAGGATGTAAAATTGAATTTGATATTCTCAGAAACAAAGGAATCACAAATAATTGCACTGATAGATTTCCGGCAATAATGGTGTGTTCCTGATAATAATGTGATTCTGCCTAGTTTACATTTTTCAATAAGAATTTACTCAGAAAATTTATTAGAAGTTTTTTTGGGTGGTAACCTGTAGAAGTATTATTTCTTTAAAGGGCTGTAAGTGGAGCAGCTTACCTCGAGGTCCAAACATATAGTCCACAAACTCATTTACATCCCGGTCAAAAGCTTTCAGGGTCTCCTAAAAAGTATGGAAAAGGACATGTGACAAAGATATTATCTCAGGGTCACAGGGAGAGTATGATTAAAAAAAACTTCAATAAACTTGTAAAAAGTGTGTCATGCTCAAGTATTTCCAAAGTATGCAACATCATGTACACTGAAAACCCCCAAACCTCTTTAAAAATTAATTTAGGGCAGACTGTGGTCTAGACAACAATACAGGCCTCATTGCTGGAAACTGCCCAAACCAGAACTTTTTAGGAAGGGAAATTAAGGTTGCACAATTGAAAATCAGCAAGTGCCACAGTAAATCCACCTGTGATGGATGTAGTTTTCACTCTAATAACAATGCTTCTTTGATATGTTTCCTCAACTGAATATCTCAATGCTTTACACTTAAAGAAGGAAATCTTTAAGTGATTTAAGTGAAGGTGAGCCAGCTGAGATTTCTCTAAATGAGGCCCCAAGTTCCTATAAAACAAGCCTACAGAAGAACCTAGAGGTCCAGTAATGAAGTTCAGGCCATGGACGGTGGCAGGAAGAGGAGGGTTACATTATGGAGACATTGTGTTTTGAGGTCTAAGTCAATGAGGCTGCTAAGCTGGCAGGTTTAGCAAATTTGTGTCTGTTTTTGACTGAGTTGGGAGCTAAGCCATGACCTACACAGTCCTTCCCCCAGCTGGATGTGGTGATCTCTCCAAAACATTTCTTCCCAGACTCCAGTTCTGGGCAGTGGCTTCCTGCATGCCAATGCCTGAACAATTCCTTGCCACAGCCTAAGGTCAGCCAGGTTCTTCCTCTCTTCTTCCCAACAGTACCCTACTGTGCTTGAATTAATTTCAGCACTGAGAAAATGCTGCCAGGCTGAGGAGAGAGACACAGAGTGATGCTGAGCATCTCTGAAGAGTGAGAGCTGCTGTGGGAGGCATTTGAATGTCAGATATCTCCACACCAGCCTGGGCTGCAGACACCATTAACAGATTTGCCTTATAAAGAACCATATTTGCACCCTGGAAGGTCCAGCCCTGGCCTCTCCATTCCTCTGCTGGGACTGGGTTGTGATCTGGGCAGGGACAAGCTCCTGGCACTCCCAACCCCCTTCCTTCTGTTTCTTCAGCTCTTGATTTTGGTCCTCAGATTGTTCAAAGTGGAAAGGACAGATTTTGTGTGAACGTGTGGTAATGAGAGGTTCTTTCAGCACCTTAGGCTGTAAACTTCTGTCTCTGCAAGATGCTGCTGCATTCATGTTTTCTTGGAGAAAAGCTGAACAAAACCCCCAAAACTAAAAGTGAATGTTCTTCTAAACCAAAAAAAAAAAAGAAGAAAAAAATAAGAAAAAAAAAAGAAAAAGACTTGCTCAAAAGAAACTGGTGATTCACGATACAAAATATTTCTCAATACAAAAAGGCTTCTCATACTTCACAGCACTGAGGAAACTAAACTAGCTTTTAGGGAAGTGTCCTGGCTACAGCCCACGAAGAAAGGTATTTTCTGAATTTCAGACAATAACCTTAGCAGCCTAATGATGGCTTCTGTCACAGCAGGTGACTCAATTTCCAGGTGTGGGACTTGTGCAAATATCTGCTTCCATTTTTACCTCCTTGAGCTATGCAGTAGTTCTGTTATTATTTCATGACAACGATACTCCCCTTTGGGAAATGCCACACTGCTGTTTGTGATGTGCCCACCTGCTGCACTAATTTGAAACAGACCTACTGCTGTGCTTAATGGTTTTGTGGTTAGACTTAACAGACTGTTTTGGAAAAACTATTGTAATGGATTTGAGTGACTTGTAGGAATGAGCATGCAAAGTTATTTGCTTTCATGCTTACACTATATAAACAAATCTTACATGTCCAGAACAAAGTAAAACACCATGTATATTCCTTTTACATTAAAATACTGTAGACAAACCTATTCTTGGCTGCATTGAAATGGAAATTAGGTACTGAATGCTTCTAGCAGTTAGATGGAGAAACAGGAATTGTAGAATATTAAGAAGAAAGAGGAGAATAAAAGAAAAGAATAATAGAATTGTTTAGGTTGGAAAAGACCTTTTAGGCTATTGAGTCCATCCGTAAACCCAGCACTGCCAACTCCACCACTGGACCATGTCCCTGAGTGCCACATCTACACGTCTTTCAAATAGCTCCAGGGACAGTGATAAAATCACTTCTCTGGTCAGACTGTTCCAGAGCTTAACAACCCCTTCAGTGAAGAAATTTTTCCTAACACCTAATCTAAACCTCCCCTGACACAATTTGAGGCCACTTCCTCCTGTCCTGTCACTTGTTACCTGGGAGAAGAGACTGACCCCCACCTGGTTTCACCTTCCTTTCAGGCAGCTGTAGAGAGTGATAAGGTGTCCCCTGAGCCTGCTTCTCCAGGTTAAACACCCCCAGCTCACTCAGCTGCTCCTTACAGGACTTGTGCTCCAGACCCTTCCTCAGCTCCACTCCCCTTCTCTGGACACGCTCCAGCACCTCAATGTTGTTCTTGTGGTGAGGGGCCCAGAACTGAACACAAGATTCAAGGTGTGGCCTCACCAGTGCTGAGCACAGGAGGACAACCACAGCCCTGGTCCTGCTGGCCACACTATTGCTGATACAGGCCAGGATGCCCTTGGACTCCTTGGCCACCTGGGCACACTGCTAGCTGGCTTTCCACTGACTGTCTACTGGTCTAGGCCCTTTTCCACAGGGCAGCTTTCCTGCCACTCTGCCGCAGCCTGTAACACTTCCTGGGCCTTGCTGGACCTCACACCATTGGCCTCAAACCATCGATTCAGCCTGTCCAGATCCTTCTGCAGAGCCTTCCCACCCTCAAGCAGATCAATACTCCCACCCAACACAGGTTACTGTCTTCACTGATCCAACTTGCAAGCTCTTACACCTGGTTAGGATGAGGAGGCAGCTTGCTGAGTAGACAAGCCAGTCTGAAGTTAAATCTACCTCCTTATAAGTGTGCTTAAATGATGCAGAGGGAGCTTGTACCAGTTGACGATGCTGTTCCCATCTGTCTTAATTAGCACTACAAAAATTCAGTGCCTCGGTTGTTTTCATTGGTAATTTGAGAGTAGAACATTTTCAAGGAGGTGCAGCAGAGAAACAAATATTGTTCTTGAGCATGTTGTCCCAGCCTTTGCCTCTCTTTCAACATTTTACAGCTTATTTTAGTTACAGGAAGAAAAATATAGATTTACAAGGTACAGATTTTTAAGATTGTTACAGAAAATATATTTGTTTATTTACCTAAAACTAGTAGTAATTGTTTGGGAAAAAAAATTCTTACTTAAAAAAAGGTAGGTAATTTTGTGTGACTAGTCTTGTCACCTTCCTGTCAACACCGCTACAAGAGACTATATTGTATTTTGGGGTTTTAGAATATGTCCTTAATAGTACCTCTGGGCAGATTAGATGCAAATGTCTTGCTCAACATGACCTGTCACATTTCTAAAGAAAAGCAAATAAAACCAGTCTGAACAAATCCATGTGCTCAGACAACTCACTTCTCTCTGGCAAATCACTGTAATAGCCTTTATCAAGGAAGGTATTTGAGTTACAAGGCTAAGATTAACATGTCTTTCATGTTGGTTCTTCTTTTGTACAGGACATTGCTCTGGGTATTAGCAATGTATATTCCTTGGCAGGATTTTGGACAGATCTGTGTAAGATCTATTTACCTAAACCTATAAAAAAGACCGTAGGTTATCTGAGCTAATCAAATCACCCAAATGGAAAGATGGGGAGGGAGAACAAAGTCAATGATGATAAAGCAACAGAGATCTCTCTAATGAGATATTTCAGTAATTTTGCACAGAAATGTAAGTAAGTGAATAGGTAGCACAGTGCACATAAGTGAATTAGTTGTCATGCCATTGCACCTAAAACACAATTTCAAAGTCACCGGGTATGTAAAAAATATGTCATTCTTGTTCTAAGTTTATACATCTTTGTCAATGTTGGTCTTCATTGAGAGACCAATGTGTACTGGTTTTCTAGTAGTTTTAGCAAAAGTAGTATAAGCTATGTAAAAATTAGGCAAATGCTATATAAACAGTGCAGATATCAAAATAACTTTGATTTGTGCAAAATACCTTTGATTTTTCAAAATACCAATGATCTGTCATTAGGCATTATTTATTGCCCAGTGAAAACACTGCCTCAAGTGATTTAGGTTTTCTCTTAATATAGCTTTATAACCAAACTATCAGGATCCAATAGAAACATGAAAAATCTTTCTGAAATAAACTTCTTACAGATGAGTAAACTGCATTCAATCTTACTTATGCTATCTGGAAACCCTTTGTATTACTGTTGGTTTGGATTTTTTTTTTTCATTCAAAAGCTTTGAATGTCATTCAGTGCCTCAAAAATCCGAGATAATTTGTTGCTTGTTCTTACACAGCTACATAGAAATTAGGATACTCTGTACAAAACAAGATCTCATTTCAGACTTCAAAGAAAAAGTGGAAATGGATGCCAGCCTCTGCTCTCTGATACAGCTCCTAGAAGTACCTGTGATATTTTAAACTACCCTGATAGAAAATGCATGTATTAGCTATATGATTATTTTTATTATTTAAATGGCAATTTTTCCTTAATTCCCTGAAGAGTTCTGCTCTGTACATAGTCAGTGACTGAGAAGTACTGGAATTAATCCAAATTTATCAGCATGTTTAAAGAAACTGATCTTAGATGCTACAGTGCATATATTTAAATATACAAATATTAAAGAAGATTTTGTAAATGGTAGTGTTGGCTCTAGAATGGCTGAAATAGTGGATGAAATGAAGCAAAGTTGAGTCCAGGTCAGAGCTGCTTATAGATTAAATTGTTTAGCTTTTTATTACTTGAAGCATTTAAAATTACTCTGATCAAAAAATGTACAATGGGGGACAATTCTCCATGATAGATTGCTTCAGACAACCTCCTAGGGTTTTGTCATCTTTACCTCCTATGATTTGTGTGTTGTGTCTGTAGGGGAAACACATATAAAAAAAATCCCAAAAGCAAGCACTTATTTAAGGATTTATATGTGAACTGCAGAGAAAGTTGAAGCTGAAGGCAGAAAGGTGAGCCAGATTTTGCTATGAATTGTGTCTTATAAGAAGGGAGATATTCAATTAAATTGGGAGGCAGGACATCCAGGAGCTGGCAACAAACTGTTACTTTGTGTAATTTTTGCTTAATATATGGGTCTCACTGCTAGACAATTTCACTGAGAGTAGGAACAAGCTGGAGTGAGCTCATGAGAGAAACACAGCTAGCTGGGGGTTGAGACTGCTGCTATGTCCCATGGATGTAATGGGAGGGAGGGAGGGAGGGAAGGAAAAAAATATCTAGAAGAGACATAATCTTAGATCTTCTTTATTAGCATTTTAGATTAATCATTTGAAGAGACAGAAACTGGAGTCCTTACTAGACATGGTAATTTCTGTGTCCCACATTCCAGGACATTCTCTCCACTCTGGTGGCTGACCAAGATTAGGGACAGGGGCACACAAAAGCCCTACCCAGCAGAGTGGTGTTGCCAGAACTCCCAGAAGAAGCACAGCCCTCTGTGGTAACCTGGGCTGGCTAACAGGCTCTTTTGCCAACATGAGATGGATCCATGGGAGATGTCTTTGCTGCAGTAGCAATCTCACTGCCTGAGTCCTTCCATCTGTCCTTCGAAGGCATGGAATTTGGCGTGACAGAAGGGACTGAAGCTAAGGGAAGTGAGAGAAGCTCTGCTGGTGGTCTGGGTCCAGAGAGGTGCCCGTATAATATGTGAACAACGTTTGGTAATGCTCCTACTTTGCAAAAGATAGGCAAGAATAACTAGGAAAAGAACTATGTGTGAACTACTCCATCTAAATATTTAGTCATTCTTTTAGAATTCCAAGAAAAGGGAGAGCTGTATCTTTGTTCTGGAAATGCAAGCTTTGTAATACATTATAATGTAATGCAAAAATCTCTGACAAATATGGTATGGTGGAAAAAATAAACAAAAGAAGGCTGTTCCAGCTTTAGCACAGAAAATAAAAAATGAATGGTCTTTGTATGTTTCTTTTCTCTTCCAATTTCTTCTAAAGGCTTTCATATTAGACAGTAAGTACTCCATGAAAAAAAGATGTTCTTACTGTGGCCAGTAAATTATTTTAAAAACTTCAAGAGCAGTTTTGAAGGTAGCATAGAACAGCACTGTCTACGTTTGAGAAACACACAGTATTTCTAAAAGGTTTCAGTGAGAGCCATGTCTGATCTGAAAAACTTTATTTGATTTTCAATGTTTTCTAACAAGATCATATCTTCTATTAATTTTTCATGCTATGCAATACATGATTCATTCTAAATGCATGCTAAAGCTTGCATGCATATGTGCAAATATCTGGATATTTTCCCAATTGATATTAACAAATTCAGCACCTTTGGTGACAGTTTTGTTTTGCAGTTGAGGGTTATTTTTTGCACGTATTTGGAAATGACCAACTGCAGGCTGGCAGCCTATATGAGGCTGATAGCCTGTTATCTGACAAAGCAAGTTGGTGGGGGAACTGGTTCATCAAATAGGTTGGTTTTCTCTGGAGGGACTTGGGAACAGCTGTTTGAACAGGGACTACAGCCAGAAGTGCTGAGCACCTTCTCTTGTGCTGATTTAGTCACTGAAGAGGGAACTGAGTTGGTGGTGTTACTGAGGATGCAAAGATAAGCGGAAGGTAGCTGCAAAGGGAAGGCAGGCTTGCAGGTTTTCCCTCAGTAGCTGCTCAGGTTACACCACCTGGAAGAAAATGTAATTTCAGTGAATTCCTCAACATGAAGACTGGCTGGCCATTTCTGGCATAAAAAATGAACGGATGCAAAGTTTGGTAAGCATGGAAAGACACAGCTAAATGTAGTCAGAGCTTTTATCATTTAAGCTGCCTAGGTGGCCTGACTTCAGATTCTCTTAATTTATTGCTGGTCAGAGAAATTTTACTGCAGGACTTAGCAGTGCCTGAAGGGAAGCAGGAGGCTGCCAGTAGTATTTGTATCAAACCTGAAGCAGAATATTTAACTGCCTAAATTACCAGGAGCATGCTAAAAGATGCTCCTTACACCAGCTAACTGAATTTAATTTAATCTTCAATTTCAGTTCTGTGTTCTCTCAGATCTTTCAAGGAAGAGCTGACTCTTCCAAGAGGTCTGCGGTGTAGTGCTGTGCTGTGTGATGCTGAGGTGTCTTGATGAGCTCTGTGGTCCCAAGGGACCTGTGGTAGCCAGGCTCCCTGCACAGACAGATGGACTTGGACAGGGAACAGGAGCTCCCTTTCTGGAGGGTGGTAACTGAGCAGCTGTGGCTGCTTCCCTCTGACTGCCAGCAGCTATTCCTGGAGCTGGGCACCTACACAAGTACTTCCCCTTGCAAACACAGCCAAGATAAGGAAGCAGTACCTGGATACAAGCAGCAGCAGCCAGCCTGCCGGGGGTGCCTGTGATACCAGTGTTCACACCTGCTCTCTGTTTTGTATTTCAGTGGACTTTCAGCTTGCATTCTAAATCTGCCCTGAGCCTCAGACTACCAGCTAACTCTGGAATTTATTTTTCTTCAACTACAGCTCTTGTCTCCCTATGGAAAACTTAAGTATGTGTCTGAGCAGGGACTAGAATCCAGATGTTGAGATGAATTATTTCAGTTCCAATTTTTCCTTTTTCTTTGATGCTGGTGATGGCTGACCACCCTCAAAAATTCAGGGGGATGTGCTAGCCCAAGCAGTTAAGAAAGTCATAAAAAGATGTCAGATTTGAGTTCAAGTTAGGTAGAATAGCAGTTTGACCTTAAAGATCATTTAGTTCCAACCCTCCTACCACGGGCAGGGACCTTCCACTAGACCAGGTTCCTCAAAGAAGAAATTTTTCCTCTTGATAGTATGCCTCTTCTCTTTGGGGAGTTAGGAGCTGATCTTTTGACAAATGTGCACCTAAACCAAGTTTCAGTGCCGATTTCACATGCCTCTGGTGAATAACGTCACCTTTATGCAGTTCCATTTGTGCCAATGGTACTTTTTGTGGGTGTTTCCAAACCAGACCAGAATGTTAAAGCAATAGGAACTGTGGATCCAGCAAACACCCCCTGACACTGCCCACAGTGGAGAAAGAGCAGAGTCAAACCAACAGCTCCCACAGGCAGATAGAAGCTACCACAGAAAAGAGCAAGGCCAGAAGGGACTTGGCACAGACCTCCCCTGACTTAATTCACATTTTCTGCTAAAGCAGCTGGTGGCAGAAAGCCAACCCCATCCTTCAGTATCTGTTCCTGTGTTATCTTTCCCTCTGGTGAAAGGGAAGCAGATGACTTTGTGGCTTGAAGGTTGAGAAACCTCCACACATTCCTCTGTGGAGTGTGAGTTTGGGTGGCCTCCACGAGTCAGAGCACACGGCTCTCTTAACAACCCCTCCTTAGGCATCTCATGGCTCTCTGAGTATTATTCACAGAGAGCTTTAAGAGAAACAGTGGCCTACTAAAGGCAGAGCCTTTGCCTTGCTGCCCACGCGGCACTTGTGGCTACAAATTTTAAGTACAAGTGTTCCTCACCCCGAGGAAGCAGATCCCTTTGGTGAGCTTGCTCACTGCCCCCCAAAACAGCATGTACACTCTGCTTTGGGTCTCTGAGCTCCAGGCCAGGCTTTAGCTGGTCACCTCAGAACAGCAGAGTGACCCAAGAAGACCTGCTATGCTTGGTCTTTCCTAAAACATGCCTGCACCCCATCCTGCTCATGGCTGTAACTGCAGTGCAGGCACATGGCCCACACCAGCTGTAATCCCTCTCATCTAGAGTTGCAATATCCACCCTCACTGCTGACTTTCTTCTTGTTTTTTACAGAAGTGAATCTGCAGGCTACCCTTGCTGCTGAAATGCTTCTCTGAAACAACAGCTTAAGGAATGATAACATTATCTCACACATAAGGGAGTTTAGGAAAATGCAATGGATGATAACCCAATGCAATGAAAGGGAAAAAAATTAAATTTACTTTTGGATCTTCTAACATTCACCTTTCTAAAGCATTGTGATACAAAATGAAGATCAAACTGTAAAAGCTTTGTTGTTTGTGTTTTCATTCTCTCTTCCTAGCTAACAAAAATCACCCTGCTTTCTACTTTTTCCTTCTCCCTCCAAAAGACTGGGTTTCAACTTGTGATACTGTGAGGTTTTACAGAGAGGTTTCTTATGGCTCTCTGAAAATGCCAGATTTTAGCTGTAGTGAAGTAGAAGGGCAAGTTCTGCCTTGTACTGCCAAATTTATAATAATGCATGACAAAAGCCCAAACCCCAGCATGTATTGCTTTAGTGCAGTTACACTTGTGGAGTGAGTTGTGCAACGCTTTACTTGGTGTAAAACTCCTGAAAATTGATTCCCTGGCTCTGGGGGTTGCTGCCAAAAGCAGGCACTTTGCAAGCACCTCAGTTCTGTGTGAGAGGCCTTTACAAGCAGGAGATGCTGAAGGAACACTTTTCTCTCAGGCCTGATCAGTTGTGGGCTGATGGTTGGTGACTCACATTGGAAATGAGAGTTTGAGCTGTTTTCAGCTGAGGAGCCAACATACTCCAGACTTTTCACTTCTGAAAAATGTAATATTCATGCTAATATTTAGCTTCCTTCTGCTTTGGGATTTTAAATTTTGTTTAACAAGAGGTCTATTTTCACTTGGTTTTGTAGTCCTGCTCACCACTGCACCTGCTCATCCCACATATGGGAATAAGAATGGAGAAATAGCTGCTTTATGGTTTCTGTCAGGATTCAAATCAGGTTGAAACACCATCAATACCACAGGTGAGAAACCACTAAGAGGCAGAAGAATTTTAGTGAAAACATTTTAAGTGTGTGAGCTATTTCAGACATCAGTCTTGTTTCTGGACTGTGCAACCTGCTAGGAGTCATAGAAAATACTAACTGCTCACATAAAATGAGGCGAGAATTATTTTACCAGTCACACTACTGTCAGATCAGTTATTGTGAGACAAATTGCTTTTGCAAAATTAATTAGCTGTTCAAGCTTTTTTTTTTTTTTTTTTTTTT
>NW_008237353.1:239394-253681 GCF_000691975.1 Corvus brachyrhynchos
TGCTTTGCAAAATTGAATTGTGGGTTGAGTCTTTTTTTTTTTTTTTTTTTTAAGTACAAGGAAAAGGGATTTGGGAGGTTTCTGCACTACAGTTCCATGGGTTAGAAGAAAAGTGATTTAAGAACCCATTAATATTTATTCAGTTTTACAAAACCCTTTCATAATTGAAGTGCTTGAAAGCATTCTGCCTTTTACACATATTTCATTGCTCAGTCTTATCAAAGGCTGAGGGTCACAGTGTCTCCAAGACAAAAAATTCCCTTTCTTGAATCACTGCTTGCATGATTTCCCTTCTACAATTTCCAAACTCTTTTTGCTATGTTCTTTGCGATCATACTAAGTAGTCACTAAAATAATGCAGGCCAATTGCAACACTTAAAATAGATTTTATATGGCCTTAAAAGAAGAGTAAAAAGGAAGAGTTGCTGTCATGGCCCAATTTGCAATGTGTCAGTCATGTACACTCCCAAGAACCGTATCTTTATAATCCATCCTCTTGCTTGTTATCAGAATTTCAAAATGAAACTGTCACCAAAGCAGATCAGTGCAATCCTTTTAAAAGTAATCCTGCTCAATTCTACCTGCTACACAGGGGAACATCAGCTTAACTTGTAATTAAAGAAGATTTCTCTAGGGAGATCTCAGATGTGGCCTGTCAGTTCCCAAGAAAATGGTAGCAATTATTGACCTCATTTTTCCTTTGCTCTAACAGTCAGATTTAAAATGACAGAATGACCTGAGCTGGAGCATAATTCCTGTCAGTGACGATGTGACAAGAATGTATGACTGTGAAGGAATAAACAAAAAGGATATCAGTTAAAAATGAAAGAATAGATAAAAATTCTGCCTCCTTCTAACAGCCTAAGTGAATGCATCACTTTTTCAAGCAAAGCAACCATCCTCAGGAACTGGTTCTGGCTCGAATAACAGAAAATTTCCTTTGGAGCAGGCAGGTCTTAAAGTTACAGGCAAAGAACCGCACAGAGTTCTTTTAGGGAGAGGTTAATTCTGTTACAGTTTGCTTTCTTAATGGTCTGTTCAGCTCTTGTTGACTTTACAAGGCGTTGAGAAGACAGATCAGTGTCAGAATTAATTTTACATCAGTGATACGAAAGCCTGCACAGCTTAACTTACCTGCTTCCAAACAACTAGGCTTGGTAAAGGACACCTGTGTATGAAGAACCAGTATGTAATTTCTCCTTATATAAGAGCAAGACAGCCAGCTGCACTTTGAGAAGCACAGGAAAATAATTCTACCAAAACAAAGGAGGCAATCACCCCTTTAAGGCTATGGATTTACCAGATTATTTGGTTTTGGAACAGAATATTCCCCAGAAATATACCAGGTATAGAGTGTTTGCACAAAATTTGCCACATGTGCAACTAAGATCTCCCATCCTACATTTAGACCCATACAATAAACAAGAAGGGCACAGGGGGCAAATGAAATGGTAGGGGAGAATTACAACAAGTTTACACGGCAGCTCAGTTTTCTCAGTATGCCATATCTTGATAAGTTTGTTTTCGTCGCTATTTGCAGACAGATTTTGTTGCTGCTGAGAACCTGATTTCATAAGTTAGTATAATGCATGCAGGGCTTTATTTTGTACTTGGCATACACAATTGATCGTTTTTCTGGAGAAAGAAACAGGGACAAGCTGACAACATATCCTTTCTGGTGCTGTGAAAATCTCTTCATTTTCTACTGTAACAAACTTCATGATCTAAGATGAATAGGAGATCCTAAGCCTCTGCACACGATCTCATGGCTTGTTGGACAAAGAACCTTAAAAAAACCCCAAACTAAAACAAAACACCCAAAAAAACCCAAAAGCAAGAGCTCTGGTTTTCCCACAATCCTGGCAGTGCAGGAAGACAAAGGGCACTCTATGCCAAAGAAGTAGGTTTCTTGGTTGCCGTCCCAGATGTCTGCAACTGTGTCCAACAGGGATTAATGTACAAGGGACTGCCTGCCCCTTCTGCTACAGGCAGGGGGGGATCAAAAAAGGATTTTATAAAATGTGTTCCCTGACCAGGGCTTTCCCCCACTGAACAGTTTTGCCTGAGTTTCTTAAACATCTCATACGAGTTGCTGGGGGGTGCTTGGCTGCTGGCAGGGGAGACAAGGAAGGATTATTTGAAAATCTGTGTGGGTAGCATTTCTAGCTCCTCTGGGCAGACTTAAAAGTAGGGCTGTGTGTTTTTCTCTTTAAAGGACAAGAAACTAAATTAAAATAAAGTATTAAAATGTAAACATATAAAAATGAAATAAAGCGTTAGGGTGCTTTTTATATCTTGCACTCTTTGACAGGCAATTGTCAGCAGCCCTTCAGAAAACTGTAGGTCAAAAACTCAACTTGTAAAATATTAACTAAATAATTGCTTAATTCAGACTTTTTTCCTGCAGTGTTAATGCCCTTTACAGACATTTTTGCTAAGGACAAGAGCAGTAGAAGATTGAATACAGCCTGTGAAGCACAGAACAAAGAAGGAAAACTGTGAGACATGTTGGAAAAACTGACTTCCTACATACATGTAATTAACACTTGTTTCAAAACAATAACAAAGTCACCTAGTCAGGATGTATAAAGTAGAATGCACTTCTAATTTATAAAATGCTCCAGGCAGCAGACTTTGTTTGCATCATTTAACAGTACATGTAAGTCAATATATTAATGAATTTGTGAAGTTCACTACTCTTAATTTCATACTCCTAAAGTACTTTAAAGTTGCAATAGCTATAGAATGTGTGCAGAAGCATGTTTTAAATACAAAAGGTTCCATGAGCAAATAGAAAACTGTAACATAGGATACCTTATTTTTTCAGAAACAAATAATGGTCCTGAAAATACTTTCATCCTCATGAGCGAAACAGTGTTCAGTTGATGCAATTATTTAACTGCCCTGAACTCCTCATAGACATACAGAAAAACTAAATCAGAGCTAAACATATGTGGCATTTTAAGTACCATGAAAGCCACTGTGCTGGCTGGAGAGTTGGACTCCCATGCAACTGGCTTCTCATCTGTGCTTCCCCTGGGCTGGGAATGCCACTGCAGAGTTGTTGGCAGTGCTGGTTGTATAGCTGTTACCTATTTCAGATAAAGGGACTGGTTAATTGAAAATATCCAAACAGGAGCTCTTAAAATACACTGTGGCAAGTTCATGTAGGGAGCTGTGGAGGACAGTGACCTGCAGCAAAGGAATGGTGGTGTGTGCCTCGGAGCTGGCACAGCTGGCACAGCTGCAACAGGAGCAGACAGGTGTTCATATTCTTGGCTAGATTTTGTAGTGACTTCTTTGGTATAGATCCCCCAAATCAAATCCCCTCTGCCCTGCATTTTTACTGTGCTAAATCACCAAGTTCTTGTTTCCATGAATTTACACAATCTATAAGTTAAAGTCATACTTTCAAGCTTTTCACTGTAACAGTAAATCTAGAATTACATTTAAAAGGAACACCTGTAAATTAAGATTTTTACTGACATCTGTAAATTCAGAAAGCCCAGAAAGGAACAAAGTGGGATTAAAACCCACAAAAGCACATCTATAATAATGCTTATGTGTTTGCTGTTTTTTCCAAACCCTCTACTGAGTGTCTTATTTATACCTTAAATCTACTAAGATGAATTCTGCCCAGCTGTATTTCCTTTGTGGAAAATTGCACCCATAAACACTTAGTCAAACTGGGCTAAGTACTTGCCCAAAGGCAAAATCTGCCCTGATACATACCCTGTCTAACCTGCTCAAGTTGTTGAGTTATACAAGGACACTAAACCAGGACAAATTCCTATCCCCTTGCCCCTGGAAGAAGTAGGAGATTGATGAGGGGGCACGTTCATAGCACAATTATGACCCAACACATTATGAGTAAACGCCATGCTGGCTGCTGGAGATACCAGCAGAGTTCCACACATATGTAACAGTCCCCTTGGCCAGACTCACTGGGCCCCTAGTATCTTAATTTCTCTTTAAAAACAGGGAATGAAGGACTCTGGCAAGGTAACTCAGTGCTGAAGTTTGAGGTATGTGTGTGCACGTTTTCTACCTGTTGCTCTCCATGCAAGGATTGGTAAGATAGGTCATGTTGTATCCTGCTTTAGCCACATCCTTAAAATTAACAGCACTCAGCTCAGAGATTTGTTCTTGCTCTTCCAGTTTGGGTGAAGGAGATCTTGGTGTGTTCTTTTGCCCAGTAGAGAAACAGTTTTTCTTGGTTTGCAGTCATTTGCTGTGCCATTTCTTGTAGTTTCTGCCCAAATGGATAGACCCTTTCCTGAGCTATTTATAGGGATGTAAGTGGAAAAAGGGGAAGGAAAAGAATGGAGGAGGGGGAGGTGTTTGTAGCATGCTGCTGAGGATTAGAGAGTTCACATCCCAGCTTCTAAGGTTTCAGCCTTAATCTTCCAACACATGCAAAGCCTTTCAATTTCACTTCGAGGTCACTACCCATGTACAAAACAGCCTAACTTCTGTGTGACAAATGTGGGTACAAAACTCAGTAAAGGAAGCTTTTCAATTAGTATAAATTGTTCCAGGAAAGAAGCATGAAATTTTAACTAAAAAATATCTATTTCTAAAATCTGTACATTAAATTTTAAATGAAGTGGATTTCAAGCTTGTGAGTTTTAATAGACGTTTATCTTCTAATTTATCATTTGATGCTAGATACCATTTACCAGTAACTGTTGATTGAAAGAAGAAAAGTAAAACCCGAAAAACTCAAAAGGGTAAGCATGTCACAATATCTAATTATGTGTAAAGAAAATGTGACTAGAAGACATCCAGTACTCCAGTGGGTATTGCTGGTCCTGCAATACATCTTGTGCCTTTGTGATTATGTCCAGTATTAGAAGATCAGCTTTCTTGGTGGAGGCTTTTCACACAGCTAGCTTTCCTCAGCATTCAGGAAGATCATCTGATAGGATCAGCCTAAGCTGACCTGTAAAGTCAAGCACCACCGAAGCTGGGAATTTCCATGTGACATAACAGCTCCATGAGAGCGCTGCACCACGGCGGCTGTCGCACCCATCCCGACTGACTGAACTGGTTCTCAGAAGAGACAGTCATTATAAAGACAGAGATCATTTGGAAAAATTTTGCTTCCCTTGATAGTGAAGCATCAGTGAGGTTCAGTGCTGCTCTATAGTGGACAGATAGCAGGTGGGAGGAAAGCAGACTTGCTGGCAAGGTCAGCTTGAAGTATCTGAGACGTGATACACATCACAGGCACTGATCAAGTACCGCTTTCCAGAAGATGAGTATCCTCACAAGCTCAGGTTTCCAAGAAGGATAACCATCACTTCTTACTTTGCATTAAATGTGTGTTGTTAGGAATAACTATTTGAAGACAATGGCTTACAAGTAAATGTAATAAACACATTTTTTCACAGGAGAATTTAGAAGCAGCACGGATGGCACTTGCAGCTGATTTAAGTTTCAATACAGAAAACCTTAAAAACAGATAAAATGAGAACCTTCTGTACTCAAACCCCCACCCAAAAAAGCATCAACTAAGAGAGAAAAACCAGCTAGCAGATACAGAATAATTGTTTGCCAGTGAAATGCATTGTCTGAAAGAGTGGCAAAGGTGATAATGGTAAATCTAGTTATTTAGTATCATAGAATACTAAGATGTTTCACCAAAAAAGAAGCACTAAGAAGCTTTCCCCAGGAACAGAATACTAAGATGTTTCAGGCAAAAAAGAAGCACTAAGAAGCTTTCCCCAGGAAAACCAACTATAGTAAGAAATATATGCTTCTGTTTAAGTCTGTGTGATCTATAAATGTGGTGAGGGGGTAAATGTGTGATAGCTGTGAGAGTTAGGTAAGCAAGTAAAATAAAAGAATTGCAAGCATCACTGATTTTAAAGAAAATCCATCTATTTCAAATTATTTCTTTTATGAAGGTTATAAGAAAGAAACCAGGAGGTGATGTCTGAAGATGTCCTCTGGTACTTTCCCCAGCTAGGTATAAACACTGTGTCATTTGAGGGCTCTAATTGAAATTGAAAGCTTCCTTCATTCTGACTGTGCATATGTCTTTTTCCTAATTTAAACTCAGTTACCTGCAGTATTAACCTGAGGAGCTGATCAACTGTATATTGATCAAAGTATATCCTAAACTGGTTTATGGAGTCAAATGCATCATCATTTCAGGTAACAAATTCTCAAACCCCATCTGATGCTGGGTTGATGAATGATGTGTCACAGGTGTTTAATGATCTCGCTTTGCTTTCTACTTTGTTATTTAGTTCAGAGTTCTTCACTTACATTGAATCATCATTTGAATAATATTGTATCCTCTTTGCTTAAACAACCACCTTATTGCATCCAATGAAAACGCCTGAGAATTACACTTACACCAGTGTCTTATCAATGCTGTTCATGTTTGGAGGTGGAACAGTGGGGGGGACACCTTTGTAAAGGAAGCA
The DNA here is from genome assembly GCF_000691975.1 of Corvus brachyrhynchos. Taxonomy (NCBI): domain Eukaryota; kingdom Metazoa; phylum Chordata; class Aves; order Passeriformes; family Corvidae; genus Corvus; species Corvus brachyrhynchos. The sequence goes on from NW_008237353.1 coordinate 245,829, forward strand.
AGAACACATGAAATCCCAAATTTGCCAAAGACCAGGGGACTAGTATGGGTGTCTGGTTTTCAGCAGATCAGGATGTTCTTTATCCTATTGAGTGCTCAGGAGTTGTTAGGTTTATTAAGTGCTTGCAGAATGCGTGTCAAACTTCAGCAAGACCTGAGGTTTAACAAGCCAGAATATTGAAATACTCACACGCCTTTCAACTCAGGAAAACACATCTGGGGAAAAATGGGATAGTGCTGTCTTGTTTCCCTTCTACACCTGTCCTAGTGACATTGCTCTCTGTCTTTGCTTTCAACTTTGTACCTTTCCATCAAAACACTTTCTGATCTGAATTCTGACATCTCCCAAAGGTGTCTGGTGTCCGGCAAACAAAAGAAAATGACTTCCTGATTGATGAAAAAGAAATTATTTTGTGAAAAAAAAATATTCAATTTAGTCCTGAGGGGACATTTTAGTTACACCAGATTTGAAATAAAATGATGCTGTTAATTTAGTAAATGTAAAAGGGGAAAAAAGTGGTTCTTTTTCCTCCAGGATAGGTTATAAGGGACATTTTTTCGGTTTTCTTGAATTTATTGCAACCAAAATAACTCTCATCTAGCCTTCTATCTTCAAAGAGTTTTTGCAGATACTATTGAAATGCAGGGTACAAAGTCGACAGCAGTAAGGAAATAACTGAATTAAACCTAAAAGGTTTTAATTTCAGTTTTCACTGAAATGGAGAGCTATTTGTATTTTGCAGAACAATAAAGCTAAATGCTACCTTTTCTGTTGCCTTGTACAAATTGCCAGTTTTAAAGACAAGTTTCAAATGTGTTTCTGCACCAAGAAATCACAAGCTGTATCTCAGCTTTCAAAGGAGAGTATGAAGATCCTGTGATGCTTTTGACACACATCAGAAAAATAAAAAAATCTTAGAGAGAATATATAACTAAATTTCTGCCAGAAAACAGAGCCATGGAAATTGAAAAGAATGCTGTAAAACTAGAGATGTGATGACTTTATTTTTCTGGGGAAAAATACCTTCTCATGTTTCTTAATCATCAAGCTGCAAGATAAAGCCAATAACTCCAGTATTTGAACAGGAAAAATTTCCAAGGCTGTTTCTAAGGATGAATCCAGATTCTTCTAACACGTTTGTCAGTGGAAGTACCTAATTTTTGGGAGAAGATTTGGATTTCTTAGGTAACTCACATAAATAAGCTGTCTACTCTTTGGAGAGTGATGATCACTGCTGGCTGGAAGACATCTCTCATTTCTGCTTTCAGTAGCAGTAGGAAGTGGGAAGAAGAAAGGAACCGATAAAGACTTCACTAACCTGAACTGATTTTGGATATATTTGTGTTCTAGGTCTTTGACTTTTCATTTTTCTTCCATGAACTTGAAAATATGGAGTTTTTGTCTGGTTTCATGCATAGCCTTCTGTCAGTATTAATAGATAAGTCTTGGAAAGAAGTCAAGTCAAGGTAAGAGGGTACTCCTAGGTAAGAAGGGCTGATTTTAAGATTTAAATCCACAGTACAGTCTCTGGTGTAACAGCAAAGTAACACTGCAATACTACTCCAGGAAGGCACATAATACTAACAGCTGAGAGGACAGATGCAGCTGTTCCTAAAAAATATCCCATTGCATGGGATGTTTTTCATATCACACAAGCATCTGAATTTGGGGAAGACGATAATATTGAGTAGCCAGTCATAATGCAAATAGTTTAAACTACTTAATACATAAAGATATTTTAAAAATAAATTGATGAACACTTAAATATAAAACCAGACTTCATGTTTTTTCCCCCTGGAATTGCATGGACTATTGACAAACTCTGAAAAAAATAAACCATGTGCACAGTAAAACATGGTTCTGACACAAATACCAACTCCTACCAGATCAGAACTTGCACAACCTCACAACTAATCTTTTAAACTGCAGCAGAAGCAATTTGGCTGGCTGCAGCTAGCAATTGGAGAGAAAGCGAGTGTGGATAGTAATATTCAGAACTGCCTTACCAAGAGATGTGCCAATTCCCTGACAAGGAAATCACTCTCAAAACGTTTGCCAACCATTTATTCCTTGCCAATTTGAAGGCACTTTGCCTTTTGGAACAGTTTTATCCATGCTTACAGCAAAATGCAAGAAACAAAGCATAGTTTTACTTCTAGTTGGATGTGAAGATGCAAGTGTAATATAGGGAAATAGTGAAACAGAATCTGATGCCTGTTTTCTAAAGTGTCAGTTGAGAACACAAAACAACAATTAAAGAGGGAAATACCTTCTTCTGGTAACTGGTCCTTAACTTTTTTTCTTCCTTCCATTTCTCCCTTAAATCCTTGAGGGCAAAACCCTGTATTTCAAATGCTAATTCATGTTTTGGATTTCAGTCATGTTTAAAGAAGACTGGGCAAGGAGAGGAAAGGAAATGACAGTTGATTTTCAAGCTTAATAAAGAAAACAGAGAGTATGGAAGTTCTTTTATGTCTCCTCCAAAGCAATTCTAAATTTACCTCTTTTAAAACCCTAAATGAACCCCAATGAACTCCAAGGACACATCTTCTTAAAAGTGTGTGGAACCCAAATAACAGAGCGCTGTCTGCTGGCACAGGATAAGAGGGTGCACAAGCTAATTAGCTCCCTTTCACCATCAGCCCCAACAGTGGGTATCCTAGAGTTTAATCCACACATAACTGGAATTTTAGAGCCCAGACTCTTAAACCCATCACACCATGGAAACACCCAGACCGACACTTTCCTCAGAATAAAAATGCTAATGACTGTGCTGCAGGGTAATGCCCTAATGATACAAAATGTCTGTAAACTGCGTCAGTTATTGTCACATAGAGGAAATAACAACAGCTGTAGACTTTTTATCATGTGTGTAAGTCATCCCCCCTGTTAGGTTGCTGTACCACGTTGTCTTCACTGGCTGCAAAGCATCAAGAATGGTGACTACTGACTAGCATCCTGTAGGAGGTTCTTTATGAGCTAGGGGAAGAACAGTTTGGTTGTGACTCCTTATGCTTGGGTTTAGGATATTTATTTAAAACTTGGTCACCCTACTTCTAATTTCCATTTCTTGCTGTGTTTGGTTTTCAAATGATGACACAGAATATGAACTACTTATTGCTCCATTTCCGTATCCATCCTCCTTAGGGGGAAAAAAAATCAAAATCTCTCCAAACTATGATGAAAATGATCTTAATTCTTTATTCTCTAATTACATATCTTTGTATACAAATTTCTACCAGAGAAGGTTTGATTTCCTTCACTATGGGAGAGCTGACCTTTATCACTTTATCACAGTCAGTTTTGACTGAGGAAAAGGAAATGCAGTGCAGTTTAAAAGTCATTAGCTAGATGAACTCAATATTTAAAATTATCACTCTGTTGTTGTCAGACTGACATCAAGTCAGAGTGCTTTCAGTATTAATGACAATATAATGTTAATTGTCATTTCTTGACGATGTAAAGGATTCTACTTACCCTCCTAGATCTGAATTTAACTAGTCCTCAAAAAGCAAAAGTGGCTTTTGCTGTTAGGTAGATAAGAAGCCCCACAGAAGTCATAAATATTCACTTCATTTCATATTCTACTCTACTTGTCAGCTGTGCACCAGTCCCGTGGGTAAAGATGCAGTCATTCAGATATTGTGGCTCGTGTATTTAGCATGTGATAAGGCAAGCCATGGAGAGTGTATGCAGATAATGGATTTACAAGCTCCACTGTTGCCAGGCGCTCACAAATTGGTTGATAAATTTGATGTGCTCAAAGTCTGAAGTGTGGCATGTATAATGTGACAGAGCTGCACGTCCCAGGGTGTTTCTTCTCTGTTACAGCTGGGCAATCCTCTTTGTACCTTTCTACCACTGCATCACAAGGCAGGCTCATCCCAGCAGCTCTCTGGCTGGAACAACCAATGGTACACTTAATTCCATCCTCATAATTTCCCCCCCTTCTCCGTTACTTTCTTTAATTACAAATCAGGCTGCACTTGTGACATTACTTTATCATTGAATACAAACTTCAGACTCTGTATGAGGCTTATCAATGCCTCAGCTTCTAAAGTTTTACAGGCACTGATTAACAAAACTCTCATATAGCATGGCATGAAAGCATCAGGAAGAACTACGATGTTATTCTATTTATTTACACTTGAATTTTGCTTAGATCAGGGAATAACCAGCCCTTTATATTTGCCTTACTTTGGAGTTTACTAATACCTAAAGAAAATGCTATTGCGGGTTTTTTTCCCAAATTTGATTGAGTCAGAGACTGAAATTTAAAGTGTTTTCATATGATTAACCCTTTTATTCAGTAAAATCAAGAGATGCTACAAAGTTAAAGGAATGCAAAATCAAGTGCCTGATGAACAACAGGAGTGTGTTTTTTTCACAAGTCAGACTGCTTGTAATGAAGATACACTGATCAGTCTTGAAGAACCAAAGGATCTTCCTAGAGATGAAAGGCATCAACACCAAGGGCAGCAAGCAGGTTTTGGTGAGCAGGTATCTGTAACTATGCAAACGAATTGGTGGACTCTTACTTCAGTTCCTGGAAGGTTTTTTTCCTAATCAATTCTACCATGTGCAAAAGGCTTCAGTGTCTCTTCTTGAGTTTCTGTGCAAGTAGGGTCTATGTTTTCTGTTCTATACGCAGTTTCTCAGCACATTTTCTCATAGCTTATTAATTCTGTGTCAGCTGGCAAACTCCTGCCTTCCTGCTCTTGTCCTGAATGGCAGGGCTGCTGAAGCCTGTTCCTTCTTAACTCTGATGGAGCTGGAGAGATCTTGTGGGTGCTGTAGCACTGGATGTTGTGTCATCAGGTATTTGTGCTGAGTTGATCTCTGTCTGCTGAAAAATGTTCTCTTCCAGTTTGCGTGTCACTGTTCAGGGGCTAGAACATCGTCTTTGCAATACTCTTTCTCATGCAGTATTCAGAGAAACTAACACCAGTGGACAATGAGACAGGGGTTTATTTTGGCTACTGTCAACAAAGAAGAGGCATTTGTTGCTCTGTCTAGGGCCCTTTGTGTCCATTCTGCAGTCAGTGTAGGCACATATCAAGGTCCATATCCTGATATGGTGGCCATGAGGCTTATGAATGCTTAGAAGAGTTAGGTGTCTTTCTGTGTTGACTTCAGATTACAGGGGTATCAGAGCCCCTGAGGGAAATGAAAAACATATTCAAGCTTCTGCCTATCCCTCTACCTCTGGATTCTTGTAGAGATATAAATCATGGAAACTACTAAATACAGTCCTCATGTTTATGCTTACCTTAGTGCTACCTAGTCTTTTGTAAGCATAAGTTGCCATGACTGTGCAATGTTATACACCCTCTTACTTCATAAAAGTGGGATTTGACCCCATGGAAAATACACTGACAAATCAAAATGTGTAATCGGTTTAAAGTTCAAGGGTGCAGCCAAATCCTGAGGCAGTGTAATTTGACCTAGATTCACTGAAGCAAGGAGAGCTGCAGTGAACTACATAAACAGAAGAACCAACCCACTGTGGTTGCCCTCATACAGTGAGGATGCTGAGGAAATACTTAATACTTTATGATGGCAGTGGTTTGCTGCTTCAGCAAAATGTGGTTTTAAAACAACAACAAAAAAGGTTTTCTTACACTACTTTCTACATATAATAGTGATTGTTGTTGTTGAACACCCAGGATGCTGAAAAAACTCTCAATCGAGTTTAAAGAACACTAGCAACATACACCTGCTTATTTCTATGCCACTAGAGAAGGGAATGCTTGGTCAATGTTCCTACCACTTGGGCCAAAAATCTGTTTGTCCTACATTTGCTCCTGATAACTTTGGTAGTATACTCCAATGTCCCTATGACCCCTTGCCCTCAAGCTCCAGGTCCATCTAGAAATCGATGTGCTGTAACTTTTAACCCTGCATTAGCATCATTACAACAGCTTTCATCCATAGCTCAGGTTTTCATTTCAGTAACTATTATTCCAAGGACGCTCTTTTAAACTTTTAGAGCCAAAGCAACCTTCAACCTTTATACCACTTCAAGGATTTTCTCAGATTGGCAATTCTTTCTTCAGAATGCCTTTATGTATAAGTAACAAAGCTTGGGCAATGTCAGCAGCTTTTGAACACTGAGGTTATTGGACTTACAGAAGAGCAAAACTTCCTAATGCAAACCCATGTGTAGCTCTGAATGGCAACTTCCGGTTATTGCTTCCGGCCATTTCAAGAAAAATGTCAAGGTGAACTGAACAGCTCTAAGAACCAGAAAGAACAGTTAAGGGTGGGTCTCAGCTATAATTTCCATTGGTATGAGGTTGCCAATGCCTATGTCACCAACTAATGCTTCCTTGACTTGCACTAGTATAACTGACTTCATCTCAGCCCTGGAAGGAATCAAAATGAAACATTTTAACTAGTTCAGGGTATTTTAACTTTCTTTCCAGTACTCCTGAGCACCTGAGTATTATCTGTACCAATTACTGATAAATAATGCACATTGCCTTCTGCAACACCAGGTATCTTTGTAACCTTCTTCCTCTGTCACAAGGAAGACATTAGCAGTGGCTGGTATTAACTTAGGCTTTGTGCAGCTATGGTAATTTAGTCATAGCTTTTGTGTTTATATTCCAAATTGATAGGAAATACGAATTCAATTATGTAGTAGGGGGGTCACTCTAAGGGGGCTTAGGCAGCATAAACGACGGCACCCTTTCAGGTCTTTTCAATAGGGTCTTCTCATATCTGTCATCCCAAGGCTGAGTTGGTGGCAAATAGAATACACAGGAGAGAAGCAGATTCAGACTGACAGCAGGTGGATACACGACTTTTAGGACTCAAGTTAATTCCAATTCAGGGAGTGACTATTTGAATATTATTCATGTCTGGATTTATGGGGGGAGGGAGGATCCAAACTGATTTTTATTCAAGGAAAGCAGAATTTACTATATATGATGCAAAGACATTTTGGGAAAAGTATTTTTGTTGTTAAGTCATATAAAAGAAAAACTAGGCTCTGTTGTGAATCATGTCTCAGGCTTCTGATATAACAAACTTCACCAAATTATTCATCCCAATGTGCCTCAAAATTTAAGGCTGCAAAATACTTCTTTGATACTGTCGTACTTTGTAAGGTCAGCATTACACTTAATGCACTGCTGTTTATAAACAGGATGAGCCCCCTTGGGAAAGTTACTATGACTGCAAAGACATAATGTGCTATGGGGAATCGGTCTTGCTCACTAAATAGGTGACTTCATTGTTCTACTTTAACTCTTTTAAATGCTGAACTGGAATCTAAAACTCCATTGTTCATTCCTTACATGGGGGGGAAATAAAGCGTTCTACTACAGATTGCATGGCAAACGCAAGAGTTTCTATTAAGATAACAAATTAACGGGAATAATCGGTTTATGTAACACGCTCAAACGCGTCTCGGAGTAGAGCAGAATGCACCTGCTCGGAGCGGGGCAGGGCGCAGGGGGCTCGGGGAGATGAATGCCCAGGGGCTGCGCATCTCTTGCTCCTTCTCTTCATCCCTGCCTCCACCCACCACCCCGTTCCTCCACGTGCCTGTCCCCGCACGCCGCCCGGCTCCCCGCGCTGCGCGGGTGCCCCCGGTGCTCCCTCTCCTCCCTCCCTCCCTCCTTCCCCGCTCCCTAAGGTCTCTGTCCCTCCCTCCTTCCCCATAATGTCCAAGCTCCGCCGCTCGATCCGACCCGCGCGGGCGGCTCAGGTGCCTCGCATGGGGGCTGGGGGGCATCTGAGGCCATGCCCTCCCTTTCCCCCCGAAAAATCACGCCCCGAATGTGGCCCGTAGCAGCGGGGGTAGCGGCGCGGGAGGAGGGAGGGCGGGCAGCGGGGGCGCGCAGCCC
>NW_008237353.1:253964-262084 GCF_000691975.1 Corvus brachyrhynchos
TGCTGTTCCATCACCGACTCAGCTGCCACGGCAGATGGTGGCCGTTTGCCTTTGTTGGAATCTACCCTGCTGGGAAGATTCAATTCACTGTCGGGCCACTTCGGGAGCAGAGAGTCACTGAATCCGTTGCATTCAACGTGGTCTATGGCCCAGCACTTGTATTTGCAAGCTGAACTTCTCTAACCTGAAGCCTTGAATCCTCCACACATTGTGCCAAAGTGAGGTCCATCACCTAATGGTTACAGGTTGGACTCGATGATCTCAGAGGTCTTTTCCAGTCTAAATGATTCTATGATTCTAACTGTGGCATCTCCTAGGAGATCTGTCTGTCAGGGAGGGATTGATAAGCAAATGTTTAGGTTGGCTAGGAAGGAAACAAAAATCACACAGAACAGGAGCTACTGATCCCATTGCAACTCAGCCATTGATACACAACAGAAAAAGAGTCAGGGAAAGAAGTGGCTTTGTGCTCAGTGTAACAAGCACAAAATCTCATACCTTCAGAACTCATTTTTGTTCTGAGCACTAACAAAGTCTTGCAGCTACTATAAAACATTTATTTAAACTACCAAAGCTTGTTGAAAATTTTCTGCTTCTTTACCCCTGCTTTTAATAAAGAGGTCTTTGGCACATGAAATCCAAATAACATTTCTTAAAATCTATTCATACTTTTCACTTTTTTATTTTATTTTCTAAAGGAAAAATTGTCACGAAGTTACATATCCATACATGAACTTCCATTGCTGCCCTCTCAATTCTGTGTGTTCATAGTTTTGTTGACCAGAGCTCAGGGATTTGTTTCCTGGTTTCAATGGGACAAACAGCAGAAATAAGTTAAGGGGACCATGTGTGGTGCAGGAGTGGTGTCATCTTCACAAACTGAAGTGTACTTGATGTACAGACATGCTGTATTTGTCCAAGATGTAGCACTGATGTTCTGGACCTTGAGAATTCCTTCCTGATAGGCTCTTTGTCTGTGTACTACTTCAGCCTTTGCTTTCTCTTGGATCTACACACAGATATCCACCAAGGGCAGTGACGATGGCTATCCTCCCAGGGCTGCCTGTCTGCCCAGAAATGATACTGCCAGAAGATTCACATGAAAGAATGTCCTTATGTAATTTCTAACTCACTTTTACAGACACAAACTTGTTTGCTCAAGCTTCCAAATTCCAGCGCGTTAGTCTACACTAACTGCTGCAATTCCTGAGGCTGACCTGCCAGCCTTTCCCGTTTCATCTTTTCCACAGGTTATTCATTTAATTCTTTGTGTCATTACAAACCATCTTGAAATACTGAGGAGAAATACTTTTTGATATCTATTTTGTCCCCAGAAATATTGTTCCCTAAGCAGAAAATTGTCCTCTTTGTCCAAGAGACTCAGTACTCTTTATGTGCTGTAGAGCAAGGAGCAGTTTGGAAGCTGACTGGCAGAGGAACATGGTAGTGACCCAGTGCATTGCAATGCTTTGGCTTCACAATTATTATTCCAACTTCTTTATAGTCCAAAACAATCTGGGTTAGTGTGTCAAGCCAAATCTAGACCTAAGAATATGGTAATACAAGGTATTTTTGTCTTTATTCTTGTTTGTCTAAAACAAAAAGGAAACACATATTGAAGTTTGGTAAAGATGTCACATTTCTAATTTCTTTAGTTCCTTGCTCCTGACACATTTTATTCATAAAAATTAATACTTTCCTTCTTTAACTAGTTTTCTTTTAGAGTAGAAACTTTTTCTTTATAAAAACAATAGCATCTCCAATGACTCTGGTGGCATTTAAGAGAAGCTGCAATAGCATTATGGATATTTTTAACACCTATCTAATTACCTGAATTTGGAGACTTGAGGGCTGTGGCAGGATTTGGATTCGTTTGTTTTGTAGGGAGAGTGATGCCATGCATTTAGTTGGATCCCAGGCACCAAGCACAGCAGACCTCTGCCAGTCATCTTTCAATGATTGTTGAACAGCATATTGTCCTGAGATAAAAGGCAGAAAAATAAGTTGACATATGGACAAATATACTTGCTTAGTTCCAGATGAAATTGCCTGAAAACAAGACCAAGAGAAGGCAATTTAAACAGCACTTGATTCTGGGGCGATGCTGTTACACAACCACCACTGTTCGAAGTGCAATACCACAGGGAGCTAGCTTGAGTACTGCTGGTCTAGGGGTTGTTCTAGGTTGCACCTTATCAAAAAGTTCCTAATTTACAGAATCACAGACTGGCTGGGGTGGGAAGGGACCTCTGGAGATCATCTGGTCCAATCCACCTGCTCAGGCAGGGCCTCCTACAGCCAGCTGCCCAAGGCTATATCCAGTCAGATTTTGGACATCTCTGCATCCTATGAAAAGCACCTTTGAGTTGCACTGACTTCAGAGCTGACAGGTCCCACTGGGCTTGCAGGTCAGTAGGAAACAGGGTGGACACGGTACCACTGATCAACTACCAGCAACACTCAGCTCCCACTAAGTTTCAATCAGCATGGTAAAGTTTTAGTTCAGGAAAGAAAAGTCTTTCTGTCTCCCATTACCATGTCACCTATTAGCAGTCACTCCCCTTGACCATGACCTCTTCCAAAGTTTGGAATTTAAACTCAGGACATGCCTGTTTCACAAAATTGTTCTGTCAGCAGCATCTATCTAACTCACTGGCAAAACGTCTCTTCTGTCTCTGAGCATCTAGCTCAGATGGAAGAGGATATCTTCCATCTGTTATCCATTCTTTTTCTATTTTTTTTTGGCACAGGACAATGGTTATGTACCTGCAGATTACGATTTTGCTAGTGACACCACAGGGAGTTACAAGGTCAGTGTGACAGAATTTTATAGAATCATAGAATGGTTTGGGTTGGAAGGGACCTTAAAGATCATCTAGTTCCAAGCTCTCTGTCATAAGCAGGGGCACCTTTCTCTAGATCAGCTTGCTCAAGGCCCCATCCAACCTGGCCTTGGCCATTGCCAGGGGTGGGGCATTCACAGCTTCCCTGGGCAACCTGTTTCACTGCCTCACCACCCTCACAGTAAAGAATTTCCCCTCCTTCCATTAACTTTTGTTAATTTTTGTTATTTTTGTTAACTCAGAACTGTCAGTAATAAAACTGCATGGAATCAAATCTGAGTAATCAGGATAAAGTGAAAATTTGGAAGTTTGTTCCTTTGTTTTTCTCTGGTATGGTTAGTTCTTTCTAAATGTCATTTTCAGCTTTGAAGCTACAGCTAGTGTAATATGTCCATAAAGCTAAAGCTTGTATTAAATTGCCAGCTGCGAGCAAGAAAAATAAAAAGTAAGTCAAAATAAATTTATGCTGGAGGAAGCATTGAATTGAGCAATCGCGGAGCTCTGAAGTTTTTGGAGTAAATATTTTGTTTTAGCACCCTCTGTCGGACACAAACCAGCACTGCTGGTGTTTACTCTTAAAAGGCTTGGCTGCAGCTGGAAAGCATTTGCAACAGGGAAAGTCCTTGGCAGCAGTCACAGATACAGTTTAGTTATATAGCTTGGCATTATATAAACTAACATAAGTAGAATTTTCTCATCCCTCCTATGCTTATCATCTTTATACAAATAGTCTGTGTTGTTCATTTAAGTCAGGCAAGAACTGGGAAAAGATTGATGGCTCCAAAGCAAAGACTGGAGGTGACTTGTTACAAAAGACTGTAGTTCCTTGCTGTTCCTCGCTGTCTGCACGTCTCCTGTGAGGAGCCTGCTGGCATTAACTGCTGAGAATTGTGGAGGGACCTGAATGTTCTCTCTTACAGCCACTAGTATTTGGTGTTAGAGTAGCAGGTGGAGGTCCCAGTTTGGGACCATGGTCTTGCTGTGTTGAGACCTACACCAGAGAGCTCACAGTGAATATGAATATCGTGAATAACAATGTAAGTCAGAGGGAAAGGGGTAGGAAGGAGGTCTTTCTCTGTACTCCTGACCCAGGAAAGAGAAGTGCATCAATGCCAAAAGAAAGTCAGCAGTGGGAAGGTCGATAAGTGTATTCTAAATAGCAGAAGGGGCTACAATTTGCACTTTCTGCATGAACTATCACTACCTGTCCAGCTTCTGGGGTACAACTGATAGGCAGTCAAGCTCCTATACATTATTTTGGCTTCAGTAGTTAATATGGTTGCCAGTTACCCTCAGAGATACTATGTGTGCCAAGAGAAGGATTAAAAAATTAGGACACTGTAGAACAGAAACTGCCTGGATTACTTTAACTTGCTCTTCCTGCCTATATTCATTTTACTAAGCCTTATTTACAATAATAGCCTTCGGCAAGACTCACTTCATCAATGTGGGATGCGGATGATAATAAAAACCAGGAGGCCATGAATGATGCAAGGATCTGGAAAAGGAGAAAAAAAATCTTAAGTGGCCAAAATTCCTTTTCAGGACCAGAATACTTGCCTTATACAATATAATTTCTATGATATTTACATGTCATTTTTTTACAGCTAGTCAATTATTTCATTCTTCTTTCTGCTGCCTCCCTCTAGGGAACTGAGTGTGGGTTTGTCGAAGTGCTGAGCACTTACAGCAGTACCTGACATCAGCAAAAGCTGTGCTACAAATAAAGGGAGGCATGGGATTTTCCCCACATGCCAGCTCAAAAGCAGGCTAGAAGGGACAATGGAAAATCAGTTGATACTTCAAATGTGTCTGTCTGCCTCAGCCCTCTCCCTGGTGAAGGAGGGATAATAAGATCCCTCCCCTTGTCTTGCTATGCAAACACAAACAGTGGTTAACTGGCTGCTGTAAAACAACTGGTTGGTCTAGATTCATCAGATCTACACCCTGAAAATAAGGCTTGTGCCCTCAGCATCTGCACCCCTCTTCCCTGAGCTAAAGAGTCTTTAGCTCTCTTATTCACAGCATTGTGGGGCCTTGCTGCTTTGAGGAAACATGTCAAACGCTGCTGCTGTGAGCCAGCCCATGGTCTGGTGCACTGCTGGCTAGAGGCCCCCTGAGTGCCCCCTCACTGGTCTGGTGCTGCAGTCCTTTTGCTGCCTGATGGCCTGAGCATCCTCTTTTCCCCAACCCTAAAATGTATCTCAGCGTGGCCTTGGTTGTACACGCTGAGAGAAGATGTGGGAATATTGATCAGGGTTGAACATCATAGGAAAAAGTGTTAAATGTACAATATTGATTGTATGCAGCGAGCATGTAACGAGAGGACAGTTAAAAGGTCATAGAGTCATGAGTGGGTTTTTCCATCCTCCTTGGGGAATGGATGAGCTATATCCAATTCTGTGACTCCACTTTACACATATACACTTAAGGAACTGGATATACCAAGAATAGATTTGTATAAGCAACCTTATATCTGAAACTCAGTGAACAGAAAACTTCTTGTGTCCATCAGTAATTCCATTTTCTTTTGTGTGATTTTATGGGATTTTGAAAAATAACAATGCCCACATTGCAGCTCACTTATCCCAAATGCATCATCATTGACATGGCATAGATTTTTGGCACATTAGCACATGAAATGATATGTAGTGGGACAGATGTGTATTTATCTGTGTCAATTAACTTTTGTCTGAAGAAAAGGCTTAGGTAAAATACATGTAATATGTTTGGTTTTTTTCATTCAGATGGAGATCTGCATATAAGTCTCAACTGACACAGTCTCAACAGTCCCAAGTGGCTCAAAAGAAAGGGTTTATTTCATGTATTGGGAAAAATAGAATAACAAAGATTGTGTTGACCAAATGGTTGGAGGAGGAAGAGTTTATTCTTGTATCTCATGGCTTGGTTATAGTGTAACAGCCCCAGTTATCCTCACCTATACATCTATCTCCTATTTAAGTGCTTCAGCCACTATGCCAGAAAGTCCTTTTTATGTCTGTCCTGAGGACAATTTCAGTAGTTCATCCATACTGGCATTCAGCAGTCTCAGGCAAGAGATTAGAGGGAAAGTCTGGAGCAAGGGAGACATCCTCAGTGGAGGAGGATCAGGTTAGGGAACACTTACACAAAATGGAAGTACTGTAAGTTTACAGGGCCTGAGAGGTTGTGTCCTTGACTGCTGAGAGAGCTGGCTGATGTCACTGCGAGGCCACTCCCAATTAGCTTTGAAATCCAGTGTTGACTGGGAGAGGTTCCTGGAGACCGGATGAGACCAAGCATCTCCTCTATCTTCAAGAGGAGCAAGAAGGAAGGTCTGGAGAACTACACGCCTGTGAGCCTCATCTCAGTCCCTGGAAAGGTCATAGAGAAAATCCTCCTGGAATTCATGTGGTCTCCAAGAACATGAAGGTCAAGGTAGTTGTGACTAGTCAACATAGATTTATGGGCAGGAAATCATGCCTAACTCACCTGATGGTCTTCTACAACAAAGTGACTAGCCTGGTGAATGAACTAGAGAAAGGGACACTTAAATAAGTAAAATCAAGGTTTTCCAAACTGAGCATACATTGATTAGAAGGCCTTTACCTGTACAGAACAGATGAGAACTCTAATTGCTACTTGTTTTCACTTTTTACTTCCTAGTCTATTGGAATTACAGACTATGCTGAGTTGGAACGGACCCATCAGAATCACCGAGTCCAACTCCTGGCCCTACACAGGACACAGGACACCCCAAGAATCACACTGTGTGCCTGAAATGCCATATTGCCTTGAAGAGTACTATGTATGTTTGATCATATATGTATGATCCATGTATATACATATATATATATATATATATCCATGTATATCCAAGGCCTATATATACGGATCACATATATTTATCGCTCCAGAATTACTTGATTCCAAGATTAAATCTTTCTTCAGTTCTGAATGCTGCGTGGTGCTGCAATGCCTGGGGATGTGATGTGAATTAATCAAATACTATTATTATTATTACAGTTTGGAACCATAGGATGATGTATTTGGAATATTTTAATAGCCCTAAAATGTGACAGCTATTTTACAGAAAAGAGAAGGTAGCAGTGCCATATCCAGAGAACTTACTCTAACTGCAGATGATAAGCAGTATCAGAGATATCAGAGAAACAGAACAGTGCAGCTAGGAGGAAGATTATTTTTCAAAAGTTATTATGGTAGCAACTGTTACTACTTTGCTTTGTTTGCAATACAAAAGAAACCTTCCTTAAGTATATGTAACAAGTGCTGAGGGGAGAATTTCAGTAACATTTAAAGATTGGCAGATGTGTCAAAGTTAAAACTTAAAAAATAATAGAAAACATGTTTCAAATTAAATGATACTTGCAAAAGACATGCTAAGTGGTTTAATACTCCAGGCAGAGTATTAAACGGGGCATGAAATGCTGGGAAAAGAAGGCTAGGATTGGAAAGAGAGCACTAGTTTGATTTGGTGAAGTGACAGCAAATTTAAGGATGTGGATGGGGGAATGCACATGCAGGTGATTTTGGTTTACAGATATCTTGAAAGGAGGAGGCATGTGGCATGCTCAGAGTTCAGGAAAGCAAAAGAATTTTTAGCTTCACTTAAACGAGGAGATTCTTAAATACTGCATAAAAGAAGCAAAGAACTGGACTAGCTTTCTCTGATGTGTCACTGCAAAGGTGGCATGCCCATGGGAAATTAAGCTTCTGTAGTACTGAATTTACACACATTTCAGTAGTTTTAGAAACATTAACCAGCCTCTTTTACACTACAAAGGAAAATTATAACTTTATTGCAGTGCTAACAGCAAAGTCCGTATCACAATCAAGATTATCTCGCAGTTCAGGGAGATATTTCCTCAGATTTCTTTCAAGTGGGAAGGGCCAACTTTGATGCGCCACCATCACATCAACACAGGGCAAGAGCCAAGGTCAGGTGGAATTCGAACCACGTCGGGGTGGCACAGGTGTACAATCACTTCCTTGGCTAAGGCCTGGATATTCCTGCTGTCCCTGTACCGATCCCATTGGGGGGGGTGCAAGGGCAGGAACGGGAAGAGGGAGAAAGAGGATTAAGACATCAGGTTACCCCATCCCTAAATCTAAGTCAAAAAGCGATGGAATCATAGAACGGTTGTGAGGGATCATCCAGTTCCAACCCTGCTGCTCCGGGCAGGGACACCTTACACCAGACCAGGCCGCTCAGAGCCCCCTCCAGCCTGGCCTTGAATCACCTCTCCGTGTGTCCTACGGGCCTTCTGCCCTGCCCAA
>NW_008237353.1:262449-298942 GCF_000691975.1 Corvus brachyrhynchos
CCGCCCCCGCACCGCCGCGGCGGGCTCGCAATCCGTGGTGGTTCCTCTTGGCTCGGATTGATGAGGGAAGTGAAAGGGCACCGTGCCCCAGCGTGTGGGGGAGTGTGTGTGGTGTGCAGCGCCCTCTTCGCTTTGTTCCCGAGTCGTTTCCAGCCTTGATATGCTCCCAGAGCCTTACTTCGGTGTCTAATTCGGTGTTTCCTCTGAAACGGAGGGCTTTTTTTAGTGATGAGACTCCTGAGCAGTCACCTTGTGCTTCTTACATGCACGGGTCTGAAATGCCACTGAGTGCAAGAAGTACAGTCGGGACTGGCATCCCTCAGCGTCTGACATCTGTTTGCTAGAATTGATTGAAGACAGCTCTTAGGTTTTTTTCTTATGCAGATCGAGAGGAGGAGGCTCAGGGGAGGCCTCATCGCCCTCTACAACCACCTGACATGAGGCTGTAGTGAGGTGCATCTACTGTGCCTGCAGTGAGAGGCCCAGGGGAAATGGCCTTAAGCTGAGAGGGGGGAGATTCAGATTAGATTTGAGAAAATGTTTTTTCACTGTTAGGGTGGTCAGGCATTGGAATATGTTGCACAGGGAAGTGGTGGAGTCACCATCTCTGGAGGTGTTCAAGAGGTGTCTGGATGTGGCACTGGATAATGGTTTAGTGATTTAGGGGTTACAGTGGCAGTGCTGGGTGAATGGTTGGACTACATGATCTTAAAGGTCTCTTCCCCTTGATGATTCATCCAAGGCTTGCCTTTTTTTTTTTTTTATATATGCAGAAAGAAGGGTTTTTTCAATGGGAGGCATGACTTGCAGGTCTGTTGGAGTTCTTGGAAGGAATCAGCCGTGCAGTGTGTGAATGTTGCGGCTAGAGCTTGGAGCTCCCCAAACAAACAAAATAACACCAGCAAATTCAAACTATGCCATAATATGTGATGAGAGGCTTGTGAGATTTACAACCCCACCTGGCTCCTTGGTGCCAGGCGGGTTTACAAGTGGTTTCTGAAAAACTGAGGGAACAAAGTGAAGACTGATGTTTAATAGTTTAGAAACTGCTAATTGTTGTCAAAATGACAAAGCATTGAGAAAAGATTTTGCCTTATCAAGGGACTGGACAGTGAAATGGGAAGTGAAGTCCAGTATTAACATGTGTGAAGTAATGGACATAGTGTGAAATGTATACACATGTAATTTAAATGGAGAAATATACTGAAATCAAACTGAGTTGTTATTATCCCAAAGAAAGGATTAACTGAAGTAATTGCAAGGATTTCTCCAAAATATCTGTGTAATGCTTTATAGCAAGCAAATCAAACATTAGAAGCCTAAAATAGAAGAGAAAATGTCATTATGCTGCTATAGGAATCGTCCATATGTGTGTGTCTCACACAGTGTATCTTCTTGTTAAAGTGTATTACCTCATTAAAAAAAATGAAATCCTAGTTTCTTTTTAAAAAGATAGGGTTTGCTTAGCAATTCTGTGTTGAGAGCTGAGAAATTATTTCAGCATGAAGAAACTAAACAGGTTAGGTCTGTCAAGCCTGGAAAATAGATGACTGGAGACTGGGTGATGGCTATACCACCGAGTAGCATGTCAAAGGTGAAGTGGGAAGCATTGTGAAATGTCATCATTGCAGAGGAGTTGGAGTACATGAAGTTAAATGGTCAAGCAACAGGCTGAAAACAAAAAGTTTTCTTTTACACAATGGGGAAATCATTTACAAGCTCATTAACAAGGAGTATTTTGGATGCTGAAACTTCTGTCCTTTAAAGTTCCTGGAAGAAAGGTCAACATCTTGGTCATTATCTTGGGTGAGGAAATCTGTGAAATACTGATAACTGGAACTGCAAGGCTATACTTTCCTTGGTTGTCTTCTCTTTTCCTGCATGTCCTGTGCTGTCTGTTGTTACAGACTAAACAGTGACCTAAGTCGATATTTATTCAAGTTTCTCTACCCTCATTAGGCGTTGACTGTCCACTTTTCAACTTCTAGAAGATGCAGTGCAGTACTTGCTAGGGTTTTTATATTTTTAAAGTATGCATACAAGATCTTTGCTTATTGTCTTGCTGAAAGAGTTTTGCAACATGCAGTTCAAACTCAAAAACAAGGATCATTTTCTCCAGGTCTTTCTGCTTTTGTCTGTATATGACAAATGGAATTGAAATGCTAAGCATGAACTTTGGCTGCTAACATCACCATTTGCCTAGTGCTTTCTTGCTTAAAGAGAGCAGAAGTAATTAATAACTTTATTTTTAAGTGGCTTGTAAATACTTAACAGTTTGGAGTTACATGCTGGACATTCATCTTGAATTCCATGAGTACTTTGCTTTGAATCCTTCATTGTATTTTACTTTAATCAGTGTCAGAGCTTATAAAATGATTGCTAAAAGTCACCTATATTTTAGATGTACTGAACACAGGAAGCTGACACATTCATTGGGTTTTTCGGGGAGGAATTTGAACTGTTACCCTGTTAGAAGTGACTCAATAGGATTTGATAGTGATTTATAGTATTTGTAATTATTTTTCCATCACACAGCATTTATTAATTAATTAATATTGGTTATGCCACTTATACTTCTCTTGCCATGGAAAATATTCAAGGAAAACAGTGTCAAGACCACTACTGGAAAAAAAGCTGAGTACAAGCTACTTTGAATTTAATTGTTTATCTGTGCTGGTGATAGGCAGTTTCCCAATCCCTAGGAAGCCTGTAAAGAATAGAGACCTGTAGGTGAGAAGGTGGAGAAGAAGCTGCCCAAGTGCTGTGTGTGACAGGATATGAGTAAATGCTAGCCAGTGAGACATACAAATTAATGGACAAATCTGACATAGGAAAGGCTGGATATAATCTGGAGTAAGCTTGATCTGATGATGAGAATATTTTCCAGCCATCTGACAAGAGGTATTGAAACAGCCTAATGAGAGGAACTTACAGGGCCGAGACCGTAAAGACCTGGGACTTGGATTTTGAGTGGCTCATAAAAGACTTCATGGTGTGATTGCCTGCTGAGAGTAATAGATTTAAATATCTAGGAGACATTCTAGGATCATGTGGATTTCTGCTGCCCATCCACATATGGTGTGATAAGTGCTATCAAAACTTAAATAATGAGAAAAACATTCACTTTACTATTTTTTCAAAGTGAAAAGATAAAATTCAGAGCACAAATTATCAGAAGTTACTTTGACTTGTTCTTCAGCAATGTGAATTAGGCATTTATGACTATAAATGTACTTTGAATAAATGACCTCATTTCTTTTAAACATGTCTGGATGCTGGCAACTGCTACTTTCAGTGTTAATCTGAATTAGTTGGGAAGCACGGGAGGCTTGCAGCTAGCATTTGTAAACTGATCACATCTGACATAGAAACCATTGAGGTACTGTAAACACAGCAAATTTTCAGTTGCTCTTTTAAAACTGGGACTAAGATAACTTCCTTCCACTTCTTTTATTCCCGCCTTTGTCTGATTTTCTTTTTCTGGTGGTCTTACTGCTGCTTTTGTGTATCCCACGTACCTCTGAGATGGGAGGAACTTGTGCATAGTCAAAGATATAGGATAAAATAAAATACCAGCCAAGGTGAGCTCTAGTACTGATTACCTCTGTGTATTTGTTTTATTTTCCCAGAGTAGTAATGCATGGAGCCAAGTAAAATTGCCAAAGTGCTTTCACTGGAACAGATGGAAATGTTCATCTCATTTGGCAAAACAGGCTAATGAAATGCGGTTTGAGAGGTACAACCTTAAAATAAAAATCATGTAACTCTAAGTGCTGAAATGAATGTGTGGTTCACTTCACAAGTCTGAATTCAGTTGCAGATGGGAAAACATTTCAGCCTGCAATTCTGCCTGAATAACTTTTCTTTAATGCTTTGTTTAAACAGTTTTGTAGCTATCTTCAATGAACGATTCTTGTAAGTACCTCAACAGATGAGTAAAGTCATGCTTGATTAGACAACTTAGAAAATATCCTTTAATTTGAAGTTGAGTTTTGAAACTGTTATAAATGGGAGATGAGAAAAGAGCAAGTTTCCTTTTGCTCAGTCAGCAAGTGGTAGTGATGCATTAAATCGGAGCTGGTTTAAGGAGCTGTGCAGAGCCAAGCACCATGTCACCTAATGTCCTCTGTTATTCCAGTGTCAGAGCAGTGCTTCCTTCAGTCTGGTCCTCTCCATAGCAAAGCTGTCCCCTAGGGCAGTATACTTGTGCTGCACTGTTTCAGAGATGTGGTTGAAGTGTGTTGTGTTGTTGTTGTGTGTGGTGTTGCAGAAGTTGTTTGACACAGAGCTTGGAGTAGAACCCTGTTCTCCCAAATCTCAGATTAGCATCTGAAGCTCCATGCTCATTTTTTTGCAGCTGTAGCTACTTAGAATTTTCTGTGATGGACACTTAAGCATTTGAATATAGGCAACATTCACCATGGTGATACCCCAGTTCTAAATTAGTTTCCATGTTCTGGCGTGATAGCATCCTATTTTCAAATCAGTAGGGACACAAAAGTAAAACGATCTTGCGAGACTGCACAGGAATTCCACAGCAGGTTCAGAACTGGAAGTCAGATCTTCTCTGTGTTGTGCAGTTACTGCATCACCATCCTTCCTTTCTTGGTTTCATTTGTATTTCACATAAGAAAAATCAAGCTGCTTTTCCCCAGCACTCCATATTAACCCTGGGGTTTTTCTTCTGTTTGCTTTTCCTGATTCAAACGGAAGAGGAAAATGTGCTCCAATAAAGAAAACTGTTAGCTGTTGCATACAAGCCAGTGAAAGGTGAATGAAATAGATGGGCCTGAGACTTGTTATCCCTCACTTTTGGAGTGGGAGTAACATTGTAGTTGGATCGCTGTTTCTTTCCCCTTTACAAAGAACGAAGAGCTGGTGTGGGAAGTAGCGGAAAAAGTAGTTTTAATGAAATCTACTCAAATCATAAAATCTGTTTAACATCTGAATTGCATGGATGTTACATAGATCTGCTGTGAGTTAGTCAAAGGCTTTGACTTGCAGTCCCATCTTCATAAACACGTTGCACTGTGATTTATAAGAGGGGGGTTGACATACTGATGGCACAGTACCAAATGTGGCTTAAATGTCTTTGCATGGCATCTGGCTGTGTAATTTTTAAGTGAGATGGTGGCTCCCAGCTTTTAGTGAGTACTAAACTCTGCAAGGCTGGGAGCTGCTGTTTTGCCTCTCTGCAAAACACTGGTACATTAGATTTTACAACATTGGTTTCAAGTATCTGCTACATCAAGAGCTGGATCCCCTGCTTTGCACTGCGCTAATGTATGTTTGGTCTGGCTTACTGCTTTGAGAGGCAACTTCTTTCACCAATTAGTGTAGAAATATTATGTATTATAGTCTGCATGTCATCACTGCTTGTTTGCTGAAGGCGTGTTATGGGCGTGCTGTTTGGCTTCCACAGGCTCAATCAAGCTAAGGATGATTTTAAAAGGTAAATCAAATAGCTGAAGAAAGTAAAGCAAGTAGTGAAAGACTGATTCTAATCAAATGTTTTGTGTGTGGTGAAGCTAAACCAGTAGGACTTCTTTGAGAGCAGCTTACCTGAACAAAGTGGAAGTGTTAGAGATGCAAACCAATGGTGTCAGTTACCTGTCCAGGAAGAGCTCTACAGCAAAAACCTGCGAAACTAAACTGAGCTACATACAGACAAGAATGCATAGAAATGCCCATTTTCCTTGGATTTTTGTGTGTATTTTAAATTAGTTTACAATTATTTTCTTTTTCTAAAAACACTGCTATGTAACATACAGTTCTTCAGTATGGCACAGTGCCAGGTGTTACCATTTTGCAGTGTTCTTAAAAGAATGTGAAATTAATAGAAAATGCATTGTCTTCTGATTCAGAGGTAACTCAGTAGTGTGAATCTGCCTCCAGGCTTTGTGTCTGTGTGTGTGGTTTTATTTAATGATGTATTTAGTTGATATTGTTGCTGGAGAGATTTTTTCTTACCTGGAATGACTTGTTCTTTTGTAGTCTGGTTACTTCCAAGGAAATTCTTATTTATTTAGTAACAGTGAGGTGACAGGGAGGCTCAGCTGAAGAGGCAATCTTAACCTGATTCGGACAGGTGTGTTTGTTTTAGGGATTTTTGTTGTTTTTTTTTTTTTTTTCCAACCTTCCATCCAAGCTGGCAAGGTAACTAGAGCAAGTGAAAGAAAGAAATCTTTCTACTTTGATTATTTTATACCTAATAAAGGTCTCTGGTACAGACTAGGAGACCTTGTGCAGTTCTTGAAATTCTCGTTTTCAAGCCTGGTCGCCCTCCAACTATTATCTTTGGCTAAGCCTGTTGTAATTTTCTTTTCAACCCGCTGCACCGTGGTTCGTTTCACCTGCCTGTTACCACTGGTCTGTTTGTTTGGCTGCTAGAACCAGTCTCGTTGGCTGATTATTTACACTGTCTTGTTTGTAGTCTGGAGCTAGAGCTCCGGAGTCTGTTTATGGTACTCGGGGTTTTGGGTACTTAGACCATTCTGCTCTGCTCTCTAACTCAGACCAAACACTGAAAAGAAATTAGTGTTGTTTTTCTTGAGAGTGTGATTGAACTTTGTACGGTCTTTAGTATTTCCCCAACACACACCCTGTAGTTATTCTGGGTGTTAAGTAGCCTGTTTGCAGTGATAGAGGAAGCATGTGGTTCACTTTATTTAGCTTAAGTTAAAATACCTACCTTAATGGAATATTTATTTACACCAAATATACTCAAGTCATGCTTCTGTAAAGTCCCCTAAAACACTTCTGGGAATGCCCTGAATATTTTTGGCTCATCCTCCTCCCTTCCTTCCTCCCTCCCTCCTCTGGAAGTAATGCCCCTCGATAATTCACTTTGCAGGTGAGGATTTTAAACAGCCAAATAAAATGCAACCCCAAGAAAAAATTTGTGCCTGAGAGTTCCCCCACCATGTGTTTAAATGAATTTAATAAAATGTATTTCTCATGTACTTCTAACTCAAGTGTCTCAAACTTTGTCAACAAATTGGGGAGTTGAAGACATTTTTAAACACCTTGTAATATTTTGCACTTTCTTGCAAGTGTCTTGTATTTACTTGAAATATTTCATGCATCTTTTTCCTTGTGAACTAGAAATGAGCATAGCTCTTGGAAATCTAATTATTTCTAATGATGTTTATAACTACAAGAAAAATGAATTGGTTAAAGGTCTCCAGAATGCACAAAGCATTGAAGGTCTCAGAGACTTGAAATACCTTTCAGTAGAAGCAACTTTCAGAGAGCTGCTACCTCAATTTTTACTTTTAGTTCTGAAAGAAAAGAGAAGCCAAACCCAGCCATCTACCATCCATTTTTTTTTTCCTAGGTGCAAGGGAATGTAATACGTTTGCGGGACATCAGATTCAGTTTAGTCACAAGTCATTTAAGGGTTTAGGCGTTCATGGGAAAGGAAATACTTGTGTAGACTCAAGGAATTAATTTAGATCATAAAAGGTTGTCATATAAAAGCTTTCCTTCAACTTTCCTCAGGAGCAGAGAAGTTACTGAAATTAAAAAACTGCAGGGTATGAAAAGTATTCCAGGAAGGAGGAGAAGGGTAGGCTCTTGTTTTTGTCATAAGCAATAGATTGCCCATATTGACTCATATTACAAGAGGAAGAAATACAGAGTTGCTGTGGTTATATAAGTGTTACCTGTTTATTAGTTATTTATTAGTCTTTCTCCCCCCTTTCTAATATGTCCGTTATCCCTTCTCAGAAGTCTGCTTCTGCTGGCAGCTGTGTAATTGGGAGGACAGTTTTCCCTAGCTCTGTAAAATAGGGCTCCTAATATCTGAATAGGTCAGCAGTATAGGCTTGAATACCTGGCAAAACCTTCTGAACAGAGAATGGGACTATTAATATGTAGCTCTGTGCAGGCCAGATGGGTATTGGTGTTTGCAAATGATGGTTGTATAGCATTTGTTTTCAAAAAGCTGTTTAAATTTTGCTCCACTTAACTGTATTTCACAGAGAAGTTGTATTCCTGTTTGGTGGGTTCTTTCAAAATAAAAAGCAGATATAAATATATCTAAACCTAAGCCAGAATTTTCAAAGTTTTTTTGGCTACCTGTTACAGAAACACTTAGGCAAGAGAGAGGAGGAGGAGGAGGTGGCTCTTAAGTATTTTTTAAGAGACTTTCTAAAAATGTGGTCATTGCATCTCTCTACTTGCATAATTTTGGAACCTAGAGTATTTTAGCAGTAGATCCGAACATAATTTACCACAGAATGTGAATTTTAATTTAGTGGGATTTGGGCATAGTGAGGGATCTCCTTGAATTTGGGGGATGTGGTCTTTTAGTGAACATAAGGAAGACCTTGTCCATTTCAGAATAGGATTTATTATAAAATATGGTATTAATTTGAAGATCTGAGCAAGTGTGCTTCATAGTAATTATGTAATGCAACTTTTAAAATGTGATTTCTAGAATGGAGTGTTTGCTGAGTGAGGGTGAAAATTCTAGTGCAATCTTTTCACAGTGCCTGTGTAATGAGTCCTGAGTCCTTATTTGAGATATAACCATAGGACTTCTTTCCTCCTGACAACTAAGACCTTCATCTGTGTGGTGGTGATCACCCAACTACTTGCTGTGGCAGTTCAATTTGGAAAGTGTAGGGTTTTTCCTGGAGCTTCAGTGTTGCTTCTGGATGAGGATGGACTTCATGAAGTTGAATTGGTATTTATAGGACTGTAAAATGTGTTGTGGAGGGCTGTTGGGGTTGGCAAATAGAGGATGGGAGCTGATTTTTCCCTTTTGTGATGTACTTTGCCCAAGAGCTGACGATCGATTTCTATGAAGTAACTAAGCAGTACCTCTTTTCTCTCTCCTGCAGGATGGTATGTGGTCTGGCAATTGTTTTTGTCTAAATTCAAATTCCTGAGAGAATTGATAGGTGATACGGGGTCCCAGCAGGGAGACAACGAGCCTTCAGAAACTGAAGCTGAACAGGAAACTCCACCCTCACCTCAGAGAGGGAGACAGAAATCGGCTCGGCAGCGAAGGGCACCTACAGAAGACACGACTTAAAATACTCCACTGAATGTCTGAGTAACTGAATGGTTAATACCTCTGCACTGTGTCCTCAGTGGTGTGATCGTACTGACAAACTGACCTAAGAGGTAACATTGATCCCTGTGGACCTTTACTTCTCAGCTACCAATGGATGATACTGCTGCAGTAGAGGTTCAGGGAGGGCTTCAGCAGCAAGTCATAGAATACTGGAAGAATGGAGAGGTGGAGAGAAATCTCCATTACAAAAATGCTGAGTTCCTGTATCTCCTATCTCAGCATGCAGCTGAAGAACAGGTCCTGGACCATAGGCTTAGCCTTTGCATTAGTCTGAACATAGTACACACTTCAGACTTAAAATAGATTATAAATTATTTTTTCTTTACAGCACTGTAACTACATATAGTGAAATTGAGTTTTATTTCCTTAGGTGTATATGAATATATATATTTTTTCAACCTTGAGAAAGCATGTGAACTCAAAAATCAGTTGAAAGAATATCCTGCTTTAGAATATATTCTAAAGTGAGATTTTAGTTAAGTTCTTGTATATATAAAAAGTATAAAGGAAATATGAAAAATCATATTAGATGCACGTGATTTGGAGGTTTTTATTATCTCCTCTTTTGTTAAAAAAGAAGGAGGTGTAAAGAATGCAATCAGGTGGCAAGACCTGTTTTCTTGGTTTTTGTATATAAGAAGGGTTACAGGTTAAACAGTCCTGCTAGGCTTCTGAATGTTTTTCCTGAACCTTTTACTCCAAGTCCAACCTGTGTTGGAGATGGGAAGGTGCCTGGGTTATCCACTACTCACTGTTTGGTATTCTGAAGTGTCATTTTTGGTATTTGGATACTAAGCACTTCTCTAGCTCTCCTTGTACACCTTTGCATCAGGTATTTGGTATCTGACATAACTTTTTTCCTGGAAGCAGTTAAGGCTCTCTTACCAGTTTGTCAGCCATCACTGGGACTCTCCGACGGTGTTCCAGCAGGGAATTTGGTACCTCACGTTTGATGGAGGACTTACGGATTTTTACCAGTAATCAGCAGTTGCTCTGGTTTTCTCTGAGAATGAGTTATACAGCTATTTTGACATTGCACTTCAGAATGAAGAGCTCCACTTCTGTTTATCTAGCAGCTCTGAAGATTGATGCATGAGATTTTGGAAAGAGGAGAAACAAGCATGTACCACCTCTGATGTGTGTATGAGAAAGAACTACCAGCAGGTCTCATCTTGAACAGCTTCAGTTTTCTCTCAAAGTTTGGATATGTGGTAGTGTTTGGATCATTGTTCTGTGTATAAAAACTTAATCAGGACTATAAAATTGGTCTTGTATTTTCAGTTGTTAAGAAGTTCAAACCTATGGCTTCCAAATTGTGGTTTGGTTCAATTATATGGCAAAAAGCAGCAGCATTTAGGTTTGTCATCAAGTACGCCTACATCTGGGAAAAGAGCACTCATTTAGTGCCTTTATGTTTTAATTTGTCAGCTGTGAATAGTGTTCAAAATCCAGTGAGGGGCATTCACTTGTTAAAATCGTTTGAATGTTTCAGTATTAAAATATATAAGATAAGATCAGCCCTGACTTTCCTTTGGAGTCTAAAAGACTTTGTTTTATTTGCTAGCATAGATGTATTAAGCATAAGGTTACATTTTGAAGCATGATCAGGCAGTGCTATGCACATACTGTGTAAACACATATTGAAATACTGATAGTCTCCTCCTCTGTCCTGTGTGCTGGCAAGGGAATGTCTAATGATGGTTGATTGGGGTTTTTTGTTGGTTTTTTTTTTAATTAGTAAGATTCCCATTTATTCAAACAGAGCAAAAGCAATCAGATTCTGTTCCCTGCTGCTTTCAGTTTGCCTCACACAACTTAATGTCACAGTTTTCTTGTGTAGTTCTGTCTTGTCACATGGTGAGACTTCCAGTCTAGCAGTGCTAATCAAGTACTGGTACATTTTTCTTAAGAAATTAGCATCTTTGTCTTAAGCTTTGCTGATATAGATTTACAAATAAAGATACTTATTCTGTACTGACATAGGGTATTGACACTCCATTGCACTTCACTTTACCTAGACTTTAGTGCACAGAAGACAGCAAAAGGCTGATGCCTATGCTGTCCCTGGTTAAGAAACAGTAACATAGTCCCTGCTTCTAGGAGCTGTGAAGAAGTGTGAAGTTATGACAATATACATAGCTAGTTCAGGGTAGCTCTGAAGGTTGCTGAAGACTCTGGAGCAAGATAATGAAGGAGAAATCTGTGTGGGTTTGAATGCAGACACTGATAAAATATGCAATAAGATGGACGTGGAATGTCTGGGTATCTCATCTGCTCTAGCCAAATGACTTCCTTCTCCCTTCCTTGCTGTCGGTAGGTGTACATTTCACTCCCCAAAGTTATTTTCAGTCTCTTTCTTCTTTAAAACAGTAGCTGATGCTAATTTTTTAATGTTGTGACATAGCTGCCAATAATGCTGTCTGCCTAGTGTATAGCTTTAATGATCTTATTAGTAGCAGGCCAAAGGTATATTATATAATGTGGTTTGGAAGAATTTTGGAATGCTAATGTCTTCTGTCGATGTATAATTTTTCTTGAAGGAAACTGTAGTGAAATCTTTGTACAGGGCACTTCATGCAAACGTGTAAGAGCGAAGCTGTGTGTGTGGGATGCATACTTGTGATAAGACCTGGGTTGTGATTGCTGGCAGTCCAATATACTCATGTCTTCAGGTGTTCTTACCAATGTTCTTCTGAAACTTTAGTGGTGGGTAAGCACTTAACTTTGAATTGACCCATCCAAGTCTGAAACCTTATGAAGGCAACAGGTTACACAGTTGGTCTTGTTTTGTTTAGCGGGATCTGTTTTTAAAACTATTGCCTTATTGTTGCAGCCGTTATCTTGAATGTATTTTGGGTTCTTATTTTAAATATAGTCATATCATCTTTGTTGCAGGGGCTGTGTAACTTTGAATAAGCAGTAATTTCCTGTGTTGTATATGACAGTGCTGCAATTTGTGATCAACTTGCTGCTTAATATCAGGTTTTACACTGAACTAGACCTGTGTATGTCCTTCTGTTTCGTTTGGAAATGACCAGCATAAAGAATCTGTTCAGTGTAGTCATTTGCTTCATCAGTGTTACGAAACTGTACCTAAAGCTTCTGTGGTTGTCTGTTTTCATCATTAACTGTTCTTTTAACTGACTGCACAGATGAAAAATAAAGTAACGAGACTTGATATGAATACTTGACCTGAGTGATTTTCTGGCTGTTTTTTTGAATGGGATTTTGTCTGTAGAATTAGACTGCTTGTTTGAGCAGTGAAACACTACAAAAGACTTGTAAAAAATCACATTCTAGCTGGTGTAGTACCTGCAGATGACTTCATTGAAAAGGACAGGTTAGTGTATATCTTCTAGAGCAGTTGTTAGTAAAGGTCTTTTTTCTGCCTTATACCTTGAAAGTTGTAATTTCATTTTAGCAACTAAAAAACCCAAAACAAACAACAAACCCCAAAAAATCAAACCACCTCCCCACTCTGCTTTTCTTGATGCTTCTAAGATTGGTCGTGGACTAGTTTTTTAAAATAAGTGTCTTGGTGAAGTAGGAAGTTCTTACTTTGGAAATGAAGATGTACAGGAGAAGGAAGTGAGAACGTGCTTCATCTCATACTGCTGCTGTTAAGTAAAATGCATACGTTGTATCCTGGGTTATTTTATTTAATAATCAGACATTAAAAGAAGATTTTGAAGAAAAATCTGAAACACTTTGAGAGAACAAACTGTTTTGCTGTTGTCCTACTCTTCTCACTTGTAAAAACAGGGTACTAATGGAGTGCAGCAAAATGTCCTGGTGTTACATGATTTGAGCACCTGGGTCTTTTCACCTCAGAAAGTTGGATTTGTATGTGGTGGTGTGTGTTGGGGGCTAATATAAGTGAGAACAATCAGTGATGGGCAACTGGTGTCAGGTGCTTGTGAAACACATGCTTGCTTTGGTGCTGATCCCAAGGAACCACTTTGTGGTCTGTTCTGGTGGGATGAATAAAGGTGCCGTTGTGCAAGTTTGCCGCAAGTTCTACCAAGAGCTGTTTTAACTGGTACCATGCCAGTTTTTTTTAATCTTTGTAATCTTTGTAAAAGATTGTGTTACATCTTGCTTGGGTCATACAAACATCTTTTATCTGTGATCACGCTGGAAGTTGGCAGTGTGAATATGCTGGGATTTATGTTAAACGTTTAAGACATGAGTATTGCTGTGTTCTTCATGTCAACCAGCAGCTCTTATGTTTTGATCATAAAACATAAGGAAGGGAGACTTTTTGGCACTGGTTCATAGAGCCTGGGCAAAGGCTGTCATCTGACCTAGGACAGTGTTGACGTGTAGCAGTGTTGGAGCTTCTTCAGGCAAAGGAATGTCAAGGTGGACCTGTGAGTGGACAACACAGCATTATGGAGTCAACAGAAGAACCAACCAGTGCTGATGTCTGAGGGTGTCGTCACCTTTGGAGGAGGCAGGGCTGTGTTAATGTAGGGGAGAAGTCTCTTAGAGGCAGGAGATCTCTTATCAGCAGAAATCAAACCAAGACTAATGCCCTTATTTTCACAAAGGGGGACACTACGATCAAGTACATCTTGGGCTTTATATTCCATATGTTTCTATTCATGGGGCTTTTCAGTTTCCACAGTGGGAAATGAATAGCACAAATGTTCCTTTAACTTTGGTAGCTGAGAGACTCTAATATGTAGGGAAGGATGGGATGGGGCCATAATGTGGCCACTCTGGGGTCATTGTCCAAGTATTGCACACATACTGTTTGTGGTGTACCTGCCTCTGCTGGCTTGTTTTGTGTGTGCTGCCACCATGATTCATCCCAAATGCTGGCAGTGTACTTGAACTGAGAAGGGTAAGAAGAAGATGTGGGATGTGTGGCCTGAGGGGTACTTGCCTGTGATTCCTTTTCCTTGGGTCTGGGTGTGCTGAACAATTCTGGCAGCTGACTTCTGTCCACACTCTATTTAAACATCTAGCCTTCTATGCAGGTAACAGTGAAGTTTCAAAATGAGAAGTTACATGTGAGCTGTGTTTTCCTCAGAACACTGCAAAGGAGAGTACCTTGTTCTATGTCATACCAATTTCCTCTCCTCTGCACTGGAGTATTTTAACATCTTTTATGGGGAATTGAAAGCCTTCTACCAGCAAATTTGTTTGTTCACAAGTAACACAGCCTGTGGCTCAAAGCAAGTTTTGCTACTACTGTGTGTGAAATTGAACCACTGGGGCTGTGTCAACCCTGAATTTTTGTTAAAGTCAGTCTTGAACTTCCTAGCACAGTGCCCTGCTCCTTTTTTAAGGACTTAATCAGTAGCCTTCTGTCTTTGTGAGATCTTCTTGCTTATTTTGAGTTAATTGCAGTTCCTGTGACAAATGAGTCTTTTGATGTCAGATGATCAGCTGTTAGCTTTTCCGTGTTTAAAAATGTTAGGCAATTTCCTTGCCATGGTGGAATGCATCAAAATCTGTCTCTTGAACACCACTTGTATCCAACATGAGTTGTCTCAGTTTTTAGAAGTATCAAGAGTTGCTACCCTCAAGTTCTGGGTAGACCCTGCTTTGAGAACATCCTCAGAAGAAGCAGGAGATGCTGCCTGATGACCTGGATGGTTGTAAGGGGGCTGAGCTTGGGTGTCTGCAAGGTGTAGGCAGAGGATGTGCTTGGCTCTGACATGCCAGGTCTGCAGCATCTCTGCAGTGCTGATAATCCCCATAAGCCCTCTTGGGTTGGTGGCTGGGTGACACCGCATCTGCTGTGAGTTCTAATCCTGGCACAACTTGATTTTTGGTTTTCCAAGAACAGAACCAGTCTGATCAACCTCTGGTGTCAGTGGGTTGGGGGCACATTGGCAAACACGAACCAGCATGGTCCTCCAGGCCAGCAGAGGAGCCGTGCCAAGGCTGGAAGCTGTGAATTTCACTGTGGCTCTGATTTGCAGGTCTTTTACTGAATTTCTGTGTTAGCCTCTTTATTTTCCAAAATCATAGAATCACAGAATGGTTTAGGTTGGAAGGGACCCTAAAGATCATCTAGTTCCAACCCTCCCTGAATGGGCAGGAACACCTTCCACTAGACAGGTTTGCTCAAAGCACCATCCAACCCAACATTTTCAAGGATGGGGCATCCACAGCGTCTCTGGGCAAAATCACGAGGTTCATTTAACAATTGTGACACCGAAGTACTAGCAGTGACATTTACTGCAGCCTTAGTTTTTATGTTTTGCAAAAGATTCACATACTGAGGGTAGACTTGATTTTGCTTTTCCTTGTCTCTTCTTCCAGGATTTCTTCTCGTTTCTCCCGAACCCTGGGGTGACGGTGTGGATAGTGGAAAACGTTTATCCGTGAACCGGCCGCTGTGCAGGTCCAGTCTGAAATACTAAAGAAATAAAGAGATAGTAAAATCCTGGAGGGTTTTAGTTTGGGTGGGAAGGGCGCGTTGGGACTGGCAGTCACCACTAGATGGCAGGGGCCTCCAGGCTTTGGGAACGGGCCCTCCTGGCAGGGCGGATGCTGCTGAGCTGCTTTGCCGCTGCTGTCGCTTTATTTATTTGTTTGTTTGTTTGTTTATTTAATAGTAATTCTGCTGTTATTTAGTGGGTTTGGGAAGGACAAGGGCAGCTCCTTGTAGGATTTGAGCGGGCTTCCTGTTTGTTTGGCTGTATGCTGCGTGCCAAAAAAGCTGTGGGAACGCATGCAGCCTAGTGTCTAGGGGCACTTGTGCATTGCTTTACTTTGTAAAGAAAAGTGACCTCCAAACTATCTGCTTCAAGAAGGGAGGTCTCAGAAATGCCAAGAGAGGTCTGCTTGTCTTAACTCATCGTCATGCTTCTCACAGTTTCACTGCAGAGATGTGAGGTGAAATTCCATCCCATCAAAGCTGGTCTAAATCCTGCTAGTTACTGAGCAGGTAAAACAAGGGCTCATGATCAGCTTACTTTAAAACCTTCTCCCAAAGTCTAATATTAGTATTAGTCCACTAGGAGTCTAATATTAATATAAAATATAATATTAATAGCACAATATTAATATTAGACTTGGGGACAGGAGCCTGTGTAATATTTTCCTCCATTAAAGACCAAAATCCTTGAGAAAAGCTAGGGGATAGAGATATAGTGGGAGCCTTGTTGAGTTACACTGCTGATGACTGTATTCAGGCTAAGGGAGGAGGAAGCACTTTGTTGCACATGACTTTGGAGAAACCTGTTTTCCCCTTATTGAGGGAAAACATTTATTACGCAAGACTTACAGTGAGTCTCCATTAGCAAATCTAGCATTTAAACTTAGAGGGTTGCTGGCATTAAAAACAAACAACTTTTTTTTTT
The DNA here is from genome assembly GCF_000691975.1 of Corvus brachyrhynchos. Lineage (NCBI taxonomy): Eukaryota > Metazoa > Chordata > Aves > Passeriformes > Corvidae > Corvus > Corvus brachyrhynchos. The sequence continues at coordinate 278,851 of NW_008237353.1, forward strand.
CCAGTCTGTGTGGCTTGCCAGGGAAATTCAGTCTTATTCCAGCTGTGCAGGTGTGTGCCTGAGGAGTCTTCATCTGCTGTTTGGGTCTGGAAGGCTGCTGCTCTGGTGTTAGTGATCTCTAGTGCTTGTGAGACTGTCGAAGTCAAAACTGAGATGAAATGCTGTGATTAAAAATTGGGCTGTCTGTAACACCCTAGCAGGGCTGAGGGTGGCACTGGCTCTTACACCGCTCCTCTGCCTGGCAGCAGGCAGCTCCATAGGGAGCACAAATGCCACTGGAAAGGAGGTGCTTGCCAATGCTCTGGACCACTGCAGCTGTGGCCACCCACCTGTCCTGCAGGAGCTTGGACAGGAGGAAGAAGCCTCTGCCCTGTGGCCAACAGGAGGAGCAGCTGAAGCCAACCTTTGGTATGTGTGGTGTTCAAGTGCTAAAAAAGACAGGGCTTCTATTTTTCTCTTGTCCAGACTCCAACCCAAGGCTGACTAGCCAGGATCCATATACAAAACCAGGAAATACTTTAGTCACGCTGTATTTTCTCCCTTCTCCAAGACCCTTGCTCTCAGTTCATGTTAGGTGAGATATGCTCCTCATCAACACTTTAACCAGGACTGGAGGGTGCTTCAAAAGTAATTGTGATGGACAGCAGGGTGAGCCTCTTCTAGAGAAAGGAAGAAAGTGTGCAAGGATGAGGGGAGTGTGGGGCCAGTGGTTTCAGTGCATGCTTCTCTCTCTGGGAAGGACACACAACAGACTAAGGACACTGAAGGTACAGGTACATGACAGGAGCAGCGTCTTTTCTAGGATTGCCAAGCACTTCAGTGGTGGCTGCAGCAACAGATTTCTTGGATGTCCCATATGTAGATAAACACTTCACACAGTAGGTAATGAAAACCTGCAATCTGCTACAGGATGTCACAAAGATAAGGTTATGAACCTGCAGATACCAACTAATGGATACTTCCATGGGCAAATCCCAAGTTCATAGGCTAATGAGAGGTTTAGTCAGTGCGGTGTTTCCTAACTTCCAACATCCAATGATTGTGAGCACTACAGAGAGTTGGCTTGTGAATGTACCCTAAGCAGACCCACATGCCCCTTCAGAAATAGAATATGGGGCTGTGTTCTCCATGGCCTGACCCACCTGGAAGTTCTTACTTTCTTCGATGTTGTCAGGCTGATAGCTAGAAATGCTCAGAGAACAAAACCAACGGAATACACACACATCCCCTCACCTAAAAAAGTCTCCAAAGTTGAGAATAAAGAAAACCCTTCCTTTGTTTCATGAACAGCTGTCATGTTTACTGCTATGAACAGTCAGTAAGAAGCCAGCACTCAGTGCAGCACATGGGAGGAGATGGCAGCCTTTCCTGCCCAGGATGCCCTGCACACTGAGCAGGACCAGCAGAGCTCAGAGCTGGGCTCTGCCTCTGGGCTTTGAGCTGCAGCCAGCAGGTGTGAGACTGACCCACCCTCCTGTACCTGATTTCACCTGTGTAAGGAAGCTGTGAAGAGGTAATTAGTTCCTACTTGTGCAAAAGGTATTATTGGTTCTTTACCTAAAGTGCAAGGGCTAGAGACAAATCAGGCCTGGTGGACTCCCTGCTGTGCATGTGGAGTGAGCTCTAAAAATAGATATCAGCTGGTGATAGAGCCACAGCTGTGGCTTTTGTGTGCCTGTGGAAAAGCAGCATGGCTGAGGAACAGAGCCTGCTTAAATGGCTTCCTAGCTGCTAGTCATACAATGTCCTCCTGGGAAGCCATGGATGCATTCAGGTAGGAAGCATTGAATTTCTCTTTTCTACTTGATTGGTTTTTTTATAGGATGAGAAACTGAGCAATGATCAGAGGGTATGGAGATTTTATGCTCTGTTGCCTTGCCTGGAAGTAGAGGTTGGCATTTTCTGCTGAAGTTATTACTTGTGAATAACTTATATAGATTAGATGGGTTGCTCCAAAGATTTTGATTTGCTGTAGAAGAGATGCCACAGGCTCCTGTGTTTGTCTATTATGGGAATTTTAGCAGAAAAAGTTAACTGTAGCAGAGCCCCTCTGATAAGTAGCTGATGAGCTGTAATGGCTCCATATGAAATATATGAATTATGGGATTTCCCCCTGTGCTAGAACAGCCTGAGGCAGAATCACTTGCTGCAAAACTGCTCAGTGGCAGGGGTCTGGATTATATGGTAATACTGGTATCCTGTGCTGGCCTCCAAGTGGGTGCTTTTGTTTTATCCAATAATGTGTTGTTGATTGGTGGGGCAGAAGTAGCTTAGGAGTATCTTGACACTTCTCCGTCTGGTTAACAGCTAATGAGCACAGTGCCTAAATACCTGACTCTTTATTCCTGTGCTGCCAGCTGCCACTGCAGGTCACTGCCTAGGCAGTGCCTGGTGTGTACAAGGCTTTGCTTGTGTCATTAGATACAGCATCGACAATAAGCTCTTTAGAAGGTGTTCTTTTTCTAAAATATCATGAAGAGGAAAACAAAAATGTGAAAACTCTTTCATCTGGATGTACATACTCACCATGTAAGGTATTTACTGTTTGCAGTTGTGTCATCTTCAATCCCATATGAGGAAAAAAACAGACAAAAATGAGGGAAAAACCAGATGAGGCATATGTGCTGGTAGTGGAGAAGCAGTCGGAGCAAATGAAAAAAGACTTTCACAAAACATTTTGAACTAGAAGAAGAAAGGAAATTCACTTTGTCAGAAAATAGTTTTGAAACCAACACTTCAAAACTAAGAGTTGTTCTGTCGTTTGACTCCTTTAGCCTCTCTTGGTGATTCAGCCCTTGCTGTGCCCAAGGCCGCTTAACCTGGCATCTGGTGCATGCTCTCCCTGGAAATGAGTGTCTGAAACTGCTTGTTACATTTTTCCAGCAAGGCAGAGATATATGCAGGATTACTTATGGAGGGGAGCTAAACCTCACCTATCAACCACCTCTGTGACCTTAAGGAAATCTGCCTTATTTTCCTCTTCTTCTGTGTTTCTCTGTTCTGGTACAAGGAAGAACAACCTAACCCAGGAATCCTTCAGGCTGGGAGCTCCTAAACAAGGAGCTCTGTAACCACCTGGACTTTGCACTGCTACAAATGCAGAGCTGGCAAGAAAACTGCTGGGAGAGTGGAGGCACAGAGGTGTGAGCTACCTGTGTGTCCAGCTTTTCCCCCATCTGGCACAGAGCATGTTTTATTTGATGGGGCTTCAGAGCCAGGGCTGATTGCAAAGCCTGGAGGCTGTCTGAGGGCAGGGGGAGGTGGCAGGACTGGGGGTACTCAGGTTGGATGTGGGTTGTGACATTTGCTGCCTCAGGCTCCAGGAGTGCCCTGACTTGCTGAATCCTCGGGTGCTTTGATGGTACCAATACCAGCTTCAGGCTTGGTGGGCCAGAGGAAGTCCATGAATTTCTAGAGTGTTTTAGTGTTCAGGCTGTGACTTGAGCTGTGTACGTGGCCCCACCAAGTTTCAGGAGGCAGGTCTCCAGGTAGTGTTCATCAGCCTCAAAATTTAGGAGGGTATGATGTGTTCATTTGCACCTGAGCTGCTTGTCTCAGGTGCCCTTGAGGACCTAAGAAGATGGAGCCCAGAGAGGATTTATCTCATCCTAAAGTAGATTTAATCATATAGATCGGGCTCTAGTCAAGTTTAAAGGGGACTCTGATGATATTTCCCATGCAAATGTCTTTAGGTGGGCAGAATGAATTGCATCTGAGGTGTCTCACACTGAGAGCAGATACAGGCTGATCCAAACTGAGGCATTTCTGAACATCACTGCCCCATGGAGAGAAAAGGAGGGAGTGAGGAAGAAGCTTTCTCATTTGTGTATCTTGGTGTCTTCAGCAGCTCTACTTCTTGATGGAGCCAGTGGTTCTGTGTGCTGCCTGCATTCAAGGGACCTGTGCATTTCCACCTTAACTTCTCAGTGAGCAAAGGCAGCTCCACCTGCTGCTGTTTCAGGGTGGAATGAGGTGTCCTGTGCAGTGCAGCCCTGCTCTGGAAACGTCCCTTTGGTCATTGTAGCAATTCCCATGAAAGTGGTACAGGTTTCCAGCAGGGCTGTTGTGCGTATTCCTTTAGCACATCTGCGAGTGGACAAGCGAAAGCCATGTCTAGAGCAGTGGGGCCTGAAAAGTAACTGCAGGTCAAGCACTGCAGAATGCACATGCTCGTTCATCAAAAATTAATTTCTCTTTGAAATGCCTCATGAAGAAAAGCCAGGTAAGTTAACTTCTCCCCTTCTGGAATGCAAGTTAATTACAGGTACCTGTTTCCAGCTCAAGTCACCTCCTGAGATAAAAGGCTTTTGGGTGGGCTGCTCCTAACATCCTGCATAAAAACAAAGCATAGGGTGAAAAAACAGGAGAAGTTTATCTTTTCTTTTTCATGTTCATGGCCACTCACCCTTGTGGCTTTTTGTCTTTGAGCTTGACTGAGAATAAAGGAGGACTTGGATCACTGCATGGCAAAATGCCCTGGGGTCCTCTAACTGCACAAAAAGTTTTAATATTTACTTTGATTCCTTTCTGTAGGAAAATTTAAAGCCGGAGCAGGCTTTTCTTTTTCTTTTCCTGTCCTCTGCTCTCCTCCTCCAGATTTTTCTGCTTGTCCTTCACCGTAACCTTCATTTAACGATGGTTAAGTCTGCCTTCATATAAATAGCAGATGCTTCTGGGACATTGTTACTGTGTTTTCCTGGTTGGCAATGGTTTGGGCAGCCCTGGCTGCAGTGTTGAGCAAGATAAAGCTGGCTAAGTAGGAAGCTGTGAAGGGCCTCTTGAATTTGGTTTCCTGCAGCTTTACCTCAATGAAAGGGCTCTGATCACTTTTTCTGTAATTAAGGGAAATTACACGGAATGAGGAAAAAAAGTCCTCCTGATCTCAGAGGACAACTCCTCCCACTCAGCAACAGGGTTTTTGCATCCCCCTTGGCTGACAGGAGCCGATACTCCGTGGGCGCGAGCCTGCACGGAACCAGGGAATTTTGATTTTTGCCCGGCCTTATGGAATGTGAAACCCTCCGGGAGCCCGCTGCGGGCGGGGGCGGCGGCTGCTGTTCCTGCCGCAAAGCCGAGGCAGCGCAGAGCGATGAGCTGAGCTTCGTGAATCTCCTGGAGACCCGAGACTTCGTGCTCCCCGCTCCTGGTTTTACCACAGTCAGCCCGGCGTGTTGAATTGCTGCGTGTATCCTTTCCCTTGGTGTGCAGCAGAGAAAAGGAAAACCCTGTCAGGGCGCTGGTGGGGATGCCGAGGCCACTGGAGCTGCAGCAGTGCTCCTTGGGCACCTGTTTCCCGGGCACTGGGCTTCGCTCTCGGCAGGGACTCAGAGGAGTCATGGAGATGGACAGGCCAATAGCAACAAAGTGAATTCCCGTGAGGAGCAGTGACTCGGTGGGCTTTGCTTGTGGGGGCCTAGCGCCAGAAGTTAAACCTGGAGAGTTGCAGAAAGAGGAAAGCAAACTGCAACTCGATTGTGGGTTGAGCCAAGCCTGATACTGTCTGCTGAAAAGACAAAACTGAAGCACAAACTGCTATGAGGAGGTTACTACTGCAAATTAAACCCCAGGAGAGATGGAAAAGTGATCTTCTACTCAGCACTGCCTCTCTGAGCACTTCAGTCTCTCCTGTTCAGCAATCCACACATCTGAGAGCAAAGACTGTTTCCACAGAGGCAAGGGTTTATAAGGAGGCACAAAGAGCTTTGCCCATGGGATGGGCAGCTACTGCTTTTCTGCTGCCCTGAGAGGCTGAAGAGGAGGCCTCTACAGCTGTGTGCATGCCCAGATTGTGCCCTGAAATTTTGACCTGAAACTATCCCTGTTGGTCCTTTACTCTGGGAAGCCACCCTTAAGTGGTCCTAGCCACTGACCTGGAAGGTGGGGGGGATGAAGAGCACCCTGATCTGAACCTGTGGAGGGCTGTGAGCCCTTGGCACAAGAGCTCTCTGCAGTCCCTTGGAGGAGAGAGGCCTGAGGCCAAAAAGACTCCCCCCAGAGATAAGCAACCTTCCTGGGTCATGGTGACAAAGTGAACCACCCCCAGCATGCCTTGTTTCTATATGGTAATAGCCTGTACCCAGTTGGCTAGTTGGTTTCTACCCCACCCCCTGCCTTTCCCATAAAAAGCCCCTGTGCACATGACGAGGGATTTTTTGTGTCTGGCCTTCCCTTCACAGGGGCTGCTGGACAATAAAAGCTACCTCTGTGGAATTGCCAAGCGAGGCTCCTGTCTCTCTGTCCCCAAGTTTGCCTTGGGTGATTTCACAAGGAGCTGAATCACAAGAGCTGGAATCACTTGTAGCACAGAAGTTGCTACACTTGCTGCCAGGGAGGCCTGCCACCACCCCTGGAAGAGTTGTTCTTTGCAGGACGCTCTCTCTAGGAAGGTTGTGGCACACCGGTGCTGACCAGCATCGGACCCCCTGCGATATGAACCCAGCAGCTTCCCAGGAGCTCAAATCAATGCCCTGGGGAGGTGTCTTTTCCAAGGTCAGGCAGCTGACTGGCTATTTCCTACCCTGCATAACTCACTGGCGCTGAAGGCTAAATATTTGGGTTTTGAATGGAGAATGATGTACTTGGGTTTCCTAAATGATCCCAACAGCTGGCAATACGTCCAGCACAGTCAGGCATTGCTCATGATGTGAACTCCACTCCAAATTTAGCTCTAATTTAATCAAAGTAAAATTGTCTCTGGGCAGTACATCAGAGGGAAAATTAAGTAGTACAAGTTACTAAGAGTCTGTGCTACCCCTCATGCAACCTCCCAGGAAGCTGAGCATCATTACTGCTCTCTCTGACGTCAACAGGTTTTTAATAGGGCTGGATTAGATATTTTTCCTGCTGCTGTTCAGTTTATGCAGGTACTCTCAAGCCTGGGATTCAATGCCCTCTTCTATCCAGAAGAATTTCTGGGAAGGATTTTGCAGTACTACATACAACTGTAGCTTTACTGTGATGTTGAAAAGCCACAGAGCTATATCCAGACTCCTAGACAGATAAAGTTGCTGTTGTAGGTGGAATTTGGGTGCTGATAACAAAAATAAATTATTTTTAAAAAGACCCCAAATCTACATTATCTATACAGTCCATCTCTGAGATGGGAAAACCTTCTAGCAGAAAAAGGGCTCCATTGATTTAAGATATGCACATGCAGCCTTTGAAACTGCCAGTATAACAGGCTAAGATGAAATGAACAGGCATCTTTTGGAGTAGGAAGGAATGCTTTGTGTCATCTCTTGGGACTGGCATGACCCTGCCTTTGCCCGGGAAATGTTTCTGTCTAAATGTCAACTAAAGCTGTGGACATCGTGAGAGGAGAAATGGCAAGGGAAGGTTAAGAGCTACCTTTGGAGAAAATCCCATGAGCTTCTAAAGCCTTTAGGTTGAGATTGAGGCATGTTAAGGTAGAGCAGGCAGCCTGGAAGTGGAGGTTCAATAAAGAAAAGCTGGATTTGGATCTGAAAAGCTACAGATGCTTAGCTTGTAGGCAGAGGGAAAGTGTCACTGGTGTGACAACACTCTGAAGAGCTGATGATAGGTGTGGGGGGGACACTTCTGAAACACAGCGCAGATGTTCATGTCAGAGAGTGCCAAAAGCTCCAGGACCTAGAAGTTACAGAGGATGTGAAGATGCTGGGGTGTACTCTGGCATCAGGCAATGGTGTGGGAAGTGGGTGTCCTTCACCCATGTTGCCTGTGCTGGAAGAGCAGGCAGCGGATCTGCCAAGGCTGCAGCGGTGCATGGCTATGGAAAAGGCAGGAGCTGCACAACCCTGGTTTGCAAGAAATGGCAGAGGTAGCAGCAGGGGGTTGTGAAGTATGAATTATGTCCTGTGTCATTATGAATTGGTAACTTCTCTAAAATCTGCTCATTTCAAGGATGGCTTTTGCCTCTTTCTCCCTTGCTCATCCTTCTGGAAGAGGAAGGAAGCATTTTTCTAATTAACATGAAATAATAATTACTTAATGTATGGAGTAAAGAGCCATGTGTGTTCTGCATTTGCCACTAGCCTGAGGCAGAGTTTTTTCCACACTGGACAGGAGACAGTCATTTCACATTGGCCATCAACTTGGTTGCCAAACAACAGCAGTTTCTTGACAACTGCATGGGGACATTGTGGCTCAGGGAGGGGAAAAAAGAGTCTCTGGTTTCTATTCTGAACTATTTTGTTTGTCCAGTCCCTTCTCTGTTGTTGACCTTTTTAAATTTAGCAGGGGAGCAAAATGGAGCACTCTCTGGAAGGAGCCCTGCATCCCCAGCTGTCCCCTTGCAAAGGACGTGGTGAGCCAAACCAAGCACTTTGCTCCCAAGGTTTTCATTGCTCTTAGGCTTCATGGCAGAAATGTCTTTCATTAGCAGCCAAAAACTGGTGCAAGGACAGTGCCAGCCCTGGGCTTTCTCTCTCTCCTCCCTGCACTGCTGGGTGTTTGACAGGAGATTGGGCAGTGAGTGCCTTGGCAGCAGTGAAATGTGAAAGTAACTTTTGGGAAAGACTTTTTGATCCTTAAAGCCATTGGGTTGCTTCAGATGGAACTCACACCCACATAATGCTCAACCTGGCGTGCGGTAGAAGAGGGGTACTGTTATCACTGGGCTGCAGGGAAAGGTACCTGCACTGAGCCAAATTGCTTTTCCAGTTCCTGTGTGGATCATGGCTTCACCAGTAAGTGCTGGAGAGGGAGAGCAGGCCAGAAAGGGTGGAAGGCACATCTGTGTCCTGCAACCCCACCTTACTGTGGGATCCTGTTGAGAGGAACTGCCCCACTCTCACCTGAAGGACCATTGTCGGTGCTAGGATGAGGTGGTTCAGGATGCAACTTAAATAGCAGGAATACACACAAGGAATGGGGCAGGACTGTGGCTCAGTGTACTGTAGGCTCTGATAGTTGTATTTTGGACTTGTTAGCTTGTGTAGCTGAGTTGGATAAATGCTGCTTCTGGACAGGCAGGGAAACTGTCTGTCCCTTCCTCTTAAACCCCCAAGTTCTCATTTCACACTATAAGCACTGACCAGTGAAAAAATGGAAAGTTAATTCCTCATCTTAGAATGGCTTTGATTGTATTAGCAAGCAGCAAAATTGCCCTGTAATATGCTTAGAAGACTCTGAAAACAAGAAAAAATTAGACCAAGTTGCCTTTTTTATATAAAAAAAGCTAGTAATTTTAATTGTTTCAAAATGATTCTCTACAAGATAACAAACTGTAATACAGGGTTGCAATAAAGGTTCTCCTTTGGAAACCACGAACTATCAACATAACCACTACACTTAGAAACACATTTTCACTTTCTAAGAATATACAGTGAAAAAAGTGGACAAGGAAATGCAAAAGAATCCCAAACAACAACAGTACAAAACAGGTTCACGTAGATTGCTTTTTTTGGCAACTGGTTATAGGTTACAAAATCATAACTGCCCTTTCAGAATGTTACACCAGGCCGAGCCTTGGAGCCCATCCTGAGCCAGCTGGGGTTGTGCTGGCTTCCACTGACCTTCCAGGAATGTTCTGCACTCTGGAATGTTATGGTAGCGAACAGTGGTCTTCGCTCTAAGACAATACATTAAGGCTGCAGAATTTCATACACTGCTGAAACAGTTCTGTTACCTAAGACAAAAAATCCCATTTTAATAAGGCACATGTTTGGCTACAAAATGGGAAAGTCAGGAGTTAGGCAGAAGTGCCTGTTTTCCAGGTGCTACTGATCTCACAACCATGTAGTTGCCAGAGATCTGGCAAATGCTCTGAACACATTCATGTGGGACCACCTTGAATTAATAAGGACAGTAGTGTTTCTGCTTTAAAAATGCCAGAATCACCTGGAATTTTCCTGAGCTACTGCTCTCTTTGAAGCACAGCTTTTAGGCTGGGGACCACAGGCAAATGGTGTTCTGTGACTTATTTTTAGGGGGTTCACAGAAGGCAATGATGACAAATAAGCTGATATGGGTTTTGGAGCGACCAGCATACATGAAATGTCTAGAGGAGCCTAACACTCTGCTAACAGTTTTTAAGGGTCTACATTGAAAATTACTAGGTGGGAGTGTGTGTGCTTATTGATGGAACGGTCCCATTAAAACAGGATGTCATTTTTGGCAACAACAGTGTAGTGCAGAAAGGACCAGTACCTACACAACAGAATTCCAGAAAAAAAGCCCAGTAGTTGAATGGAAGTCAGAATTGCAACAGATGCAATTAATTCCCAATTACACGTCCTAGAAAATTAAGTGCTATTCTTCATTAAATTGTGTGTATGATATAGAGATGTTTAAATATCTGTTATTTCAAATTAAGCTCTTTTCTTTCCATACGAAATACAATTTGTATGTTAATCCTTCTGAAAGGGATTGGTATTTTGAAACACTGCTCATCCACAGCCTCAAAGATGAGCCCAATGGATCCTGGGATGCCCTCAGGATAACTCTGAGTCCATAAACAATAAGGCTTTCAAGCCTGACTGTTAAAATTAAATTGCCAATGCAAGGACATACAAAGTAAACATGTATGAAATTACATTGCTGGGAATCCATCCATGGTTTTGAAATCCCATGTTGCACAGTTATTAGAAACAGTGAAATCTGAATGCCAAAAGATATTAAATATATACAATTCTGCCTTCCTCCTTAGAAGGTCCTGTTTCTTACATGGCCTAAAAATGCTTTTCTCCCAAATGCTGTATGCCTTGATTGATGTGTTGCTCATTGCAGCTGTGCATCTATGTTGGTCAGAATGACCAAATGTTTTACACAACAAAGTAACATCAAGAGGAGTTGAGCTTCACAGAATTAACCTATAGAAAGTAATTTCTAAGAAGGGAATGGAGTTCTATGAGAACCATTACACTTGCTTCATGGATTGCTACAAGTAGGTTTCACAACCAAGCCCATGCACCAGCATCAAGATGGAATGAAACAAAAAGAGTGCAGCATCCAGTTAACAAATATGCTGAGGAAACAGGCTGTATATACAAAAGATATGCACTGTTCACCTGACATATAATTTTTAAGGTGCTTAATTGATGTTTTAGGGAAGGTAGCAACATATACATATATGCTGTGTATACAAATCTAAATGTGTATAAGAAACATAATACAGAACCAGAAAATATTCCCAGATCCCTGATTTAATTAGACTCTCTAATGCATAAGAATGTATTTAAAATATTTAATAAAAAATATCTAGAAAATGATAACATTTACATAAAAATAGCTCCAGTTTGTCTGCTCTTCTGCTTTGCTGCTCACGGATTGGATTCTGCTAGGTATCACATGGATGCCATTTGGACCAGTGAGAGTTTGAACAACTGTGCGTGATGAGAGAGCTCTGTTACTTGGTCCACCATCTTCTGCAGGGCTGCAGTGCTGGGGTAACTCAAGGCAGCTGCCTTGGTGGCCAGAACAACGCTCTTCAGCAGTTCACACAGCTGGTTGCTGGAGTTCATCACTTTGTTGCACATGCCCTGAGTCATCATTTGCCTCGCGAGCGTGTCCCCAATGAACACAAGTTTGTGAGCGCTCAGAATGATGAACTTGCTGTGTGCCACAAAGATCCGGGGGGGCTGAGAAGAGTTGACACAACTGAAAAAGGCATCAATGGCGTTTAGGAGGGAGTTGAAGTGAGTCTCACACTGGTCAGAGTAGAACAAAAGCAGGCGGCTGTCGTGGGAGGTCTGGAGGTCTTGCGGAGGCTTCCATTTGGAGATGTCGTTCTCTACTGGCTTTGTGATCTCTTGCTCAAGGCGTTGAAACTGATTGATCTGAAAGGAAAAACAAAAGCTCTCTTCAGCGAGTATTCTTGTAAGATGTTATGTATTACAATTTCACTTCATGCCTCGGGACACCCCTGGGTATCCTATGTTGACCTTGTGCTAAGTAAAAAGGATCAAGTGCTTTGATTACCATAAATCCAAACATGCGGAGTTCAGAAGGGAGAAACACCTAAAATATTTTATTTGCATTAAAAAAACCCAACAACCCAAACTCCTGAATTTACAGGCTGTTGCTCATTTGGAGTATTCTGAAATCACAAGTGAGAGAGATGAACTTAAGTGCCAATGACTCCTACACAATCTTTAAAAAGCTGTCATCTCTGTGGGATTTTGAGATGAAAACCCTTTAACTCTCACCTCCTCATTGCTTGTACAATTTTCTGCCATACGATATGGCAACAACATATTGAAGAATTAATATGAGGAAAAAGTGACAGCCCTCGATCTTGTGACCTACTTTTTTAGCACTAAAAATGATGTTCAGCACAATATGAGCTGATGGTGTTGATGTTCACTGAGGAGCTGTGCAGGTGGCACATGTATTCAGTACGGTCCAGTGATTAAGGCCCTGGATGGTGGGCCAGGAAAGCCAAGTTCTCAAGCTGGCTTTGTGACTGACCTGCTGTGAGACATCACAGAAGCTCACTTCTCTTCCGTGGTAAGCTTTTAGAGTTTTTAAACTCTTTGCATTTTATTATCTGTATCCTTAGTGCACTGCTAAGGCAAGGGCCCCTCCTGCTCTATTTGACCAGTGCTCCTTACGTGTGAGGAACACTGCATTTCAGGGTGATTATACACCCGGGAGAACATACCTGATGGTGCTCTAGCTCCATTTTGCTCTGCTTGATGATATTTTCTTTCTCCAGAAGCTCCTTCTGTTGCCTTTCAAATTCTTCTTTACCCTGTTTTGCATAACGTAAGAGACTGTGTTAAATCAAAACTGCTCCTGAGCTAAATGACAACTACAGGTCAAGAAAGAGGCTGCTTTGTATTGCCTTTCTCACTGGTAGTGCACCACCAAGAGTACAGAAAATGCAAAGATAGTGTGGCAGAGCAAAAGGCTATCCCTATCACATATGCAACAGTCCTGTTTGAGAGGAAGTAATCACCCTGGTGAAATTACTCTCAAATATGCATTAGCGCGACAATCAATTGCTACTTCCCCACAAGCAGCTTCTACAAAAGCCACAGACAATTCCTACATGGCCTTGTGCAGAACAAGGTGTTGGGTTTACCGACCTGCAGGTGAACATAATCGTAGTCATCCATCCAGCTCTTTTCCGAGACTTCACTGGTGGCATTGTAAGGGTGCTGGCCTTTACTCAGGAGCAGGGGAAGGGAGCTGCAGTGGGTCTGTGCTTTTTCTCCGTGACGCTGCATCTGAGGACTGTCGTAGACACAGTCAGGAGTGTTCATTATATTCTCTGGTACGGTTTTGAAACGGGAGCTGGCCAGAGCCTGTTTGAAGAGCAGCTCTGCGTTGACACTGATAGTAGTGGTCAGCTGCTTGGCATCGTCCGGGACTGTCCTTGCCACCATAACAAACCGATCCAGGTCATCGCACTTGTTCTGCACTCTGTTGACAGCCAGGACATTCAAAGACCAGCTGTAGCTGTTCAAGTCATGACTGGTTTGGGTAAGGATCTGGTGAGAGTCCTCCAGCCTTTGCACCTCCCTCCTCATTTTGTTGAGGAGGCTGAACTCGGACAGGCACGAAGCATTGGCTGCCGATCCTTTGGCAAACTGGAGGTACTCCAACAGTGACTGCTCTACCTTATCCACAGCAGCGTGAATTTCATTGATGTGCTTCTCCATATATCCATAGGACCGCCAGTCTGGTGTAATGAAGGCTGTGAGGTGATTGACAGCTGTCTCCACCATCTGCTGGAGGTGATAAAGCCTCTCTATAGCAGTGTCTGGATCAAGGATTAGTCTTTTGTCCTGTGCAGTTGATGATGAATGAGAAGAGTCTTTTGATGTCGTTGAAGATGTGGACATGTTACTCCTCGTGCTTCCTGTGCTGGAGAAAGACAACCTATTCATCCCATCAGTCACATCCTGTAAGCCTTTATTGTCTTGGAGGACTTGTGGGGGAACATCATAGACACCTTCTCTTCCTTCTGCGATGAGACTTTCACTAAGTCCTGTCTGTTGTCCTGGGAATGCAGTTCCTCTCGGGGTATCATAAACATCTTTTTCAGGTGCAATTTGCTGTCCAAGAAATTGGTTTTGATGGTTCACAGGGATGTCATAAACACTCTGTGTCTGTGGCATTCCACCTGGCAATAACAGGCTCTCAGGAGAAAATCTATTAAGTTCTTTTCCAGTTGCTTTGGTGATGGGAGGAGGAATATCATATACTCCTTCTTGTCTTACACTGTGGCCCACTGGAGATGAAAAATCCTGCAAGTTTTCCCTCAGGGCTGTATCATCTTGGCATGCAGATGGAGGTGCAGCATAGACCTGAATCACAGAACCGAAAACATGAAACCCTTGACTAGAATAGCAGAATATTTTACATCTTCCATATGGCCTATAAAATGCTGGGATGGAAGATCTGCTATTGACTTTCAAAGAGTCAGCTACCTATCCTGAGTTTGACTGAGAGTCAGTTTTAATATCTCGCTTTTTATCACTCATCTTGATGCAAATTCTCATAAGCAGAAAAATCCAAAAAGGCAGCATGCTGCCACAAAGATAATGTAGGTCTAATTACCAGTTTATAGTTCATAACCTTAATTTCGATGCAGTGCTTCACTTTACCAGTTTTAACAGTTTAAAAACCTAAGGAAATCTTTGAAGTACTAAATCTCCTTTTCCTTCAGGATCATACATGAACCCTTGTTTGAACATGTCTTTGGTCAGACACGAAAATACAGGATCTTGTGGAAACAGAGTAATACTTACCCCTTTGGGAAGTGGTATGTCATACACTCCTAAAGCTTTTGCTTCTCCCGTGGGAACTGGAAGTGCAGGCCCCTTAACCGATGTGGGGGGAATGTCATATATCTGAAGAAAGAATAAACTGATTACAGAAACAAGTCACCTCATGGAAACCTCTGCTATCAGATGAGTTTTCCTAGTTTCTGTGTCTCCTCTCAAAAAGTCTGAACATGACCAGAGCTCTTCAAGTTTTTTTCATATGGGAGAATGTCTTGGATTTGCCCAGAATTTTGGACAGTTAGGAGGAAATGCACTTTGCTAGGTCTCCTTTGGGCAATTGTGTGGACAGCAGGCTGGAGAAATGAAGTCACAGCTGACTTCCATCCTGAGAGGTAAATCAGGGTCAGTCTATTACAGATACCTCTTGGGGTGAACAGGGGAGCACACGTGACCAGAACTGATCACACCCTTACATCCAGGTTGGGTGAGTTCCAGGTCCTGCAACCATCCACTCCACATGTCTGTGGTCCTGGGGACTGACTGCTAAGGGTTTCCCCCAGAATAAACATATATTTCAAGCTCGTGGTGCAGTCAATAGGTGGTGAAAACAACTCCCTGCATAGCAGCTGTTCATCTAGGCGATAATTTTACCCTTACTGAGTGAATTACTGTCAACTATGCAACAACAAAGTACGGGGAAAAAAATGTTCCCAGGCAGCAAGTTTCTTCTGTTTAGATATACTCTTTGATCAAAACAGAGAGAACAAATGGGACTTTTGCCTTTGGTGTGCTGCCAAATCTCAGTCAACATCAAATAAAACTTTGAAATACGTCTGTGATCTGTGAATAAGCCATGGCATCTAATTAAAACATATTTTCTCTCTGAAATGAGAGAACCTGCCTTGCTCATAAAAGTCTGGTAGAAATTCATCACCTTTTGTGCCCTGTTCGCACTTTTGTTGGTACCTACCCCTTGGAGAGGGCGAATGGGGGGGATATCGTAGGCATCCTTCTGGTGTTTGGAAGGGAATTCATAAACATAACCTTGTCCTGACCGGACTGGTGTTATTACCTGTGGATGAAAGAAAAAGAGGAAATGTTAAGTCTCTGAGGATCTTAGAATGTTCTTCCTGTAACTGCACAGGGTATAAACAATCCACTCCTGTTAACATTCATGCTTCATTGGCAATGTTAGTAACACCACTCTGCATACCCTTCTGAGAGCTGAACACCCTAAAATGAGTGTTAGTAGCTACAAATGCACCATCTTTTCTTTCCAGACCAGCCCTGACATGACTGTTTGCTAGTGCTCTACACTGTCTTCTATTTCTCAAGCACAGATTCTCCAGCCCATCTGAGAGCTCAGTCCCTTCTTCCCACTGACTTCCCATTAGCACAGACCACATGAGGTGATGGCTACACCACCCACTCGCTGAGATCAGGGCTGTGTGTACACTGATCCTGCTAGGTGTGAGTGTCCCCACTCGTTGTCAGAGGCTTAAAATATTATGTTTAGGCTCTGGGAGTCTATGCCTTTGCTTGTAGAGGTATTTCCCACCTCCAGCAGGACTCCTTGTGTTACTGCGCTCCATAGCACAGCATCCTGGAGAACTGAATGTGAGTTGTGGCTAGGGAAATTCTTTACATAGAAGTGCTATGCTTAAGCCTTCCAAAGCAGGACGTTCAATTTATGCTGTCTCTGCTTGGTTTCTCTAAGAGATGGGAAATGTCAAACCATTCTTGAAGTATATCATGCAATCACAGCCTGTGAAAAACAAGAAAGCTTAGAATTTACATTTTTTGACATTTTGTAAACCATTAACTATCATAATGACTACAAATAAAATTTGGTGAAAAAGAAATGCCTTAAGTCTTGGACAGCATCTGCACAGCAGAATTTCAGTGCAGTGTGGTATAAAAGAGATGTTACCTAACCCCAAAAGAGAGCTGGGTTTGTAGTGGAAATGCTGACATCCTAACCTCTGCTGGTGCTATTTAGCTCTAAGAAAAACGTTTAAACACTGCAACCCAAAGGCACAAAATGGCAAATTACATAGGCTCGTATAAGATGTGGCTTTGTACTCAGCTGGGGAAAATTTTGTACCAGAGCTACCTAACCATCCCTAGAACTGGATGTAAGACATAACAGCATTTCTTGCTCAAATGGTCAGTAAGGATCCTGTGGCAGATTTTGCTGAAAGGAATCCTTGTATCCTGGCCAGATTTCACAGTGAGTTTTTCCTGACAGAGGTCTTCAGGGAAAAGTCCCTCATGCCAACCCCCTAGCTCTTCTCTGCTATGTTAACAACACAGGCTTTCCTTCTTTTCACTTTTCCAGATTTGGCTGTGTAGTCTCTGCCCCTGTACCATGAAATAATCACTGGATTACCCTGCCCTGACTGCATGGGCCTTGGGGGAAGGAGGAAGTCACGCCTGGCAGACGGGGAAGACCATGGGTTTTGCAACTGCTTTTCTTTGAATTAGCATCTGAAGACAGGAACTGGAAGCGATACAGTCTCCAGAGCGCTGCGTATGAGAGAACTCCCGTTCCGTTGGGTGTGAGGCTAATAGGCCTTATGTACATATGAGTTTTTTTTAAAAAGAATCTAAAAAAAATACATTAATGACAGGCCATTCCTGTTCCACAGAGTCACCTACTGCATTGCAAAAGGTATCTACAGGTAAAACTTTCAAGGAAGTTCTTTCTGAAGTAATTGGAAGCTTCCCATAATGGGTCACTCCAGACAGTATCTCTCCCAGGCCACTCTCATGTAATACTGGGATTATTCTGTTTGCCAGAGAAAATTCTAACTTGTATCAACATCACTTCTTCATGCTTTTTCTGCCAGTGAGGGCTAGTGATCAGACTAGAATAGTTTGCCATGTGTATTTTGCATCCTTTTCCCAGCTGTGTGCTGCCAGTCAAATGCTTTCTACCCAAATGAAGAACAGAAATATTTGGTTTTAAGCAATGTTTACTCAGAGGTTCCTTTCAAGGGCTCCAAAATTACAACCATGGAGTTGCCTCAATGAGTCATTTGGTGTTTTAAAGGGATCCTCTGGGAGAACTGACAATGTACAGTAAAAACAAAGGGCTGTTTCCTGGAGCCCATCTCCACCAGCCCTTCTGCTTTTGTGAACATTGTGGCATTAGGCTGCTTGCTAATATGCTGGGAAACTGCTTGACCATCCCAGAGAAAAGAAACAGCAGGGTGTTCATGGTGGGCAGCCAGCGGCCCCACGCAGCGCTGGAAGCAGGAGGAATGATGTGCTGCTGCAGTTTGACTCTGCTTCACCTGCTGCTTGTTGCCTAGATGGACAAAGCAGGACTCAGGCTGTGTCAGACTCCAAAAAGGCAGATAGTGGTCGCTCAGTGTGAAATTTTTATAACCCCTTGCTCAGTTTTGTTCTACACCAGAAGCTGAATGAGTAAACTCCTTCAGGACTGAAGACACCACCACTCCCTTCTTGCTCAGAGAATTAATCTCCATGAGCAAAGTCACAGGCCTCTAATATAAAAAAGAGGGTTGATCCAAGCAGCACAGGTAATAAGGCATAGAATCACAGAAGGTTGGAAAAGACCTTTAAGATCATTTGGTCCAACCATAAACCCAGCACTGCCAAGTCCACCACTAAGCCATGTCCCTAAGCACACACAAGTAAACCCACTTGCTCTTCTTACAGGTAAACATGGTATTTTGCTTTGTAACAAGAAGCCCTGGTCACAGAGCAGATGATATCCTCACACCATGGAGCCTGGAACTTACATGGAAGAGAAGCTTGCTCATACCCAGTACTTGCAGAGAGAGTCTCCCCCACTCTGCATACAGGAGTTTCATGCAACTGCAGTTACTCTTGTAGCTCATCTTTAGAGGCCTTTCCCATTTTTCAAAAAATCCTGACATACCAGACGCTGTATGGAAGATTTACAGTACTACAAGGCCACTGGTTTTATTTATTACGCTGTGATACAATCCTAAAAAGCTACAGTAAAGCTAGATGGGCCACATGAAGGAAGCCAGTTTCACTCAGCACTGCAGGACTTTTTGTATCATCTAGACACTTTTGCGCTTTCCCAGACCCAAAGCAGTGGTCAAGCAGGGTAACGCCTTTATTTGGTTGAAACAAAACCCTGCTCTGGGTGTGTCTAGCTTTTGTCAAAGAAAGTGAGAGGTTAAAGCACAAAATGCTTGATTCTGGGTATTCATGAGTGAAGTCTGCCTGCAAGTGCAACCGTGGACAGAAGACCTGAGACGTCTGCAGGGCTGTGTTTAGCAGTGCACTCTACTTAAGGTAGCATTTATTTTCCAAATAAAAATGCATCAAATGCTTTTATGTCTGCTCCTCTTTAGGCTTTTAAAAGAGTTATATGAGAGGCAGAAAGTAAGACTTTAAGAAACCCAGCGACAACCAAGGTTTGCTGATAACATGAAAGACAGCTTTTTTCTCCCAGTGACTCAGGTATATTTTCGTGTGTGGAGGATTATTATCCAGTAACAACACGTTATGAGCAATTTCACAACGAAATCCCCTGCAGATGATAATCTGGTCTGTACCGAGTACAAGAATGTTTCCTGTTGTACCTCCACTCCTCTTTCCTTCCAACACTTTTCATTAAGCTAAATATGCCTCTGGACTGCTTATTCCTGGTCAATTCAGAACAGAAGCAGCTCGTCGCCAAAGCTTGAGTAAACATTTTGTTACAGTAGTTAAAAGAATACCCACACTACTTGACTAAGGCAAATGTGGGGCATTTGTTCTTACTCTCATGACCTCACATGGGACATCAGGACATGGCATTGTCCTGCTTCTTCTGTATGAGGAAGAGAGGGGTAGCTGGGCAGATGAAGAAAGAAAGATACCAAACCCAGTCAGAAGTAACTTTTGATTTTGGATATTCACCCATAAATATATTAAATTAACCTGATGCTTCTGAATGGGAAGCTCAGCCCTCCCAATGCATTGTTGAACAATTTTTTATGGTTTTATTTTTGACGGTAGTTTACTTTCGAAGATGACTTCAGAAGGAAGGAGATGACTGTAAAGGAAATGTTCCCCCTTTCCCACTTCTAGAACAGGGATAGCAGCCCTGTCTGGCACTCAAGAATTTATTTTCTAACAAATGTCATTGAACTTTATACCTCAGGAGGATTATTTTTCCTTTTACCTCTTCTCTTTTAAGAATGCCTGTGGTCATCCAAGTATAAAAAAACCCCCTGCATTTCAAACCAGCAATTTTCCTTGTTTACGTGTTAAAGGAAACAGATGGTGTTCCCACAAACTATCTAGCCCAGCATTCTCAAAACATTGTTAACCACTTAATCCATGCAGAGCAACTAACAGGGACCAGCTTTGGCTCTGGTGAAACATGTAATGAGCCTTCAAACTTTCAGTACTGCAAAACAAAGGCAGCTGAGCAGAATGTTTTTTCTGTTCCTGCT
>NW_008237353.1:298979-305208 GCF_000691975.1 Corvus brachyrhynchos
GCCGTTTCCATGCCAATGGCATGTCCCTAACCAAGAAAAAAGAGCTGAATGTGCATGTACTTTACAAAATATCCAGTCCTGCGGTTCATTAAATCCCTCTTCCCTAAATATAGGGGGGGAAAAACCAACATTCTATTTCTTCCAGGATTAAAATGCATGTTAGGCTGCAACAGAGAACATTCCTAACTACGGCAACAAGAAGACCATTCTCGTGCTTACAGCCAATACACAACACTGTAGTTTACACTGTTTCACAAGGACAAAGAGCAAATAAACCTACTGAAGCAAACGAAATTACTCTGAATTTATAGCAGTACCGTGGAGGGCAGAATTTGGCCTTTTCTCATGAACTCCAGTTCCTGATATGCAGAATGATGGGAAACAAGTGAGTTTTACAGGTGAGAGAACTGATCAGAGGTATGTTGTACCTCTGCAACACCTTGCCCCACCCAAACCACAGGCAGAGAGGGGGGCTGAAAAGGGTAGCCTGTTATTTCCCAGTACGGCCTCTCAACCCGAGAGCCCACTGACTGCTTTTTAAATAGATCAGTGCTTTTTGAAGGTGGGAAAAAAGAGGCATGTATTTTAAATCGAGATGAAGAACTGTACTAAAACGTATTTTCCCCCACAATGCCCTCCTCTTCACCTCGCGGGTAACTCTCAGCAGCTGATGAGCTACTACCATCAACTGCTTACCCTGGGAAGAGTTCTGCCCTGGAGGAGGCCAAGTGGTGGTACATGAAATGGGGCTGGCACAAAGCCTGGATATGAGAAAAATGAATCAAAGTGTAAGGAAATGAAAAAGAAGAAAAAACCACTTTTGTTTTCTGTTGTAAATTATATCTGTAAATTTAATATGAAACTCTAATGGTTGAAATTCTGTTCCTGAGCCTCTTAAGTGGATATGTAACAGCCACCTGGGCTCTCTTAGGCTTGTAACAAGCAGAAAATAGACAAAGAGAATATGGGGAAATATTATCAGAGAATTAAGGAGAAAAAAATCCCGACTCTCTTTAACTCCTAGCCTTTTGCAAGGCAGTGGCAAGAGCCATTAAATGATGTCAGATCAGGCAGTGAACCACCTCTCGGCCCTTCTCTTTGTTCTGCTGCATGTACTTAGGAAGCCACGTGTGTCTCCTTAAAAGTTTTGGGTTTTTTTCCCTTGGGAAAGGTTCAGTGGCTAAGTTGAACTGCAGGAAGGCTAGGTTAAAAAACACAGTCTCTAAGGTAATTTGGGTATTTGGCTAGCTGGCTTAAACTCTGTCATTTTTACAGAAAGCTCATAGTGTTTCCACTCATGTCTTCTGCAAGCTGCATCAGGATTTTCAGTGACTGACAATGAATCTCCAGACAGTAATACCTACTGTATCCCTTTCTGTTGCCTGCTCTGAAAAAAACAAGCAATCATGTTTTTACTTATTTATTTGCTGTATACAATAACATACAGTGTATTTCCCCGCTGCCAGTGAGTAAAGGTTGGAGTTTCACATGTGCTAAGGATTGTCACTCTTACCAATGTTTGGGTTTGTAAGTTGCTATAGTTCTTAGATTACGAACTCATAACACTTTATTTTAATCCAAATAATGTATGAACATTGGGCCACTATAAAATGTTCTGGTGCAGTATTTTCTGCCAAGACTGAACTGTTGGAGAGCTTTGATCAAGTCTCACAAGCTGGAAGAGAGGGGAGGAAGCCTGTAGAGGCATTTCTTCTGGTGCACTGGACTTGTAGCTGCAACTGTGAGTTGTTTCTAGTCCTATGGCCCAAATGTCTCTGCCAGGCAAGAGGAAATCGACAGAAATGACGGTATTGATTTTGTGGGCTGAGTGAGTTATCAGCTCGAGCACACAGCAGAAAGAAATGCAGCATCAAGGCACATTGTGACACCTCTGCCTGTCTCTGAGTGGGTGTTCACAAGTGAGATTTCTTAGAATATTCAGAGGTGTGAAGGTAAGAACACATGACAAATACTACCCTGATACAGAACTGATTTATTTCGTGATGCTGCTTTCATCTTCAAAAAACTTGCTTCTTTTCTCCTACACTTTATGTCCATTTGCTGTCCAAGACCTACACCCTATGAAGATTCTGCTGTAAGTGCTCTCAAAATCTAAAGCAGGTCCAGATATCATTTACTCATGGTGTGTTAAGTTAAAAATGCTTAACTCTGCAGGCTCGGGCATTTAAACAGAAACTTCTAAACGTGTCTATGAAGTGCCTCAGCAGTAGATGCCCAGTTTTAAAAAATGCCCCTGTGGTATTGTCATGTAAACAACAGTAAGTAATGAAAATGGGTGTTACAATTTTGAGGTTGTATTATTTCAACAAGACTTACACAAGTTTTGGGTTGTAAGTCTTGAAGATATAGAGCAGAAGTTGTGAAACAAATCTACGATAAAAAATGTGATATCACAAGCTGGTCTGGATTCAAACCTTCACTGCTGATGAAAAGGGTATAACCAACTGCTTTGCAACTAATCCTGACTTCTTACCTTCTGGTGTGACCTCTTCCATTAATCAGTACACAAAAGCAGGGTCATTACACTATTTTTCAGTTTTGTATTTTTCCTAAATCTGAAGTGCAGGTTTATTCTTTCCAAACAATTAAAAAAAAATATATATGTGGCATTACATAAATGTCCTAAGCTCTGATTAGTATAAAATGACAGGGCTGTATGAAGTGTGGTGGAATAGTGCTGAACTTGCATTAGCTGTAGCTTTAGACGATAGTGTTGAACCTTTTTCTCACTGATGTTCATGATTGCAAACTAAATGCAGATAAAAAGATCTGTATCTCCAGATCTTACTGAATGAGCTGTACAAAGCACAAAAAAATGCTCAACAATTTTGTCACTGGCAAGATTTGACTGGACTTTTTTTATTTTATGATGTTTTCGTGACATGATCCTGCTCTCTCTCACATCAGCTCTAGGGCTTTCTGCCAGTTGTGTTATGAGCAACATTTCTGCTTGCTTCAGTGGAACAGGCTTGGTGCTGGCTGGCCTTGAATTGCAAAGCTGACTGGGAAGGGGTATTTCCAAGATTCTGGTACGAGTCATTCTTGCTTACAAAATGTAATTAAAGAGACTCAAACCAACACTTCTGAAAATGTCCCATTTTTGAGAGGAGAGGAAGATAATAAGAGAGATGAGCAAATCATACCATTACTATTAAATTATCAGCATTTTTAAGAGGGGTGTGAAACTCTTGATAAGAGTTTTACCAGTGTCATCTCCATGACAATTACTCATATTTAGGCAGACAGAGACACCATCATTTTTGCATGCATTGGCCTACAGAGCTAAAAAGCTGACGTGTTACGGGACTGGTGATAGAACAGGCATGAACTCTGAAATAATGTCTATGGATGGGTCTTACAGAGAAAGAACCCCCCCCCCCAATTATTGTGTGGTAAGTTTTAGTGAAGAAATACGTGTATCTGCTAAAGCATTCTCTGGAAACCTGTGATTAAATCTGAGCTGCAGTTTTGATAAATGAAAAGCATGTGGCAAAACTCAGCACCTCAGCATTCGGGTTTCTCGTCCACGATAAAAAAGAGTATCTTGCTTTGGCCAGCCCAGTCTGTCAAGTCTCCCCACCTCAAAAAGGTTGTCACATGAACAACCATTTGCAAACCAGTGCTTGTTTTGTGTGTTGGTAGTACTATGACTGTCTCTTCTCAAAGACAGAAGCCCAAATTTAGGGCAAGTTTGGAGGACAAGAGGAAAGAAAGAAAAAGGAAAAGGTGTTAAGACAGGTAGGGCAGAGAGTGTCTTGTTGTGAATGACATGAAATCCTAAAGGCTCACAAAAAAACCCCAGTTTGGTTCAGTCCATACAAATAATTTTAGTTCTTTTAAGGTGCTTCATCTTATTTCTGTTATTTCTTTCCTACTATATTGAACTTCTAGATGGAAAGTTTGCGGGCGGAGCTTCATTTGGGAATTGTTGTAACAGGGTATTTCCATGACTTCTTGTTTCCCTTCCTTTAAGCCATTTCTCAGAACGGATCATTCCCTGTCAACAATTTCAGTTTTGTGAATTGGCATTTCCCAGTGGGCAAAAAAATGGTTGAGACAAAGCATTGCCAAAAAGTTTCAATTCCACAAGAGTGTTCTCAGATGTACACTTGGGCAGAAACAATGGAAGTGCCCCATAATCATTTAAGTTGGGAACTATGCTGCTCTGAGAGAGAGAGGCAAATAAAACCTTCCATGAGGAAGAAGCTCAATTTGATTTGATTAGATTTGTAGAGGTTCTCTGGCTCCCAAGCTGTACTTTGGCTCCATTTCTGTATGGGTATCTCAGGGCAGCTGTACAGACAAGTGCTCCTACTAACTGGTGTTTAGATTAACACAGCTTGCTTTGGCAAGTTTATAGAAGGCACAGATACTTTTTAAACAGATATAAACTCCATCCTTAATTGTTTGTTGCATCTGTATAATAATTATTCCAGACCTCAGTCATGACTGATTGTGCATATGTAAAAGTTGTGATGATAAGAACCAATGGGAATATATTACTGTCTTTTAAGGATTAAGGATGGACTGTTTTATGGAAGGTTTCTGTCTCCTAGGAAATTAACTACATTAATTTCACTTTGCTCCCATTCTAACAGTCTGTTTGGGGAGAAAGATTAATTTAGATTTGTGTTTAAAAAAAAAAAAAAAAAAAAAAAAAAGATGCAATACTGCCACTGCTTATAAAAAAGAAAAATTGAAATGTTTCATGCAAACATATGGAATGATGATATTCTGATGCTAATTAGTTGTCCTCCAAATCAAAACATCTAAAAAATCATAGAATGCCTGCCAAGACTTTAGATTTCACTAGAACTGTGTTTTCTGATGGTCAGTAACTTGTCTTCATCTACCCATTTCCTATCTCTAGAAACCACACTTCCTCCTCATGATGCGATTTACTTTCTGAATAATCAGTTTTCCACTCATGTGGAATTTTTTTTCTAAAATGCTCTGCTGCTGTGCTTAGTTTTTAGTACTTAGGGCAATTTAGATTACCCAAATTTGGTGGTTTGTTTCAGACATAACCAAAGGTTCAGTTAGGTTTCTAACGACCAAGAAAGAACCCATAAACTTGCCTTTTTCTTTTATTATTATAATTACTATTACTATTGTTATACTATTTTTAGCAAAGGTTTGATCCTGCCCTTGTGCAGACAGATTTGTGTCCCTGGAGACCTTGGTTATTGGATTAGATTGCAGAACTGGCCTTTTTTTCTGATACTCCAGGGGAAAAATGCATGTATCTGGTCTACAAATAGAACTGATGAAAAAGAGCCCTGTGCTCAGGGAGGAACAGGGAGTAATGTTGAGCTCATATATTTGCTCAGCCTAATAAAATGCAGTCTTTTTCTTGAAATACTTCTCTACAAATCACATGAGTGACTAACTGCTGTTTACTCTGCCTTGTGGATGAGGAATTAACTGCATGGACTTTCTATCAGTAACATGGTTGTTCTCCTATTAACGTCACATGGAAAGTTACAAGTGAGACTCCCGAGCCTAAGGAAAAGGCTGTGTGCTGTTTTAACCACTGAGCTTGCGTTTGATTTGAGGTATTTTCATCCTTTAGCGCATGCTTTGTGAAAGGCAGCTCTGAATGTTGAGGTATGTGTTACCACTCCTGCTGCACTCAGCAAACTTCCTGTGTGTTCAGCACTTTTTAACACTGAAGCAATATTTTGTTATAAGGGATACAAATCCCCAAAGCAGAATTTGTAATGTGAAAGCAGAAGAAAAGAGGGACTGTACGATCACTGTTTGGGCCATTTATGGAAACCCCATCACAGGAAACTGGTATTTCAGGCCTGAGGGTAAATGGGGACATTATCTTGGAATGTAAATACATTTTACCAACAAACTGCAAAACACTAGATATGCTCCCATTCTTTCTGATAATGAAATAATCTGTCACACAACTCTACTGTGCTTAATGTCTGTCTCTTCTTACTTCACAAATGTGAAAATAGGCAAGGAAAAGAAGACAATAACGTAAAGGCAGGCTTATTTCTGCAACAAACATTATAAGCAGCCATTTGTTTCTTCCCAACTAGGACAGTACTTGTGTAATTGGGAGGAAAAATGTCATAATGTGGCTAACTGGCTCCTGCTACTGAAGTCCGTGCCAGAATTGTCAGGGTGGTGCTGCTTGTGGGGTGGTGGGAACCAGCATGTCTCTAACATAAATACAAACCAGGGAACAAGGACC
>NW_008237353.1:305406-308842 GCF_000691975.1 Corvus brachyrhynchos
CTGAACCGCAGTGTTCCAGTTCAAACAGACCAACAAACAAAAAAGCTGATGTGTTCCAAGCTGGCATAAATCTCTATTTGCCTGAGTTGGTCTGTGCCTTGTGGGAGCAGTAGTTCAGGGCCTGTAACTCCCACAGTGCAGTCTCTTCCCCGGTCGAACATCAGTCTCATTCTGATTTGTGCAGATTCTCCTTGATCAACAGTTCTCCTGAGAGCTACTGGTTCCTACAGAAAGCTGTTTTCCAACAAGGAAATAATTCCCTCAAATTTTTTGGCCAATGCTATTTTCAGGATGGCAGGGATAGTACAACAGATCAGCTAGGGGAAACACTGAATCAGAAAATGAGTGTTTAAATTATGGCAGTGACTTCTTTTCCATGTGTAGCTTTCCCTGCTTTAAAGCTTAGGTGTGAACTAATGATTAATCACAGATGCAAAAGAGTCTTTGTGCTTTGACAGCACCTTCCCCAAAGGATATTCTCAAAGCAATCTGTACAGAATGAATTCCCTCATAATTAACCCACATATTTTGCAGATGAGATGCAAAAGCACCACTCAAGACCATGCAGAATTCTGTGACAAGGATAAAATCCAGGTTTCCTGAACGTCAGATTTGTCTGAAGGCTCCTTCTCTTTGCTGGCTGCAGCAAAAGAGGGTAAGTTCCAAGGCAGAGCACAGAAAGAGGGAATGAATTCTAAGATACAGCTTTCACCTCTTTACGCTCATCAGACGCTCTCCGCACTTTGGGGTGGAACTGTTTTGTGACTGAACTTGCAGCAGAGCTACAACAGCTTGGGGCTAACCAAGGCTAATTTTAAACCACCTCTTGTTATCTCTATCATTGGTAGAGTGAGTTCTAGAAGGTGCTATTTTTATTTGAAAGAAGGAGCCAATACAGCTCTGTTGTCAGCAACCGGTTTGGCCAGAATCAATTAATCACTGTAATTATCTGCCCCAGGACTCCTTTTTGACTCAATTTGCCTTGCTGGCTAAGGAGATGCGTTACCTCAGCACAGCTTAATAACATGCCTGCTTGTTGATTTACTGCTGCTCGAGGCTAGACAATTCCTGCCTGACAGCAGCTCCTGTATTGCAGCCAAGCCACACGTTTGCACAAGGGAAACAAGGAGACACGTGCAGAAAGGGATAGCACAGAAACTGCTGCTGGTCCCGCTTAGAGTGGCGTCTAGAGGACACAGTTTTCTTCTCTAGCTCCTGCTACGGGAAGGGAGAAGGCTGCATACAGCAAGAACTTGTAGCAAAACCCTTCGGCATCCTTAAGACTACCAAAATACGCAGCTTGCTAACCAGCTGATTCTGGTGATGTAAGGAGGCAGAGTGGCTCATTTAAGCCTTTGAAGCAGGTGTCACAAGTCTAAGAAAAGAGATTATTCATTTTGGAAGACATAGCAAAGAGACCCCAAATCAAATCTTCAAGATGCCCAGCTTTTCTTAATATTAAGGATTGTTTTTACTGATCCCTAGAGGAGGTGGATTTGGAGGACAGACTGTTCCTTCATACAAAGGAGACAAGTGCTAAAGTGCTTCCCTGTAATTAGGCTTTTCTTTCACAAAGGCATTAGCAGAGAGTTGCAGCGGTAGCTGTAAAAATGCAGTTTAGCAAGATCGGGATAAAGAATGGAGTAGTTTTACATCAGACACTTCCCTCACTAATAAATTGTCTCTTGCCTGCCACGGTTTCAATCCCAATAGGCTCCTTTTAGTGCAGAACTGAGCAATTCCAAGGAGCAAGAGATATGCCTACCTCTGATCAAAGCAGGACTCTGCCGTGAGGTTTGCCTGCCACTAATACAACACATTGAGTACTGAGACTAAGGATTCTTAGGCTAAATAAATTCAAGTCAGGACTAAAGCAAGTAGCAAATATTGGCTAGTGCTAAGCAGGTTGGCATTTACTTTGATTGAGGGTGAAATGCTTTATAAACATGCATGTTTAGTTATTTTCCAGTTAGCAGCATAGCTGGCCTTTCATGGGTTGAGAGGAATTAAATGAAAACAAGTCACAACTCGAGAAATAGATAATCTCAATTTTCTAAAGGTGATTTGAATTCAGAAAAATTCATAATCAAGGTTGCTGAAAAAATTTCAAGGCAAAAACTTGGACAAAACAGGTGCTGTACCGCTTCTGATTTTTGCACCTCAACAGGAACTTTGCACTTAAACTAAAACAAAGATTTCAGTCTCTTGGTGTTTCAAGGGTTTTAACACAGTCCTAGCAGCAAACTGATTTATGCAGAATGTCCTGTTAGTTTCACTGGAGCTGGAGAGGGTGGGAGGAGGGAGAAGAAACTTCTTATCAGTTGGAAAACTCTTTCTGTGTAGAGTAGAAACACACATTCATTATGCTAAGCAAACTATCCTAATAGTCATTTAGGTAAGTCAGGTCCTAAAATGAAGGTAACATAGTGCTCATTCCAAACTAATACCTTGGGCTTTCCAGCAGACCTTCGTGCAGAGCTGCTGTATGGTACATCTCCTGCGCCCAGGCTGGATAGCTGAGGCATCTCTGGACAGTGCTGTAAGACATTTCCTACGGCCATAGCCGAAAATGAGATCTCTTTGTGGGATTGCTGCCCCATCAACAGGCTGTATTTACCAGGTGCTCACTAACTACCTCGGAGGATATCTACTGTGTACAAACAGTACTGCCCCTGGAAAAGATTGCACTGTATGTAGTCTATAGGGAAAGGAGAAAAAGAGAGAAAAGACATTAGAGTTATCAAGAAAACCCATGTAATTGCTCCAACAAAGCTCCTATCTCTGCCTGTGCAGCAAGTGCAATTTTCTCATACTATCTTCCTGCACAGCCTATAAAGCATAACTGTGGAAAAGCTAAGCAAGCAAACCTCTTTATAAATTGACTTGGAATGGTTTCACAGATCTTTCTCTCTTGCTCAGAAGGCAAGAAGTCCATTTATTCTTATCAAAGAAAATGAAATTATAACAAGGAAATAAAAGCATTAGAAGATGTCTTCCAAAGGCCTGATATGAAAAAGGCTGACTTGTGGGTGATGTGGGGGAAAAACACAAAACAGACGGTCTTGCCAACCTAAATAAGGAGATGAAAGTTTAAACCAGTAAAGAACTTCCTGACAGAAACATCACCTGCTTACATAAATTGGATATTAATGCTATGCTTTAAGCTCTAAAGGTAAGGAGGATGCTGATATCTGGAACTGTTGAACTGGGAATGAAGGGACTGAAAGAAATTCTTTTCGGCTTTGTAATAAGGGGCCAGGAAGGCCAAAAGAATTTCCTTCCTTCCTTGGGTATCTTCCTTAACCCTTTTCAGTCACCAGGGTACCTGGCACTGTGTGTACCAGGATACCTGAGAGGTATCCTGTGAAGGTAAAATGAGGGAGTGGCAGAAGATGGGGAGAACTTAAGAAGGGCAGCAGGCATAAGGGGGGGCGCA
>NW_008237353.1:309036-325783 GCF_000691975.1 Corvus brachyrhynchos
GCTGCATCATGGAGCTGCAGCAGCTCTCACTTTCAACCAAGAAATTTAACTGTAGATAAACATCAAGTGCACTCTTAAAAGATTTAGGTTCAGTATTAAAACATCCCTCATTATCACCATCCTCTTGCTCCCTCACTCTTAGAAATATGGCCCTTGTCTCATCAATCATTGATTCCTCTTTGTAGTTTAGACCCACTGTGACTTCTCCATCAAGCCAGTATATAATTTTTAATTAAACAAAAATTACTTGGGCAGATGATGTAACTGTTCATTAATAAGTGGGAGAGTTCATCTTGCTGCAGCAGCTCTTTTGAACACACAATGCAAGAACGCCACAGGCCAAATGCGCTCCAGCCTGGGAGGAACCTGAGACCACGTACTTCTCTCAGCACAAGTGAGCTGCTTTGGAGCTATGAAGTAAGAGCAAATGCACACACCTTGTTAATCACAGCTGGACCATCAATACACCTCTGCACGGAGGGTGGCACCTGGTAAATATCTTGTCCCACCAGACCATGACCAGTGGGTATCTGGTAAATTCCCTGATTCTGGTGGGAAGGTGGCACTTGGTAGACAGGGTCCCGTGCTGAGGCCTGTGAGCTTGGCACTTGGTAGATCTTCTGGTGGCTGAAGGGCTGATTCATCAATCCTGAGCTGGGCATATCCTGGCCAGAGGGACAGTCCTGTACCACGGGACCTATCAGGAGTTTCACACGGTTGCCTGGGACGATGCCTTGCCGGCCGTGTAAGGAGCAGAGCCACCATCCTTCCAGGCCCTCGGTGTTCTGTTCTATCACCGTCAGGATGTCTCCCTTGCGGAAGGCCAACTCTTCTGCACACTCAGGGACATTGTCATAGAGGGCTCTTGCCATAAGATTCTGTGGAGAAAGAAGGGCAAGAATAGCAAATCAACAAACAATTTTTCTATATCTTCAAGCACACTCTAGGTGATAAGAAATAAGAACTGAATTTGAAAAGTAAGTGTGCAGGAAATCAAAATAACATGGAAAATCATGCAGCACAGGATTCCTCTGTCCCAAGTTTGAGAAATGAGAGGCTTATGCATTATTAACACTACTAGTGAGAAATTTTCCAGTAACAGTGGCTCAGATAGAAGCTCTTTATACGGCCTAGTCACCTGAACAGACAGAAAGTCAGGAGAGTTCTGCTCTTGGCACTGAGGTGCTCTTCCTGTGAATGAGGGGCTTGTACCTTCATCTCTTGACACTGATTTCCCCACAAACGTGCTCTGTGTACTGCTGCAGCCAGCTAGCTGCCATTAAAAATAAACCCTGAACAAGACTCAAAAGGAGTGAGTAATCCAGAGCGGTTTTTGCCAAACATTTTTACACTTGTGGGGTCCCAAAAGACTTTCCATGGAGGTGCAGATCCCATTAGTGTAAAGACAGTGGCCTGGCTTTTCTTAGCTGACACCTGCAGGTGCCTTAAAGTGATGGATCTTTAGACCACCTGGTAAGAAAAGCTATCTAAAATACAAGTTGACAAAATGTCACAGGTTTTGAGCTACAATGCTCATCTTTGCATGTAGCTTTGTGCCTTCTCACTCTGTGCAAACTTCCTCAGGGACACAACACAGCATAGCAGTAGCTTAATAGGTAAAACACTTCCTCCCCTGCTGCCTCAAAACCACCACCACAAAAAAACCCCTCCAAAACAACTTCAAAGAACATGGTTCCTCTGAGTCCTCTGAGATCTTGAAGAGAAAAATATAATTTAAAAAAATAATGTGCCCAGTGACTCCAAGTGGGGTCATGCCTGTGCCATGAGGGAAGCAGTGCCCATCTCTGGGGGTCTGTTACAAGCCAAAGAATGTAAGACTGTAGGTGCCAACCAGCACCATAAAGTGCCTCTGTGTGTAACTTAGGAGGAGTCTTAGGGCAGCCAAGGAGTGTCTTTGACTTGTGTCAACATAGTTTAAGCACTCTTAGATGCATTTTGCTTGATAATGTCAAGTGGGGCAGTACCATTAACATGAGGAACTTCACACAGCTCTACTACCCCCAAGCATTTGCCCCGTGTTTCAGGCAGGCTTTGCAGTTTGCCCTGACCTCTGTCCTGTTGGGGTTCTACTCCCAGCAGTACCTCTGCCATGAAGTTTTAAGACAGCTCTGAGTTGATGTAAGGTTGTTGGCTGTGATGTGTTACTAATAAGTACCACCTCCTCTCACAGATGGAACTACCTCCCTTTCCTCTTTCTTTGC
Source organism: Corvus brachyrhynchos (assembly GCF_000691975.1). NCBI lineage: Eukaryota > Metazoa > Chordata > Aves > Passeriformes > Corvidae > Corvus > Corvus brachyrhynchos. The sequence continues at coordinate 311,259 of NW_008237353.1, forward strand.
AGGCCTGTATGGCACATCCAGTTCTGAGTAACTGGCCAAGGTATTCAATGGAAAGTAGGCAGGCTGTCTGCACTAGCATTCTTGGACCCCTCAAAAAGGCCATGAAGATTTAATTTCTTGGCTCTGGTGATATTTCCAGATGTGTTGGAAACAGCTGCTCCATGACTGCCTGATTTTCAGTGAAGGCAGTCAGCAGAGATGGTTATAATCTAATTGTAAGCACTTGAAAAAATATACAGAGCCCTGGATCTGGAGTGTTCAATCTGAAATATTTGGATGCAGTACACAAACTGAAATGGTGTTAATCCACCAAAAAGGATATGCAGCTGTCTTAAAGATTTGTCTTTCCTCCGTCAAAGGAATAGCATCAAGTACAGTTTAGTGTTTTTATCTGTCATATTTATCCTCCTCCTTGGACATATCAGAACTTTTTTTTTATTGTCCCTCACTTGTTATATCTTTCCCTGTTGACACACTCATGTTTTCCCACCATCCCTGTGCTTCCTTGAGACAGAGACTTTCATCTGACCTTGCTCAGTGCAGCAGATTGTGTGCAGGGCTGAGTGGTGGATGGAAGGGGGATAAGCTCAGATGTCACATAAAAGGTAGGCAAACTTGCATTTCCCAAGACATGTAGTGCTGAAATGGGGTGCACAAGATCAGTTTCCTCTTCTCTGAATGGAAGATCAGCTTTCAAGTGTATGAGAAACACTGGCTTTGCCTTTCATCAGCATCATTAGTAAGGCCAGTATAAATTAAGCTTTGGCTTGGAAAAGCAGGATTGCCATTTTGAATTGCCATGTAAACAACAGCACTGGGGCCCACCATCCCCTCTTATGTACATCTACTCAGCTCATCAGTCAACAACAATAAGAAATGAGAATATAGATAAAGTAGGGAGCAATTTTTGTCCATGCCTTGGCAGGACTGCAAAACTATTACTGAAGCATGGTCAAAACCAGTGGCCTCTTCTTGAGCACTTCCTCTATGCTCTTGCCATGTCGATGGGGCTACTTAGCTGAGCCCATGGAGCTCAGAAAACAAAAGCCGCTGCCTAATCAGATTATTCAAGTTAATCTCTTATTTTGACTCCATCTCTTTCTAGCATCTTTCACAGGGGAAATCTACCTAAGGGACTAGTTGAGCCTGTGCAACTTACAGAAGACTTTCACAGAGGAGTTGTTTAAAGGAGGACAGTTGGGTGGGGGAGGCACAAACCAAGCAGGCTAAATCGATGATAAATGCATGTTCTTCTATACTTTGGAGTTTAAAGGTATTTGAAAAGCTTGATTAGCTTCTACAGCAAAGCAATTCTCAGAACAAAGCTGAAATGGTGGTAGAATTAGAGCAGATAAAAGTTCCCATGTGAATTTTTTTTCCCAGTTGCTCATTATCTCTGTCCCAGTGACCTTCTCACCACCTGCATGCAGCATGTTAACACTTTCTGGATGTGCTTCAAGAACTCCTTTGTCGAAAACAGCTTCAGATTCTAATTGTCAGTGTTAACTCAGGCACCATTATGTGAATTATACTAATTGGCTGCCACTTGTTTTACAGCCATTTCCCGAGGCCTTTTAAATAGCCCAGAGCCATGCCAGCAGCACCAGTCACTGATGGAGCAGTGAAGCAGGCAAAATATTCCTCCAAATAAGCATTAGGACCAGAAATACTAAGCCAGTTGCTTGGTGCCAGCAGCAAAGGCACTGTTCCTGCTAAGCAGACCTGTGTTTTGAGCATCTCCCTGACTTCATTCTTCCTTCACAGGATTGCTTAGTATGAGCTTCAGAAACAGTGTCAAAATCACTTTCCTGAGTCAGCAGAATCAGCCTTGAGAAAAATGAAATTGTGACCACAGAAGGCCTCCAGGAAAGCATTTAGAAACCACAGAGGTACCTTTAACCTGCTGTGGTGATCAAGATGGTAGTCTCTGCTCCTCCACACACAGAAAGAAGTTCTGATCACAGATACTTCTCAACCCTTGTGGGCCTCATCTCCACAGATTTGACAAATCTGAGTAATTTTTTGACTCTATGGGCATCATAGCCCGTATCTCAATACACCTCATTGGCTTCATCAGCTCAGAGACTGGGGACAGTTACATGAAATTAATTGCCTCTGAAGAGGCATGGATCTGTCCACTCGACTGTCTGAGAACCAGCACCAAGCAAGCACCAAGATCTTATATGAGAAGACAAAAGCACAGCAGTGACCTTTTTGTATGACTAAATGCTACAAAAATTTTTGGCCATTTCCTAGACAAATCGGCAATAGAGAAAGGGCAATGAGAAAATTATCTCGGAACTTGTTTTCACAACTGGTAAGTTGCACAGAAGTCCCTTTATATTCCTAATAGAAAGGAAAAAAAAAAAAGGAGTGGTACAGATGCAGAAGTACAAATTCAAGTTCTGTAAAGGCAGGGGAAAAATTACCCGATGCTAGATAGGGAAAAAATTTTGTTTTGTTATAGAAATCAGCAGTACTTCATAAAATGAAGATACTGGCAACTACCACCTTCTTTTAGTAAGACTAAGAATGGAAGCCTCTGCTGCTCTCCTTTGGTCCAATTAAATTAACTACATGATAGGTGCAGTGGAGCTCTTCTTAAAAGCCAAAAGTACCCTGTGGTCTCTGTGTAGCAGCTCCATTCTCCTGAGCCCCCTGTGCTACAGCAGCTGTGCTTCAAGTAAGGAGTGCTTCTCTACAGCTAATGGCTGATTGGAAAGACTCAGATCAGCTTTTGTGTCCTCAAGCCTTGCTAGCAATACTGGGATGTGTGGAAGTTGAAGCCAGGGTCAGGCCCCCACCGTGTTAATGCTCTGTACAGGCAAAACAAAAAAACCCCACATTTGTTCTCAAAAAGCTTAAATTCCTCCTAACCTTGGGCTCATGAGTGCAGTAGAAAGCATCTTATGTAAAATCACTGAAAACCAGAAGTTTTCCAGTCTTCTGTTAAACAAAGTGCTATCTCAGTTGTCAGCAGGTCAAAGTGAAAGGGAGCCCGACCCTAATGACTGCTGCCTGGGGATTTTAGCTGGAACATGCTGCAGGAAAAGGCTCAGCAGACTTTGCTGATGTCATGTGTCAGAAACTTTCTAAAGAACTGGAACTGTAATGGATACTCTCTAGATTAAATGCAGATTACAGGGCCCATGATCCTAATTTTCTACACTGGATGAGACAAAAGTAAAGCTTTCAAGCTTTCTCTAGGTAAAGTGAACCAGGAGTTTGAATCTTCTGTCTGAGGTTTCCTTTAATGCCAGTTAAAGTCCATTAGATAAAAGCTGGAAAGGTGCCATTTGTATTCTCTGCATGCCTTAGATTTTTCTTTCTTTTGCATCTAGGATGCATGTCCTATTGAAACCCAACTGTGAGCAAAAGATGCTGCTCTGAAAACTGTCAGCTGTCCTACTTGCAGAACCCAAACTAAAAAAGTAAGACTCTGTAAACTGTTTTTCTTCTCAGATGTTGAAGGAACTACAGGCCAAATTCAGCTGCATAAATGAGGTCTATTACAGAACTGTCAAAGGTGTCTACTCTCTCCTTAGCCTACTGCAATTGATGGCTAACATGTCTGCAGCTGGATGAAGACACATGAAAATACTTTGAAGATCACGATCTGTTTTGGATGGCCTTCTCTGCAGTGAAGGGAACAGACAGAATTCTGTAATTCATAGTCTGGAGGATGAAGAGGGTGTTTGCTGATGAGGCTGAGGCAGAAGAGGGAAGAGGCAAGAGTTAAAAAGAGCAGTGGAAAGAGCTACCACTTCTGTAAGAGTAAACACATCCAGTGACGTGGATAACGAGCGTGTGTGAGGTGCCCACAGCCATGGAAGCAAACACAGGAATAATAAATTACACGCTACGAGATTAAACACAATGGTCTCTTTAAGGGCCGAGTGCAGTGGTGCCAAGCTCCCGGCACAGGGCTGCCGACTTCACTCCTCTCAGCCAGCTCCACAATGAATGAACGCTCGAGGAAAAGGTTCAACCAACCATAAGCTCAAAGAATTTCTGCTGCATCCCTCAGAGGTGCAGTATGAGGATACTGATCCCTGCTCCGTGCTTGGCTGCTGAGGCGTATTGTTTTGTTCTGCTTTGTCTTGTTTTTTAATATTGCTTCCTGTGCGTAGAGTTTATGTGCAAACAGAACTGGGAAAATCGCCTCTGCTCTTCACTAAAAGAGGGTGGGACCCCTGTTTTCTATTATTGGACAAACTGTTTCTTAAAATGAGAAACAGCTTCTCTCCTATGTTTAGCAAGCTTGGGAGTAGGAAGGGAGGAACAAAGGAAGGAAAGGTGGGGGCAATGTCTGCGAACAAACCAGTAGCTTAGTTTTGGTTGGATCACTTTTAGTTACCCATCACATAATATTTTTGATAACAGATTCCCATGTTTTAGATTTCTTAAAAATGAATGACTGCTATTCCAAAGTAAGCTTAAGTATTTACATACCCTTGTAGGGCTGCACTAGGCCCAACAGTAATGCTCTGCCTGTGAGACAAAAGAACCAAGCTGAAAACCCTGTAAAAAGTGAGCTTTATTCTGAGATACATGGTTTGCCTACAAGCAGAACTGGTAGAAGAGAGGGAAATTTCAGCTCTGTTGTGTCTTCTGACAGAAGGGTTTCAGTGCCAGAGCCATTGGGCAGTTTAACTTTGGTTCTTTTCAGCTCCCATCTCCTTTTCTATTTCTCAGTGTCACTGCCTCTGAAATAAAGCATTCATTGTGCTGTGTTGGCCAGGAAAGTAACTCTTGAGGCACAGTAGGTAACAGGTTTATCTATAACAAGCAACTTATCACAAAGGCTACTTAATAGAAGCTGACAGAGGTCACTGAATAAGACATTCAGCTTTGCAAAATGTCTTTTGCTGGTCTGCTCAAACCTAGAAGAAGGCAGTATGAACAGCAAAGGCAGTACCTGGTACACACAAAGCTGCACTGGCATGTTCACTGTTGGCAGTGACATGGGGAGTGGACTACGAAACAGCACCGCTTGGCCATAACAGCCTCCATCCACGCTCAGACCTGAAACAACTCATTGCCAGCAACAAGCTGTGTGCAGACTCTTGCTTCTTCTCTCAAGATGATGTCTCTCTCTGCTACACAGAGAAGGCAGGAAATGCTACCACAGCACGTATGAGAGCCTCTGCACCAGCAGGGTGTCGCAGCTGCTGCAGCTTCAGCAGGGGAAATGCCCTGAGCATCCAAGTCAGCCTGCGCCCGGCTCTGGGAACTCTGAGCTCCCTTAGCTCTCAGCTGAAAACAAAATAAGGAGCCCGGTTGCAAATGTTCACCATGGTAATGCTTCAGTTCACTCCTCAGGCAAAGACCATAGTTCTACTTTCCAGGCACTCTCTTGCTTTCTAACACCAAAACCTCAAGTTTTCGGTTTAGCGAAGATACTTCTCTGGTCAAGCACTGCTCACCCAAAAAATTACAAGTCCTGCTGGATGGAAATTAAGGCAGTTTTCCACACACAGATTTGGAAGACTGGCTTCACAGCTAATGAGAGAGCTACGAGCCAACAGCCTCCGCAGAGCCCTAAGGACAGGTCTTCATCCACCCTAAATATCCTTACTCTCTAGTCCTGTGGATCTCCAGAACAGAGGCTGTCAGTCATGCTGAAGTACACCAAGCTGCCTGGAAGCTGTGACATGGAAAACCTTCTTTCTGCAGGGCACAGAGGTGAGTGCCTTATTTCAATGTCCCACCAAGCTGTCCCAGCCCCTCTGCCTGCCTGAGAGGCCTGATTTTCAGAGTTTGCTCAGTCTGGGATTTTTTTTTTTTTGGTAGTGAGACAAGTTACACAGAAAGTTAAAGAGGAAAAATAGGAATGTCCCCTTCTTACTGGACCACACTGGGGGGCAAGCCAAAGTAGGCACTATGGCTGTCATGCTCTGGAATATTCATTGCCAGTTTTTGCAGACACAATACTGCACCAAGCAGGGTAGGCAAGCAGCGAGCAGACCAGCTAGGGCTCAGGCACTTCACACTCTTGCTCAGGATGCTGCAGGTCCACTGGTTCACTCAAGACTGGGATTCAAGTGTGACATAAACATGTGAGAGACTGAAAGTGCTCTGGTTTGAGAACCGTTTTTGTTTCACCAGAGCTACTCCGTTTTAAGTAAATAGGAGATATTTGTGTATCCATTTTTTTTGTAGGTAGTTGGCAAAGTAGTTTGCAAAACTGAGGCAAAGCAGTGAACCTGCACCTTGGGAGGGAATCCAAATGTATGTCTATTAAATAAGGAATTAGGAGGCTAGAACAAATAGGGGGGAACTAAAAAAGGAAAAATGTGAAAATGAAGGTTAGAACAAAGATCCTAACTGGTGCTCTGGCCTGTGTGAATAAAATAGTTCAGTGTTCTGCCCTGAGTGCAGAAGCTTATTGCCATACCTGATGTTTCACAACGGAAAAGCAAGTTGAAAAGAAAGATCTCTGGCTCCGTATCTATTGAGAGCACCAAAATGGTAATTCTACATAGGCAAGAAGGAAAAAAAGCCAGGCTTTCTTTGTTTGCTCAGATGATATTCTTTTGTCTGTCGACTGAGTTTTGGTTTTTTGGCTTGTCCAGTTTTATTTTAGTGAGAGGGGGTGAGAGGCATTACAAAGAATTACCCAGAAACATAATGTCCTAGCTGTTAAGTAAGGTGTTTCTGATGCAGCCAAGGCCGTGCTGTATCCCAAAGCCCACGTGAGCGGCACAGGGCCCCCGAGGTGCCGGCTGCGCCCGCCGGGCGGGTTTAACAGGAGCGGGGCCGCTCCCTTTCCCTGCGCAGCAACGCCGCGCTCGGGGCGCGCAGCGGGACGCGGCGGCCACCGCTCCGCTGGAAAAGGGCACGCTGAGCTAATGCTCCATCACCCAGCCCTGCGGAACAGCCCGGCACTAAGGCACGGCGCTGCTGGGCTGCCAGACCACCCACCCTGCTCTGCTGCCATCGCAGGCGTCGCACACGGTGTGCGACAGAAACATCTACAGTGAGGCAGAGCACGGATCCACTGATGACATATTCCTCTTATTCCTCTGCCCCCTGAGTTCCTGGGGTTCTGCAGCAGTGCCGAAATGCCATTCTCGTTGCTCCTTCTGGGGACACAGACCACATCCCCTGACTTACCTTCAAGATCTATTAATATTTTGGGAAATTCCACCACACCTAACTCACTAAGTTCTCTGTGTATGTTTCACCCTCGTAACCGGTTTCCTTTCCCCCCACCCAAGGAAGGGTGTGATCTCGTTCCATGACTTTAAAAGGCCTTTTCAAATCCGTCTGAGGGCTGTGTGCCTTTTGTGACATCAACAGGGAGAGAAAAAAAAAATCAAGCATGCAAACAATACCCTTAGAGTAAATATGATCTCACTGTGATTAAACCACAGTACATCAAAATCAAAAAGCAGATGTAAAACTTAACCCCTTTCCCTCAGGCAAGCAATTAAAAACTTAATGAAAGGAGATCAGATGTTAAACGCTAAAGAATTGAAGAAGCAGAGCAGAAAGGGGAAAAAAAAAATTATGGAAAGAAAGAATCCTGAAACGTGTGTTTTGAGTTCTCAGTTTTCCATTTTCTGGCATTTGTGAGCAGTCTTCTCCCAGACAAAGCTTCCTTAAAAAAAAAAAACAACCCAAACCCAAAATTAACCCTTCTTCCTGCGGCTCTGGGGAAACAATTACAACTTGATTGTCAAGAAACCATAGCTATGTAGACATAGGACCTCAGTACTGCCACCAACTCACTTGTCTGATGTCTTCAGCTTTGAAAAGTATGATTTTTTAATTATTTTTCTTTAAATCTAGAACTTAGATGAACTAGGACATGTTCTTCTTCCCCCAAGTCTCTCAAAAAAATTTCATTAGAAAGGAAAGCCATCCTACTCTGTCAATATAGTGTCACCATCTGGGATACTACACAGCAGCTACAACTTGGGATGCCCTGAGAGTCCAACTTACTAAAGAAAAACAAGCTCAGGAACTCCTCTTTCCAGGCTCCTTCCAGCCCTCAGCAGGCTGGTGGGACAGGTAGCACATTGCCTGTGAATCAGAATTCCAGGGAAGCCAAGCCTAGCTGGCAGCTGATGCTTGCCAGGTCCAGTCAGAGTCATCTCCATTCTACAGGGCAGCGGTTAAAAGTCAACAAGCCTCCCAGAACAGCTCAATTTTGGCAAGCTGACATTTTCTGGGCAAGCATACCCCCGGAGAAGAGGGATGGTGAAGGTGTAGGTGCATTTTAAGCAGCTCTGGTTACTGTGCTCAGTCTCAGGCTGAAACACAACTTTAACTCTTATTCTTGATCATGTGAGAGAACGGTTTGGGCAGCTCCTGGGCTGCATGCAAACAAAATAAATCAGTATAAAAAGAGAGAGAGAAAACAAAAGAAGATATCTGCCTGTAGATTACATCTTTCTATAGCAGTAAAAATTGGTTTATTACCCTAAGCATTTTAACTGGATGTAAAGTCCACAGGACATGGGCATTCATGAGCCTACCTACTTCTAGCTGTATGTTAAACAGAGTGCACACCTCTAGTTGTCTTGTACTTAACCCTTTGGATCAGAAACGTGTTTAGAAAGAGAATAATTGATGGTTTTTATGGTCTGTCTTCCTCTCTCTGTCTGCAACTAAGCAGGTCACTGGAAGAACTGAGATTTACTCCTAGGCTCCGTCAGCATTTTTTAAGATTTGTTGTTACCAAAGATTCGTGGTATTGCTATTGCTAAAATTTTCAACCTTGCTGTCGATGAGGCCAGCTTAAGAAAGGGCTTCTGATGTGCTGACTGCATTCCTGTAGAGTAAACCCGAGTAAACCCATTCTTATTACTCTTCCTTTTCCAGGCAGGATGGTCCACTCTGACTGTGAAGAAAGTGTTTTTAAAACCAACACAAAAATAGAAAGGCGAGAATTGGCCTCATCCCTATAGAGAAAAAACAAAAAAAATACAGTTTTTGTCATGCTATGCACTTGTGTTTCTAGGACTGTGAACTATAGCTTTAGCAGTCCTGTTTCATGTCAAACACAAGCTACGTCCAAATCTGCTGTGGAAAAATGAGCTCCTTAAAATTAAGACAGTTTCCACTACTGTAATGTCTAGACCAAAAGGCAAAAGAAAACGGGCACTTGCCAAGAGCAAGCTGTGATAATCAGGCAATAATATGCAGAGGCTGCACTCTGAGCTGCTATAAAGTGACCCAGCTTCACTGATGCTGAGAGCTGCAGCCATTTACAGGCAGAAGTACCTCTACATGCAGCTTTACTTAGCAGCAGCCTTACTTAATAAATATTGCTCAATACCTGCCATAAATATTATTTTCATAGTACAGTCCCAGATGAGCATCTGATCAAGCCTACTGAAGGCTTGGCATAAAGCACTTTTCAGGGACCAGAGTACTGCTCTAACAAGTAGATGTCTACTGCTTTCATGGATGCTCAGAGAGCATCTATTACGTAAAAAAGCCTCTTGAAAAGTGACTTATGCATTTACAATTCCAAATATCACTGAAAATGGGTTCCTACACAGGTATGTGGACTTTAATGTCCTAAGAAGTTCAGCTACTTGTCTCCATCAGGTGTGGCCAGAAATGGGAGCAGTAAAAGATAAGAGTCCTCCAAAGGTGCTGCAGCCAAGGCAGAGGCTGTGCATACTACTCTTAAGCACTCATGTTGCTTTAAAAATGGAATTAAAACTCTGGACCTTGGGAGACAGGTGGGTTCCTAATTGCTGTTGGTATGAAGGGGATTTAAGTAATTAAATGCTGTGTTAAGTTAGTCCAAATAAAATAAGCAAGACAAAAACTACTTAACATTGGCCCTTAAGTGACCTAAGCGCATCTCTTGTATGCAGAAGGCATTCCCATGCCCCTAACATCTTTGATAACAGCAATATGACAAGTAGGAAGCTCTATGCTCCTGGTTTGCTACCTTTTTGTATGCACTAGATGCACCTGGCCTTGCTGCAATTACTCTGGTACTTAAAATGGAGCACAGGCAATACACTAATACAAATTTCTCCTCAGGCACCACACACAGGAGTTCAGCGTTCAGAGATCCGATATCAGTGCAAGTATTGTCTTCTAACCCCACTTGTTGCTGGGCTTGAGAAGGTACAATTCCAAAGGTGAGTTTGTCTGCAGTCTTAGGAAGTGTGCTCCAACACTTAACAAATTCACAATAACGCTTCATGAGACTTCTCTGAAGTCTAGCCTGTATTCTGGAAAATAGGAGAGTTCTGCAGCCTTTCTAAGACAATAACCACTGAAATGTGCTTTCATTTTTCCTTTGCAGGAGATGTTTCCATAAAGTCTTACTATTAGACAGTTTTCCTGCTCTCTGATCTGATAGGTCCCCCTCGATGAGGTATTTTGATAGTGTGGCACTGTTTGGAATCAGTAGACTTGAGTCAAGATACCTCAAGGCCAAGTAATAGTTTAACATGCAACCTGCAACCTCTAGCAGGACCTTAAAAGCAAGAGTAAAACCCCCAAACAAGTATCTAATGCCTCTTGTACTATCTAGAGTCAAACTGAATTGGAACTATCAAAAAAAAATAAGGAAGACTGTTCATCTGGTAGTTCTGCTTCCCCATCAAATACTAGGAACTACTGGACAGAGGCAGATAAGACTATCAGTTTCTGATTAAACAGATTCACAGCTACATTACTCAGGAGCAATTGTTAGACTAAAAACCACAGAAGTTTAGAAATCTGGCAAAAAACCCTGCATGCTGCTGGCTGTAATGCTTTGTGATGGCTCCTCTTCTTCCTCTGAAACAAACCCTGTAACGTCCCTAAGCCTCAGCAGCTCCATCTGTAAAACAGAATTAAAAGCACTCTGCTATCCTACCAAGACTTTGGTAGGGCAAGTGGACACAGTTGTTGGAGTTTCTCAACTACCCTGGAGTGTTGAGGCACTCCCTCTATTAAGTATACAAATATAAATCTACAGGGGGGGTGTGGGAGGGGAAGGAGGGCACACACAGGTTACAGCAGCAATCTGAAAATGACAGTGGCCCCCCAAGCTTTGTGAAGGGGACAGTCCTTCTGGCTCTATCTCACTAGTGCTGCTGCTGACTTGGGCCTGACCCTGCTAGACCTCAGCCACCTCACCCTGCACATGCACACATGAGAGAAAAATCATGAAACTTCCATTCGAAACTCACGACAGTAAGAGAGATGGCACAAACTTGGACAGGTTTTCCCCTTGTTGGTTTTTTCCTCTCTCATTACATTTTACAAGGTTTTACAGTTCCTATTTACTTCTGAGTTTGATTGCTATACTGAAAAAAAAAAGTGAAACGAAAAGGAGTGAGGAATAAACAGAACAGAGAGGATTTGGTTAAAAAAGTACAGACAGTTCTTTTCCTTTTACATGGTCCAACACTCAAAGTCTTTCATTGCCAGGGTTACAAGCAGCTTTTCACAAGCACTTCTGGTTGGGAATATTGTATTTCTTCCCAGGGACACTATTTTGTTTGTCTTGGCGTGCAGACATTGTAATCAAGTCTATATATTACAGGACTGTGCACTACAGGCATTTTGAACCCTGTTTAGGTTTCTTCCTTGCCCAACAAATTATCTAAAAATAGATAATCAAGACCTCATACTTTACATCTACGTCATTCCTTTTGGCTTAAATGAGGTAAGGAATGTAGGGTTTTTTCCCTCTCCTCTTTCACTAACTGTTCGGAAGTTTAGTAAACAGATGAGTCCCCTTTTCTTCCTTCCTTCCCCCTCTTACTTTGTCTTGCATGTGAACAGCCACCAAGCTACAAAAGCCTTGTTATGATAATGTCTTCTCCCTTTTGCTTATGTTGCACTTTTATTGCCTGAGATAAGAGCATTGGAACTGGTGGCCAGACATACCCTTTCCCATCCATGTCCTTCACTGCTCATGGTAACCCACTGGTATTTCTGTCCCTACACAGTATATTGTAGCTGTAACTGCTCCATCCTTGGAATAACAGCCTGGGTTTGGTCTCAGAAAAGGCTGACCTTACCTCCTGGATTACCTCCTGGAACGGAGTCCTGTGAGAACTTGATGGGATGCAGTTTTGTGGCACATGGGGATTTAGCACAAAAGCAAGCTGCTGTCATCAAAAACTGAGGTGTTGCCCTCACACAACTGCACCCCTACAGGAATTAGCTTCTGAAAGCAGCTTTTAGACAAGTAGGGCTAAGAAGTGCTCCAAACCAACACAAGTATTTGTTATGCTTAATGTTTCCCATCTTTCCATATTGCAGTTAAAATAACTTCTGTGTTCTCAGGCATTTAACTAGTACATGAATGGGACAACAGGACCTGGCCTGGGGTCAACTTTGCTTTAAATAGCCACATAATCACAGAATATCACACAGTGTGCAAAAGATAGACAGTGGTGTAGAGACATATGTAAGGTAAAATTCTGAACCTGCTTAAATCCACTGGGATTTTCCCTTTCAGAGGATTCAGACTTGAGTATTAAGATGGGAGAATGCTTGAAGAGTGCAATGGACAATAAAAGAAGCTTAAATGGAGGAAGAGAGGGAGGGAACAAGTTTTGAAAATGTCTGAATAAAAAATGTGTAGATTGAGTAGCAGAAAGGATTTCTAGACCAGAAATTACCTTGGGTTTAGTCACACTGAAAGCAAAGTCATGAGTGATGGACAGACGTATTCAGGGTCTGACCCATGAAGCAGTTCCTGTTCTGTCCTACTGTTAAAATTCTGAATTAAACTATAACAAGCATTTCAATTATTTCTTTAAATGAGGCCTTATGGACTATCACAATGAAAGTAAGGAATGACAGGCCCCAGTATAACACCAGGAACAGCTAAACAGAGCCAAATCTGCACCTGGACGCTAAGCCTCCTCTGAAGTGATGGCATGTCCCCAGGCAGGCCATGAGCACTCTCTGTGCCTTTATTTCATGCATATAATTAAAAAAAAAAAAAAAAAAAAAGACCTTTGTTTTCTTATAGGGAGATAAATCAAAGAGAGAAAATACAGAAAGAACAAAGACTGAATGTGCAGGTATTTTCTTTGTATATTACTCTAGGGATAAGAAATAGATCTAAGAATGTTTGCCCCAGTTAAACAGTGTAAGTAACTACTTCACATTTCCCAGGGAAAGTAAACACTGTAATCCAACAAGAAAGTTTTTGAGGCCAAACCCCTCAATCTTCTCTTTTTATTTATTTTTTAATGGCTTGCTCTTTCTCTGTCTAGAATTAAGTAATCACAAACCAAAACCAAAATCCTCATTCCCACAAGACAGGGCAAAGGAACCATTACAGAGCAGGGAAGACTTCCCCCTTTTGAGCCACCTTATCAGTCCACTTATCAGTCCACTTATCTTGCAGTGCCACTGGGCTACATAGAAGAAATCAGGACACTGTATAACTATGCAGGACCATTATTTTGCTACTGGGATACAAGTGTTGCTTGGCCATGGACAGTCTGAAAGCAGTTTGTGAGCTTGGACTAACAGTGACTCTGCTCTTCTACCCTCGAGTGCCTGATGTTTTCTGCTCAGAGTAACAGCTTCTCCAGGCAGGTATAAAGTCTACCTGGACTGATCAGAGGTGGAGTAGATAGAAGAGAAATGAATTTTATCTCAGACTTCAGATCAGTCATTTGTTTGAGACACAGTTTAAAAAAGAAAAAAAGCCATCAGATTCACATCAGAATTGTCAAAGCCATGGATTACCTTTGTCGACCCACGTCTAACACAATTTCTTTTTTCCTTGTCTTTCCATGACATGGAGAAACTGGCAGCAGCTTTGGAAACTTAACTCTGACCTTTCCCAAAGTTTGGCTTGAGAGACTCTGAAAACTTGGTCTGAGCTCAGAGATGTACAGAAGAGCACAAAAATCTGTGCACATTTACCTGGGTATCACTCGTACTCCTCACTCACACTGCTAGAGCATCAGCACTCTTTCACACTATGCAGCCTAAGTTCAGTACGGAGATGGACCTCACTTCCAAAGCAACTTAGTCTGCAAGTATATAGCGTGTGACATTTCCAAAATCACCTTTTTATTGACGCTGAAGTTATTTTTGGCTGGGGAAGGAAAGTTTTTCCTTCCTCCCCCTTTTTTTCCAAGCACACAAGATTACGGTATGTCTGTACAGTAATCTAATGCCCCGTGGGCAATTCTGTACCTTGCCCAGACGTTTCTGAGTAAAATTAGGATGACAGGCTCCACATTTGTGTCTTTTGAAAAAAAAAAAAAAAACAACCAACCACCCCTCTGGTAAAAGGTTGCTAAAAGCGATTATTTAATAAGCGGGGATTAAAGGATCTAGTAAGGCGGTAAGGCTACCCAATTTTCAAAAATGTTACGGGTTTTTTTCCCCTCGCTTATGACCCATCAAACAGAACGAACCGTGATAAGGAAACATCCACAAACGGCTGGAAAGGGGGCGAATGAGCTCCCGGGGAGGATCGGGGGTACCTGTCCCAAACGCGCCTGGCCATCACACACCGCCCCGCGATCCCGGGCTCACCCCGTTATCCAGGACCCGCATCAGCGGGGAAAGCGAGGGCAGCCCCT
>NW_008237353.1:326334-341425 GCF_000691975.1 Corvus brachyrhynchos
ACAGCGGCCGAGACGGAGCCAGCGTGTGCCCAGGTGGCCAGGAAGGCCAGTGGCATCCTGGCCTGGCTCAGCAATCGTGTGGCCAGCAGGGCAGGTATCCCGGCTATTGGGCGCTGCGGAGGCCACACCTCAAGTCCTGTGTCCACTTCTGGGCCCCTCACTGAAAGACATTTGAAGTGCTGGAGCAGGTCCAGAGAAGGAACTGGGGAAGGATCTGGAGCACAAGTCCTGCGACTGTGGGAACTGAGGGAACTGCGGGTGTTTAGCCTGGAGAGAAGGAGGCTCATGGGGAACCTTATCGCTCTCTATAGCTGCCTTACATGAGGTTGTACCCAGGTGAGGGTCGGTCTCTTCTCCCGGGCAGCCAGCAACAGAGCAAGAGGACACGGCCTCGAGCTGCTCCAGGGGATGTGCAGGTTGGACAAAAGGTAGAATTTCTTCATGCAGACGGTGGGTAACCCATTGGAATGGGCTGCCCAGGGAGGTGGTGGAGTCATCAATCCTGCGAGTGTTCAAGAAACAGCTGGATGTGGCACTCTGGTCTACTTGGCAAGGTGCTGTTTGATCAAGGGCTGGACTCGATGATCTCAGAGATCTTTTCCAACCTGATTCTGTGATTCTGTGAGCCTTGTCCATCCATCCCTCCCAAAGGCATTTTTCTCCCATGCAGCTCTTGGAGGGGCTGAACACTGCTTTGTTCCTGTCTCTGCAATTATTTTTGTTCTCATTTGTCCTCAGAAGATGACCTTTTTTAACTACTACTGGTCAAATCAAGATGCCAAGTGCTTGCTTTGCCTGGCTGCTATTTTAACACTGATTAGACACCAGAGGCCAAGAATTCTTTAATGGCCTGGTGATGTCCATTATAAAGAGTGACCATGGTAAACAAGGATTATTTGGAAGAGAGTAATAATTAACTCTGGTATCTTGGGAACAAGAAAGAGTGGGGAAAATAGATGTGTGGTGATCCTCCATGCTTTTCAAGTCAGATCTCTTAATCAGGCATGATTAATATGGTGCACATAATAGGAATCTTTGTGTATGGGACATACTCCAGCTTGTTTAGAGGAACAGGAAATAAATTCTCTCCTTTTTGCCCAAGCTGGATCTTACCCAACATTTTTAGGTCACAGATGGACTCAAGGCTATTTCTAGTGGCCTAAGGAAAAATAGCAAAGAGTAATCTTGTACTACCAGATTACAAACATAACTACATTCCATAGCACAGTGTTATCCTTAAATTCTCATGTGACTAATCCTCTAGAGAGGGATCCTGTTGCTAAAATGGCTTCTTGACTGATAAAGAATGTCATACTTTTATCTGCAATCTCCTCCGTTCTCCAATTCCAGCATAAAATATGTGGCTGTACTGTACAAATTTACTAAATGAATGAAAAAATGCTTTTTTTTTCCTATTCTGTCTTCTTGACTGCACATGCCCTAATAGCTCATGGGTGTGTGTCCCTGTCAGTACAAAATAAGTCTTGGAAATTAGTGAGCTCCTGCTTTCTGCAGTACAGAACAAGCCACTGTGGCTGGGTGGTAGCTGCTGCTCCAACCCCTCGTAGGTGTTTTTCTCTGGGCCTTCCTTTCCATTTTTCTTGTTGCTGTTGAGTCTTCTGATTTCCCAAGAAGAAAGGCAAAACAGACAATATTTTATATGCACTGGGTTTAGGGCAGTGTTGTTTTAAGTGCAGCATCAAAATAAATTTGGGTAGGTTCAAGAGAATAAAACTCACTTGTATGCTGTGTCCTTAGCCACTTTAATGAAGAAAGGAATTCTTCCAGTGCCTATATATAACCAGCTTACTATTAGGAGAGTGCAAATCTCTTTGGAGCATTTCTTAATTGAAGAGTTAAGAATCAAAGAAACACCAGTTTTCTTTTTGCATGTTTTTGCCATTCATACTCCAAGTAGAAAATTTCTTTTAACTACAGAGGATGCAATGGCTAAGATGTTAGCATGGTATTGGACTGGCATCCAAATTCCCTTCCTTGAATAAGCTCTGTATAATCTGCTCACGTGGCACCATTGCCATGAAGATAAATGCATTAAGGGTTGTAAAACCACGTCAGTAAGAACCAAATAAGTATTAGAGACAAAAATAAGAAAAGTAACATCGTATTTCTGACTTCACCTATATTTAAACTCAGAGTGCATCTGGTTTCCAGTCATCCCACCAATAGGGGTACTTTTCATGTAACTGGTGTTTTTTCAGAATGCTTTACAATCGCATTATGAAACCTAAGCACATTTGAGAAGCTGTGCCTTCTGCTTTTGTTTTAGCTTGCATTGCTTTTAATGTGTGCAAAAAATCCCTGACTGATTTTAATATGCGGTAAGAGATGTGTTAATATGAAATTCTAGTTGGAGTGTTCCTGTGTGTGTATTGTTTTGCCTTTATCACTCTCCATAACTCATATTAAATACTTTTACTTAGATGCCACTGGAATGACACTTTAGGCACAAAGCCTCAAAGTCTGTCAGTTTTGATAGCTGTACTTTACAACTCTGAAGGAGCAGATACAAGAGCTGGTATTTTACAGGGAGAAAAAGAGATTGCCATCGCACACCGCCTGTGCAGTGAAGTCCCACCGCTCATTTTATTCACACACCCTCCCTCCCCCTCTCTCACCTACTCCGTTTACCTTGAAGGGGTTTTTAATTTCCCCCAGGGTGAAGCACTCCTACGCAGTGGGACACTTCTAGCAGAGCTAGCAGCATGGCAGAGCTCCATGGTCTATCACGGATATCAGGGATTAGATATACCTTGAAAGAGAGATTTGTT
The DNA here is from genome assembly GCF_000691975.1 of Corvus brachyrhynchos. Taxonomy (NCBI): domain Eukaryota; kingdom Metazoa; phylum Chordata; class Aves; order Passeriformes; family Corvidae; genus Corvus; species Corvus brachyrhynchos. The sequence continues at coordinate 329,124 of NW_008237353.1, forward strand.
AACGTGATCCGCTAACCTCCTCGTGTTGCTGTGAGAAGTCGGGATTGCGGCAGGCCCGTTTGTGGTTAGTGCAAGCACTGTGCTGTTCTTGGTGACCTTGGCGGCGGCCGTGCCTTTGCTATGTAATATTGTATTTCAGGCACAGCCGAGGGAAGTTTTGAGTCGGTTGCCTTGGATAATCAGCTCAATTATACAATGCAACTTGCTGATGAGGAAGCCGGGACCAGGCATTACTGATGTCTGTGTTTCAGAGGCAACTTGAGCTGTATTGCCAGGATTTATAACTACAAGGTCCTATTAAAGTTCTCAGGAGGGTAATTCATGTAATGTGTCTTTTTTGCTTCGCAGCACAGCAATGGCTTGATTCACTGCCCCATATTTATTCCACTGCAATTCTAGCAGAGTAGCAAATGGGTTCTGTGACTTCATCTTGTGTCTCTGTCAATGGCTTTTGTTTGTTTCTTTGCTTTTGCTGAAGGCAATTAATATTACTCTCTGCTCGTTTGAGCAACCTACTGTTTGTCTCCTGCTCTCATACCCCCTCCTGCTGAGCTTATTGCTTGCTTTATTTCTAATCATGTCTCTGCTCTGTGTCTTCCTGTTGCCCTTCTGATTGACAGCTGGGGTACTGAGGTGTTTGGGAGGTGGCAGTGGGTGATGTGATAGGCAGCCACAGGGACTGCTTGTCAGCTGGACTCTGCGGCTGGCCCGCTGCAGCCCTCAGGATACAACATGAAACGGAGCTGCCAGCAGGCTGGGAAGGGAATACCCGCTGAAGCACATCAGCCAGCTATCACCTTGTGACAATTGATAGGGGAACATGAGACAGATATCCTGCTCTGAAAGGTTACTCAAACAAAAATCTCCTTGTTCCCATTTCCCCATTGACACAATCTGAGAAAAGAGGGACACAGCAGAGTGTCTCCCTCACAGTTGAGAGAGTCTTTTCAGGAAGGGTCTGTGAGCTCTGTGTTTGGGAAACATTGAGCTGTCTTTTTTTTTCTCCCTCTTCACAAAGGTCTAACTATCTCTTGGATAATGTTGTGCAGCCATCTGCATTGCTTCTTGCTGTGATACTTGGCCAGGGAATTTGGATTAAAATTAATTTAGTTATAGTGCCACTGCACTTTCTGAGCAAAGGAGTCATATTTAGCCTCATGTCCTGTCACTTCTATAATGTTACCCAGGCTGGTTCAGCGGATATGCAGTGGATGGAATTTCTTCGGTGCAGAATGGTTTTGTACACACACTCAGAGTGGTGGAATTTGCTTGCTTGGACAAATCTGTTAAAAAAGATGAAACGCTGCTGTTTCCTGAGAAGAGCGTTAACAAAAGTTCACCACTGACGTGGGCAGGATTCTGTGTCTGTCTGCACAGAAAGGCTCCCTCTCCCACCTCACTAGGAGATAATAAGAAAAATATTTCATTCTCACCCAAAGAAGGGAATATTTTGCATTTCAGCAAACCAAAACAAAGTCTGCTCTGTTTTTCTTTGACCAGTGATGGAAATCTTTTTAAGCAAGCATTCTATTCCATTTAACAGTATGAGAAATCTATCCTGGTGGACAGAGGAATGGGTAGCAGTCATTGTAGTGGTGAGATTTAAATGCAAGGGTCAAATTGTGAGAATAAAAATTGTGACTTAAAATTATCTTCTTACATTTGCCTGTCCTTTGCCATTTTACCTAAGGTGTCTTTTAACCATTGGGCTAGCTCACTTGCCTTGCTTTAGAATTCCACATTTACTTTAATATATACAAACTAATCTAACAGGCATCCCACCTCCTTTCACAATAAGGCACAAAAGCTGTTCACATTCTTGATAAGGGCATTTTATACTGTTTCATCAGGAATTGCTCATTTAACTTTGTAAGTAAACCATCAAGGCCCTGTTTAGTGACCCTCCTTCAGATAAGGAGAATAAATGCAGCTCCTTCTGTCCTCTCTGTTTTGCTTCAAATGCCAGCCAGAAAGAAACATACTGGTGTCCTCCCACCCAAAAGGTTTTGTAAGTGAATCCAGCCTTTGTTAGCTTGAGAAATCATGGAAGGCAGTTGGAATTTAGATATTTTGGCACTGGCTGTCACTAAGCCACCAGCCTGACCCAGTGAATGAAACTTGAGAAGTTTCTTCAGTTTTAAAAAAAAGGGGAGGCGGGGAATAAATACCACTACAATTTTAATTTGTTATGAGAAGCAGGTGGTCACCTTCTCAGGGGAGAATGGACATGGGAAAAGGAAACAGTGGAAAGACTATTCAAATAGCATGAGGGACACATCTTACTCTGGAGAAAAAGAAAGAGAGTGTAAAATTGAAAAGAAGTAAGTTTATCTCTGTTCCAGCATTGGAAATCAGTGCCACAGAAATGATTCTCATCAATGGCAAGTTGAACATGAGCCAGCAGTGCCCTGGCAGCCAGGAGGGGCAGCCGTGTCCTGGGGGGCATCAGGCACAGCATCACCAGCCAGGCAAGGGAGGGGATTGTCCCACTCTGCTCTGCACTGGGGCGGCCTCACCTCGAGTGCTGGGGGCAGCACTGGGCACCACAATATAAAAAAGACATGCAGCTCTTAGAGAGCATCCAAAGGAGGGCTGTGAGGATGGTGAAGGGCCTTGAGGCAAAGCTGAATGAGGAGCAGCTGAGGTCACTTGGTCTGTTCAGCCTGGAGGAGACTGAGGGGAGACCTCATCGCAGTTACAGCTTCCTCGTGAGGGGAAGAGGAGGGGCAGGCACTGAGCTCTTCCCTGTGGTGACCAGTGACAGGACACGAGGAAATGGTATGGAACTGTGTCAGGTGAGGTTTAGGTTGGATATTAGAAAAAGGTTCTTTTCCTAGAGAATGGTTGGGCACTGGAACAGGGTCCCCAAGGAAGTGGTCACAGCACCAAGCCTGACAAGAGTTCCAGAAGCATTTGAGCAGTGCTCCCAGGCATGGTGTGACTCTTGGCAATGATGCTGTGCAGGGCTGAGAGTTGGACTCAATGATCCAAATCAGCATGTTCTGTGGTTCTGTGAAAAGCTTTTCCAGGTCTGTGCAGCAGCTCCCCACGGAGATGGCTGGTGTAGAGCACTTAAGTCAGGGGGACTTTATGTTCTCAGCAGTGTTGGGAGGAATTTGTGGAAGACAACATGAATTGTAGCTGAGCTGCCATGCACCCTTTGCAGAGCTGAGGCAAAGCAGGAGCTCTGGGAACCTTGGTACGTAACACTGGTGAGAGGAGGGATGGCAGAAGCCCATGGCTTCAGAGTGGGTGCAGGGCTGTGCCAGACTGGGTCTGCAGTGCCTGCTTGCCTAGGAACCAATGTTATTGGGAGGGGAAGAAGAATGTGAGGTATGCAGGGAAGACTGGAGAGGGAAAAGAATGTCAGCATGGAGCACACACTAGCCTGTTCCTTCCAGAGATACTGTCAAAGGCTTATTCATTTCCCAAACAAACAAACCAGTCTAACAGTCGTGCTCGCGGGCTGCACTCCCTTATTTTCCCCTCCAGCACTGAATATTTTTAATACACGGGTTAAAAAATACTGGCTTGCTTCCAGACGCGGGGCATGCATGCCATTCAACCTACTGATGCCAAAAGGGTTTTTCTTGTTTTTCCTAAGAAAAACTGCAAAACAGCACAACTATGGAGACTGCAGAGGACTTTTGTTCTCTCTGGTTCACAACTGTGCAGATGAAATATGATAAATGAAATACAGGGAGGTTGCTCAAGAGGAAATGTATGTTTAGATATCACAGCTTGTTTAAGATGAAAGGAATCCAAAATTGAAACCGGAATTGCCTCAGACAAGAAACTTGGGCACAAAGCTTAGGCATGTTAAGCTTTTCATGCAGTTGTAAGAAGTCATAGTGCTGGCATCCAAAAGCTCAGATCTTTACCTGAACTTTCTACTTGAACTTTCCCCACTTTGGGCGAAACATGGAACATGTTACATTATTCCACTAGATATTAAAACTGTTAAAATAGGAATGAATCGAGTAAAGTTTTTCTTTTCTTTTGTTTGTTTTGTTGGTTTGGTTTGGCGTTGGGTTGTGGGTTTTCTGGTTTGTTTTTCTGGAGGTTGAGTTGTAGGGGTTTTTGGGTTTTGTTTTTGGTTTTTTTTTGTGGAGGTCACCTAGCACATCACAGCACTATGAGCCCAGTTTGGAAACACCCCAGGCTCTTTTGAATTACTAGGTTTGTGGGAACAAAGCTCTGGCTCAAATAGCACATAACCCACCTGCAAAGGAGTTTCTAAATGAAAGCAGGAGTGTGAGTGTGGACAACTAAGTAGGAAACAGTGGTCAGGAATAAAAAGGTTCACTTTCCTGTGACACCCTAGAAAGGTAAGGTTTTGTAGACTAGGATCAGCAAGTTTTTTCTCAGGAGATGCAACCTCTCTCACCTCCTCACATACATGCAGAGTAATATACAGCAACTCTCATCCCCAGAAGCTTTCTCTTGAATACAGTAGAGCACAGCTCTGCTCTTTCCAGTCTGTGGTGCCCTGCTCCTGTCTACTTTTCCTGCCTGCCTCTCCTTCCCCTCCTCCTGCCTTCCCATTCCTGCAGTTGGCAGGGTGGAGAGCCCCAATTCAAAGCACACATGCTAGCACTTTGCTCTGAACTTGTGTGGAAGGATGTTGTACAGATACATGAAGCTACAAAAATGGTGAATAAAGAGGGGTGTGTGTTGAACTCCTCACACATATATTAGATAGATATAAAATACTGCATAAAACCCCTTGGAATCCCATTAATCTTCTGGACAGAGCATTTGTGTGTCTTAACCCCATTTTGGGAGTCGGGACCAAAGCAAACCTTGTCTAAATACTCTCTCCTTCCTCCGATTTGCAAAATGCACACTACTTTAACTTGGCAAAACATCAAAAATGACCCAAAAATACAATCTCTTCTGACTGTAATTTGTCCATCAGTTTTACACATCATTCAAGGAATTGTCCTGTGACTGGACTTGCCAGCTGTGTCCCTTTTTCTTGCAAAGCTTGTTATATTTGTTCTTTCTGTTTTTAGGAACCTTTTGTTGCATCTCTCCCACACTTCTTTTAGCAGAAATTATTTGCTGTTTTTATATTTTATATATTCATGTTTTCTCTCTTCCCCATCTCTCACCAGCAACTCTTTCAAAGCAAAAGCATTTCTGTCTGGTAAGGCCATCAGCTCCGTAGTTGTTCACTAGCCAGCAGCCAGTTTTTTTCCAGTAGGAGGAGAAGCAAAAACAAAACTTTAATAAAATGCAAGTTTGGGATTTAAAAAAAAAAAAATACAAAGAGGAAAGTTCTGTTTTGCCTTTACTGCCAAGCTTCCCATGAAGTCTCAGCTTGGATGTGTTTTGAAGCTTGAGGAATTTCAAGGAAATTTCCTTCTTTTGGAGGTGTTTGGAGGGAGGATATAAGATAGGAAAGCAATCATCTTTTCTCTCTTTTGTTTCAAACAGATCTGTGGAGATCAGTTGATATCCATAACAACAGAGAACAGCATATGAAATGTCTCACACTGTCTGACTTATTTTTCTCTTCTTTGGGTGTTGGTGTTTAAGCTCTCATCTCATACTCAGTGTAAATTTGCATCTCCACAAAACTGCCAAAAATGGTTTTCTTTGCTGCCATCTAAATCTGTTTATGGTCTACTCTCCCAAAATCATTCTTTAAAGGAAAATGACTGACTTTTAAACCCCTCCTTCTCTTCTGTTATTTTTAACAAGCATTTCAGTGTGGTGTCATTTAGAGAAGAGATCATTGCGTTGCTGTGTGTTGCAGGACTCTCAGGAAACAATGCTAGAAGAGAAGGAATGTGGGAACTCCATTCCCTCTCTTTTCCATTGCCATCATTTGCAAACTCTGAATGCTTCCAGCAACAGGGTGGCCAAAGGCAGGGTGAAAAGGACAGAGCATGTTCCCACTGGCAAAGCTTCTCTCAACTTCACTGGGACAAGGATTTGGCCCATGCCGTGCAGCATCCCAAGCCTTGGACTAAGGACTTCATTGGCTCCTCGCAGTAGGCTGCCTCTGCTGAGGGAGACAGCCTTGCCGATAACTCAGCCCTCACAATTATTCTTCTGGTTGCTGGATACTTGCATGGGTGATGGAAGCACCAGTCTCGGGATCATATGAAAGGGAGGCTCCACACAACTCTTTGCTGGCCTCTCCTTCAACACCTCTGTTCCTGTCTTTGCCCTTTCCCTCACTTTCCAGCTGACTCATGGTGTTTGCTTCAGAAGTCTGATGAGGGCTTGAGTCATAAGAAGTGACACGGGGATTTGACACCTCACATCCTCAGAGTTCAGCCCTGTCTGGGAGCTGTAAGGATCTGTCTCCATGTATTCTTACAGCTTTTAAGGAGGGGCTTAGCTCTTTTGTTGTCATAACGATGTGGAGTGTGTTTGTCTGGAAGCCATGAGTCAGGGTACTGGAGGGACTCCTTTATCTTCAAAGTTCTGAGATAGAGTGTGTTGGCTCTGGCTCTCTAGACAGTAAGTGTGCACTGTAAAAGGACCTTGGTTGTGCTTTCCCAAGTCAGCCACTGTAGCACCGTAGCGAGCACAGCTGCTGTGGGATGGCTCCACAGTAGCTATTCCAGAAGTGGTTGCCTCCAGTGAAAGGCCATGGTATGGCTGAGTGTTTGCCCAAAAAGAAGACCATGGAGGATATATCTATGCAATCCCTCTCCTCAGCATATAAGCAGTGGTCTGACGTGGCTGTCTGGTGGCGTAGATGTTGGCTCAGAAATGTGAAAGTCAAAGGTGTGCTTGGGAGAGCAGGTTTTGTGGATATATGTGTGGATAGGGCCGAAAGGTGTAGACTAAAGCTGGTGGCATAGGCTCCTTGGACTCTTATAATTCCATTTTCCTTATTTCTCAGAGGTGGATATTCTGGTGCAGAGATCAAAAGTGGGATATCATAAGAAATGAAGGTCCCCAATGCTGACCTGACCTAAGCACATGGATGAGGGAGAAGTCTGTTGGACCAAGCTGCTTTTATAGGAGTTGTAAACACTCTGGGGGGTAATGGAGGGAGACATGTCCTTGAATTTGTGGGAAAAGGGAAGGAGGGCAAAAAAAGGAAGATGAATAGAGAAATAGACTATTATTAATCAAAAATAATGAGAGTGAAATAGTCAGGGCATCAGGGATACAAAGTACCCCACACCTTATGTGAATCAGTACATATTATGGCCTTTTCTGTCTTTTGAGAAATCTGTTCCACTTCTTACTTCAATATTTAAAACATTCTACACTTGATAAATAACAAAAAATATGGTCCTTAAAGACTGAACCACATTCTGGTAGCAGCCAAGATAACTTTATGAAGACGGACAAACTTGTGTTAAATTTAAAAAAAAAATATATCACGCTAGAAAGTTATGTAAGATTCTATTTTAAAATCATCTGGTCCTAATTTACTAAATTTACTGCCTCAGAGCTAGTGCCAAACTGCTACATTTGATTTATAGAAATACTTTAGCACATTTTTCCATCAGGCTATTGTAGAATATATTTACTGCCTTTTTATTATAGTGAAAAATGCAGACTTTTTAAAGGAAAGGAACATTTTTGAAGAGCCTATTGATAGTTTCTCACACGATGCCAGGAGACATGCAGATAGTAAACAATGCTGTGTGCTTAGGAACATTCCACTCGATTTTCAACTCCTTCACCATCTTTTTTTTCTTTGTAATTGAACAAAGTGATCCATCTGGTAAATGGATGTTTGAAAATGTCCAGTTTGTGCCAAACCACTTTTCTTAAGCACAGACTACATTTTTTTCAGGCAAATATTTAAACAGCAGCCGCACTGTGATGCATTGCTAGCCATTAAAAAAACACACACAAAACCCAGACAGCAGGCAGGGGGGAGTCAGGGTGGAAGAAAGCTTAACAAATATTCCATTAAAAATCTATCTAAAAATATCGTGCTAAACAACCCTCCTTCTTCCCCTTTCTCTTCCTGACAAGGATTTCCAAATGGGAAATGACTGCTAGGGAGTAGAACCTACACTCTCTGATCAGCAGAACAACTGAGCACATGCTTAATTTTACACACATGCTCAAGTCCTTCGGTATTAATTTGTGCATCTGTGCTTCACAGAACTTCGTCCTTGATAGGTCTCTGTCTGCTTGTTCAAAAAAATTCTGTTCCAGAAGAGTTAGTTTTTCAATATTTTTGAAAAATCGTTGTGCTTTTTTTCTCTGCTGCATCTATCTCCCATTGAAATTATCCACAGAGTTTGATCCATGTGCAATGAGTTCTCAAATATATGGATATTGGATAGAGTTGTGGTTCAGGTCCTTCCCTGATTTTTATTAATCTCTGTGTACTGATCATCTGAACCCAGAAGTGCCAAAATACCATAAGCAGAGGTAATTTTTTTAGTATTTCCAGCTTGAGCAGAAGCAGTTGGTACAAGACATCTCTTTTTCTGTGGTAAACTCAGACTTATTCAGATCTAATCTAGCACTCATACCGATAGCTCTTCTCAAAATCCCCGCACAGTTACCCAGAAGTGGCACTGCCTGCTTTCATTTTCATTTTCATACCTCTGTTTCTTCATCCATCTCTACAAGTTCTCTCTGTTCAGTCTGAGATTCAAGTTTAGGGTCTCCTGGAGTCACACAGTCAGCTAACCAGCTTCAAGGACTTTTAACTTCGGCCCTGTTTTGAGTCCATAAACTCCCTCCCATTTTAAAGCTCAAATCTCTGAGTAATTTGCAGTTGAAGGGATTGATGTTTTTTGCCTTGATGCAGCAAGACTTTGGACTCTTAATGCCTGCTCCAAAAAAAAGTATCAAGGCTTTTAAAGTGTCTGGTTTCAGTAACAGTACTTCCAGATGTACTTCACTCCAGTAAAAGAATGAGAGGGTGTAGTCCTGGTCCTATCAAAGCTGACTCAAGTGTGGCTGGGATGCCACTGTATCATCAGTTTAGTTTCAAGGTAGAGAAGACTTAATAAATTTTCACGCTTTTACAGTGCCAAGAAAAAATTGATCTCTATTTTGTATCCAATAAATGCCTTGCCACTCTGTAACATCCCAAGATTTTAGGGCGTTTCACTTTTGTGAAATAGGTTACTAGCTGTTGTGGGGTTTGTGGTTGTTGCTGTGGTGATTGCTATGGTTGTTGAAGGGCAGTCAGAGACGGGGCACTGTGTTTGTTGCCCAACATGAAAGGCTCCTGGCTGAGAAAATGTCCCTGCAGCTACTCAGTACAAACCCACCAATTCTTCTCAAATGCTTCTGTGATACAGATGCAGGAGAGCCTCTCATGAAGAAATGGACTGACGTGAAAAGGAAGGGGGGTAAAAAGGTCGCAGTTAGGAAAAGAAATGATTCAGCACTAGTTTTTGAGGGCTGGCATTTGTGTTTGCAGGTCAAAGTCAGTGTAAATTTGTAAATGTTCTTCTGTGTTCTGCTCTGGAAAGGAGGTAACAGCGCAAGACGAGCAAAGCGCTAAAGTCTAAATTTAATTTGACACACCATGAAAATGAGACAATTGTGTGCTGGCTGGTTGAGGTCCAGAGATGTCACCTCACATTACTATCATTTGTTGAGTGGTTGCCACCGTTTGTCCAGTTTCACAGCCCGGTTCAATATAGAAGAAGAGTTCAGGGTCTCCTCAGCAGTCTGAGGAAGAGTGGGGCTTTGTTTTTTGGGACCTAATCCCCTTAAACCACTTCCTCTTCCCGCTGGAGTGAGGTTTTCTTAATGCCTTTTTGTGTGTTTTGTTTTGTTTCAATGACCAGTGCTCTTGGGGCTGTTTCCAGGTCTCCCTGAAAGGTCAGGTCTGCTTTTTTTCTTTGCTTGCCATTCATTTGGTGAGTCGAAAGTGCTCCTCCTGGCCCTTTCCCTCAGGCTTTGAGGCTGCTCTGTTTGCTGACTTCAGTTCTCCTCTGTGAGGATGATAGTAGATGTTTCAGTATTTCACTCTTTCAGAAAAAGTTTGAAAGTTCCTTAAAAACATGTGATTTTATGTCACTTTTTGCTATTTATCACCACCCAAATATCTGGGCAAGTAAAAAGTCTGTCTGCATCTTTCAGCCTTTTCTTTGCATGGTGATACAATGAAAGATGCCTGATGCAGAGAGGATGTTTTCCACCTGCAGCTCTGGACGTCTTTCAGCTCAGTTTTAGCATTTGTTGTTTTCTCTCGCAGGGTTTGTTCTGCATTTCAGAACATGAAAACAAGCAGACATGTGACATGCTTATATAGTTGTTCTAGATTTCAGACGTACTGTCTGTAAGCAGGTGTCCCCACATAATCTAAAATATATCAGGCATGCCAATTTTATAGACATATGTGATATGACTGCTTAATTAAACTAGCCATACATCCTAAAGATGATGTCTGTCTTTGATTGGTTCAAGATCTTGGTGGTGTTGAGATCCCACAAGCTACACTGAAGCTGCTCAGTTTTATGGGTCATTACTGTCTCTTGACACCAGTCCAGCTGGTAAAATTTATGTTGAAGTAGCTCACAGTTGCTTTCATATGTGTAGAGTAATAATTCTGATTTATTACATATAGATGGGGCTTCTGTATTTTCACAGAATCTCCACCACTATATCATTGCCTGTGTTGTAGTGCTGCAAATAGCACCAGGCTGGATTTCACTTGCTCTAGGGCCTATGTTGTCCTTGTCCTCAAAAATCAAAGTGGTTTGGATGCTTGGTTCACTTAGACGTGACTATTGATGGCTAGACTTCCGAGTAAATGTGGGTCCACCAGGAATGGGACTGGGTTACCTGTGCATGGAGTCCGTGGTCAGGTCTGTCTTGGGGTACCCCAGCTGACACAGAGCTGCAGCTCCAGAAGGACAGCATTATCCAGTAGGTCCAATTGCATTATACCCACCCTTGCATGGATAGTTGAGAACTGGGACCTGAGCCTTTTGAATCCAACCCCTGAATGTTTATTGGGATCATGGCCAAGATACCTGAATGTCCTGGCTCAGAAAAGCTGAGCTGGAGTTTGAGACCTGCTTCTCCCTCTCTTCAAATCATTTCTTCTGTCAGGAGCCAGACATGCAGAGGAGAAAACACATAAAATAATAATCATCACATCTTCAAAATATGTTTGAGCTGTTTCCAGGTAAAATTTTGGTCCAGGAATTCTGGGAGCAGGAAAGATTTGGTAGTTAGAATAGCAGTGGAAGAAAAATTGGGACCAGTTTCCGGTCCCTAAGGTTCAGCCAATTGAAAATTCATCCATTGTGCAGTTGTCACAGCCTGCTTGCTTAGGCGACCATGACCCCTGCCACTTTGATCCTGTAAATACAAAGTGGCCTCTTCTCTGGTCCAGCAAGGAACAGAAAATGATTCATTGCAGTCAAGCATCTCAGCGCTCAAGTAGTCAGTAAGTTTTTCCCAGGACTTTTGAAAAGCCTGTTCATTTGATGGAATGCACACAGCAGGCAAAGATAATGCAGAGGGGAGCTACTCTTTTCAGGTTTTTGTTTCTACTAATTTGTGCCATATGTAAAAGACCCTTAAATGCATCACTGATTAACTAACTCGTATATCAATATCCTGCTCTGTGCATCAGTAGTCTACCTTGCTAGCTGCCATGACAAAATGTATATTTCTGGTTTTTTAGAGTGAAATCACACCTCACACTGGGAGTTTCAAGGTCGTATACTCACATTCAGAGAGGATGTGGTTTTCAGCTTGCAATACTGCAAGAGCAAAATGGACTCAGAAAGTTTGCTGTGTAGTGCCAGCTGTGAGCTATGCTTTGCCATTCTTCTTCACAAAGAGGTGAAATCCACTGTTTTAGTCCCCTGGACTGCAACTGGCCTGCTGGGAATGCTAGACTCGGTTTAGCTTACATGCTGGGTACAGTAGGACAGTAACTAGGACAGGAGGACAAACGGAAATATACAGCATGATAATTCTTGCCCAAATGCTCAGTACAACTGGCCTTTACTTTTTGCTTTGACTTCTACTTAAATTGAAGGTATCACAATAAATCTCAACTTTTTCATCCTCCTGGGTGGGTACCTAACTAGAATTTGCATCCTGGCTTGACTGCATGCCTAAAGCTTCCCTATACAAGGAATCCTTATATACCACCTTTTTGGTTGCCAAGCATCTGCCAAGTCCTTGCTAGTGCTTAAGATGGAGCCCTTTGGGTTTGGAGTCTGCTAAGGGCCTCACTGTGAGGAGCTTGTGGGAGCTACTTTCTGCAACCAGTTCTTATTCAGTTATGAGAGGCTTAGTGTGGAAGAAATGTAGGTGGGGACATCTACCCCTTAAACCAAATGGTAGGGAAAAACAAATGCAGTGGCTGTCCTGAAGCTTCTTCTAAG
>NW_008237353.1:341442-436468 GCF_000691975.1 Corvus brachyrhynchos
CTGCTGAATGTCATAACACAGAAAAGAAGACTATCTTTCCTTTTTGATGGCAGGCAGTCATCTTTCACCGTCAGTGCAGTTTTATCTTCAGGGAGGGATAAAGTCTTTGCCGGGAGCTCAGCACTCCATGGGTCTTTATAGAGGAAGACCAAAGGTCTGTCCTCCTTTGTGACAGATTTGCTATTAAATTGAGAAGAAAGAGGGTTTGCCACATTAATGACATTCCTCCACTCACTGGCAAACAGCAGAGGCCTTTTGTGCTGGGTGCTGAAGGCAGCCCTGGTGTGACCAGGAGATGTGCAGAGCTGTGCAACAAAAACGTCTACCCTCATCCTGCGGGCATTTGCCACTCTCACTTGCCTTTGGCCAGAGGGCCAGTGCCAACTAATGCTCCCTGATAGATCTATAGGGGCGGCACATTTGGCAGAACTGGAACTGCTGAGCATGCTGTATACGGAGTTACTTACTGCTAGCACTGGAACCAAGTCTCCATCTTTCTTCTCATTTAGAGGAAAAAAAAAAGCTTTATAATCTAAAATCCCTCAAAATCGTGGTTTGAAACTGCTACCAAAGAAAAGTTTGAAGGAAATATTTGCCCACCAATTAGTAAACTGATCTTTAAGGACAAGCTCTTGAGATTATTGCATAATTTGTGGTCTCTGACCTCATAGTGAAAAAAAAGCAACCCTTCTCTAAAACCACCACCTAGCTATAAATCATGACTTCATTTCAAAGGAGAGCTGGTATTAAAAGAACAAGACCAATTCTATGTATTACATTGTAATAATCTTCCAGACTATCTCATTTGTGCTGGAGTAGCTTCTCTTTTTCTCTAAAGAAAATATGTAAAGCATAATCATCATACATAGGTTGGGTTCCTTTTCCCATGAATATGTTTTGAGTGTGAAACATGGGCTTCACAGCCATTTACTTTTGGTCTTGATTTCATCTGGGATTTTAATGAGTTGCAGAATGATGTCAAAATGGCTTCTGACCTAAGCAGCTCATCCTTCCCCTGGTATGGCAGGAGACCATGCAGGGTAACTTAAGAGATGGTAGTTGCTGATGGATCTCATACAGAAGATGTTACTGCAAAATTTCAGCCCATACTGAAAAAACCCCCATGTTGAGTCATGTGGTAGTGTGGGCACTGCAAAAGCAAGGGGCAGCTCAGGGCATGTTTGCATTAACCCAAAGGAGCTAGATACATTCTCCAGCTCTTTTTTTGTTTGTTTGTTTGTTTTTGTTAAACAGAGGCTCAGGTCTACTGAATCATTCATAACATTTAAAGTTTCTAAAATATGCATTAGTTGGATTTTCACAGTGGATCTTCCAAATCTAGCCGTGTCCAACATGCAATATTTATGTCTAATTTAATATTACAGCCCTGTTCTGCAACTGTGAAGCTTCTTCCTGGAGCAGTGAAAGAGCTTCAAGGGGGCTCACACTCATGGGTGGATCTTGTGGTTATTGAGCCAGGCCCTCAGTTTAACGGCAAGGCTTTTGATGTGCTAACATGTGAGCGTGCCTCTTCTCTCTAATATAATTTTCTAAGTTCAAAGAATATCAAACACAGGTGAAAACGGCCCCGACCTTTCTACCAAACCAGCAGCGTTGTTCCATGTCTGTGCTCCAGTACGTGGTTCTCATAATCTGAACCCTGCCTGATTCTCTGTACATTTAGCTAAGCTTTGTTCTGCTAATAGTGTAATTTATTTCACGTGGAACGAAGTTTGCCAGGAGAACTGGATGCTTATCCCTTTAAATAGCATTCTTAGGATCTGCTCCCAAGCCATTCTTTTCTCTGAATATTTTCTGAACACTTACATTTCAAATCGTTTCTGCCAGCCTGGCATGCAAACGTCTCAGTGGTGAGGACTGCAGCAGCTCTTACAGAAGTTGTACAGAAGCCCATAGGACAGATTATTAAAACTATCTCTAGGGGAGGATTTTACTTCATTTGTGAAGTGTCATGACTGATTTCAATACGCTACTTGTCAACTGAGTTGTTTTCAGTCAGAGTAACAAAATATTGGATTCTGTACCTTCTAAAAAGAGCAACTGCTTTCAGTAATTTACTTCCTAATTGATAATGGATATTAAAATGTTTGCATGTGTGCAAGTTATATCTACATGTAAAGATACTAATTTTGCAATTTAACCCGATTACAACTAATATGGTAAAATATTTCTCTGTTTTTTAAGTATGTTAAGTGTACCTTAACAAAGTCAGTAAGTCCTGACTGCGTGCTTCATTCAAAGCACTGGTATTGGGTAATATCATTCATCTTAAGTTGTCTGTCTTCTTTCATAAGTGCAAGTGAAAAGTAAATGTTCTGGCTGTGAAAATGTAACCAACTCTGACCCAAGCACCTGTGCTGATTAATGTGGTATGGAATTTTGCAACAAGCATCTCAAAGAAAAAGGAATGTGGAATCAGTTTGACACATTTTTCCCTATTTTATGCCACGTTACATCAGTTATTGAAAGGTTGAGTTGAAGAGTTGGAGATTCCAACTTAAGAGGATGGTGTCAAGTGCAGACAGAAGACGGAGCGTAAAAATTTCAGGCCTATCCCTTGGCTTAGCGCAGGTCATCCCAAATGCACTGATTTGAATGAGTCAACACACATCTTCACTAGGCAAGGACCTGGCCTTTCAAAATGGCTGTGTGAAATGACCTCTACTTTTCACAGTTTTCATGGCTGACTATCCATTATTTTGCACTGGATTAAGGTCCAGTATCTTTCTATTAGATTGCAAGAGGTACCAGACCTCTACTGCATGCTGCTTCCCACCTTTCAATTGCCTCTTAGAGAATCAAGAAAAAACTGCCTTTCTACTTTCACATAGATCTTTGACTTCTGTAGTTGTTGCTAGTCCTCTGCAAAAGGACAAAAATCAGATCAATAAGAAACACAGATGCTCCTGGTTGGAAGCTCTCTCTATTTCTTGAGGGATGGGCTTCTGGGTGGCTACTGAGACAAAATTGTCCCCCTTGCTCCCTTACTTGCTTTCTGAAAGCTGCATCTAAGAATCTTTCCATCATTCTAGTTCAGCTTTTAAAAAAAAAGTAAATGGATGTAGAGTAATTTAACCTGGTTCACTTCTGGGTGACAGAACAAAGGAAGATCTGGAAATGTCAATACCATCACTATTTTCCCTCTGTAGTTTTTCTTTAAAACTGAGGATATGTTTGCTGAAAGTCACTGTTCCCCACCTTTCTTCAAAATGGAATTTAGAATTGCAATTCTCCTAACGAAAGATTAGTATAAAGGAACTTGGGAATTTCCTCTTGCCTCTGCAGGTGTTTTTCGAATGGGAAGCCTTCATTTCTCCTGGAATGCGAACAACTCACATCCAACTGCTGCATAGTTTTGGGAGCGTATCTATTTGTGTAGTTCTTCTATATAGATTTATAAATGGCTGCTAGTTTAGGACTGTTCATTCTTCCTTATCTTTAGATATTTTTTCTATGAATGAAATTAACTTTGTAGAAATTATTTTCTAGTTTTCTGTTGAAGAAACCTTTAAGACAATGAAGAAAAGTATTTCCTTTTTCTCCTTCTGTTCCATGCTGTATCATGAATATTGTATTGCCCACTAACGTTGTCCTCCTATATTGAAAATGCAGGTGAATGAGAGCCTAGCTAGGGACTGTAGTGTATCAGATTTCTGGTATTAAAACAAATGAACATAATATCCTGAGAACAGTAAATTCTGCATATCCAAAATAATCTGTATGTTTCAGGTAATGATACTGAGGCAGATTGAAAAAAACCTGCATTCTTTTCTACATGGAATTGCTAAAGTTTTGGTGGCAGAGATTTTAAAACAAAGCCAAATGACCTTTATTTCAATGTAATTATTTAGTTACTGGGAAGAGACACAATGTGCTTGTATTTGGGGGTATTTCTACCTGACTTATCTCCTTTTTCTCTCATGTACAAAAGGAAGGTGAAACTTTGGCATTTCTATTCTGGGGAAGCACCCCATTTCCAGTTGTGAATAGAGTACAGATGTTGTGTGAAATTGTTTTATTCACTTTGCCTCCTAAGATTATAAAAATATTTTTCCTGCATTTTAAAATTACAGATAATAAAACCTCTGTAATAACTGGGGGTGTGGGGGGTGTCATTTTTATTTTTATTTTGTTTGACATGTAAAGAAAATACAAGCTCTTGATCTACTTCTCCCTCTTCCAAGGAGCACTTGGACTGCTAGCCCCTTTCATTCCTTTAGGCTGTAAACACCTTCTACTAGAAGACTAAAAACTTCATGTTTATTACTCATTGTAGTTTTGCTTACAGCTGAAGTAGTTTATTAATTCACATGAACAAAACAAGACTAAGGCTCTGTCTGACTACTCAGCAGAACAGTTCTTGCTCTCTCAGGTCATGCTGTAAAAGACTTAGGCCTGTTGTGAAAAAAACCTTGTCTAAAATCCTGGCTGCCATAAAGGAGGTAGCTGGAAGCTTTTGCAGGACACCATAGTATCTGGAACTCATCCATAGAAATGCAGTGAAGTATTTTTAAATACATACGAACCTCCCAAATCTTTGGAAATCTGAGCAGCTTGCTTTGAGCATGGCCGAAAATTAAATATCTCCCAGACTTGCAAGCCTCATCTATTGCCAAGTTTAATCCCAAATACCAAAAATGCAGAAAGAAGCTGTCTCATAAAGTGTGCAGCGATACTTATAGGTGCAGCTAGATCATCTCCTTTTGCAAAATCCCTGACAAATCCCCAGCATTTTCAATATGCAAAAATCAACTTGCAGCTGCATATCCACTACAAAGGGGTTTTCTGCACTGCAAAGAGATGGTTTTCTTGGTGGTGTTACTTTATGTACATCAAGGGCTTCACAGGCAATTTGGAATTCCACCTCACTGGGCTAGGCTCTGGATGAGCTACCGACCTTGGCTCCCTGGCAGTCGAGAGTCGGGAGTTTCTTAAGTTCAGATATTTGGTCATCTGCACACACGGTGCAGTTTCTAAGAAATATGTACACGTGTATCCCTTAAGCTTTCATTTCCTTGGGAAACCAGGCACACGCACACCCCACCCCCACAGGTGCACACGCATACATTTGGAGGTCAATTTAAGAATCAATTTGACAAGTTTAACAAACTGCACTGGTCCCTGGAGTGCTGTTTAGTCCTGTGGCACATTTACACAGGCTGCACTGGTAACTGGCTCTCAGAACTGAGCATGAGGCAGCGTGTGGCTGCTGTAATGCTTTCAACGTACAGATCTCTACCTCTGTACTTGTTAACCTGGCTTGTGGGGTTGGGAGCACTTTTGCATAACTTCTGTTCATGCAGCTGAAAATCTCTCCTCTTTTTGCATAATCAAGTCCTGACCATTAAAATCAGAACCCAAAGGAAAAGGTCAGCTTTTAACAACCATCTGTTGTATAAAATGTACTCTTTTTTTTTTCTTATTTCCTCCCTAGATAACCACAATGACTCTTTAGGTATTTTTTGCCTGTCAGTTAACACTTGCTCATCATATAGTTTGTGTCTGCATTTGGGTATTTTGAAAGTTGACTTCTTGATTCATGTAAGGAAATTCAATGTAAGGTAACAAGAGTCAGACTTTTCCACCAGTTTCTCAAGAACAAGCTCGTTCTTCTGTTGCTGCTGGTGTACATGACTGCTTATCCTGCACTGAGGTAGGACTGAGTTAGACTGTTCAACTAGTGTTTAATTCCTCAGATCCTTCCAGCTAGACAGATGTGCAATTCCTCAAGCATTTAGTAGGATAACATTATGAAATCATATATTATTTTTTTACCAGCCAGCAGATGAAATGACAGCTCTCACTGTGCTCTGGAATGTCATTGTGGTGGCCTTTTTTACAAGTTTTGTCAGCTTAAGAAAAACAAATACCCTACTCATTTGCCTAAGGTCACAAAATAACAACTAGGCATTTAGTGTTGTTAAAGGGAACTGTAATTATTATCAATTACCAAGTATGCAAACATATTTTGTTTACTCAATGGATTTAGACCTATTTTCATTCCAGTCTAATTAGAAAGCTACATGGTAATCTCCAGCCTCAGGCTTTTCCTACCCATCCTTGAGTGACTGCTTAACTTATCCTTTCAAAATAAACAAAGAGCTGCCACATCCACAGCAGAGCTCCAAGAGGAGGTTCCATATACAGTGACACAGCACTAAGACATGCCTTATTTTTAGCAATTCCCTTTTGTTTTGCTTTGAAAAATTGCCTACTAGTTGCTAGCTTCAATGGGAGAAATTTAACTTTGAAATTTAATTTCAGTATTTTTACATCAAGTTAATATTTTCTTTCAGACATGTTGGGAGAGGAAGAAAATAAATTTGAAGCAAAGATTAGTTAGTTGACTGTATGACAAAAAAAGATAAATTCTGTGAGTATAAAGTACTGAAGTAGGAATCTGGATGAGGTTATGGGCTCCCCTTTCTCATATGCCTTCCAGAACATGTTAGATAAACATGTGTTTGGGTTAGCCCATGGATATTAGACCCTGCCTTTGGGCAGAAAATGATACTAGATGATCTCAGGGGGTCTCTTTCAGCCCTAGTTTTCTAAGATTAATTGTGAATTAGAGAGGAGGCTGAGCTGTGTGAGTTACTGAACTTAATGCACTGCTGCTAGAAATCAGGGTGCCCACTCTGCACCCTGAAAGGGAGGAACAGAGCCTCCCTTTGAGAACTGTGCTGCTGTAGGAGGAGGGGCACGTGGAGACAGGAGGTCACTGCAGTCCCTCGCCAGGGTGGAGGCTGGGAGCAGCACCATTCACGGTGGGTCTCTCCCCTGGCCTCTGAGACTGGCAGGGTATTAGCAGAACAGTTCAAAGCGAGTCTGCCCACTCTTCCCCAGGGAAAACAAAGAACTAAAAGAAGAGGGCTCCTAAAGCTTGGGTCTCTTTCTCCCTGCTGGGACTTGGAGGGTGTCCCTGATGTAAATGTCTGTTGAAAGGCAGCCTGATGCCCAGCTTCATGTTGAGCATCCAACTTGCTGGGTTACTGATCTACCCTCTTACTTCCCTGTTATCTCTGTGCCAGTTTAGGTAAGGGAGCAGAGTGGAGTAAGTCCCTCTAGTGAGACAGTGGGGGGACCAGTCCCAGCTAACATGTAACATAGCTGCTGAGTCAGCCTCCTGAGAGTTCAAGAAACCATTGTCAAGCACCAGTTTTTTTCATATTAGGCAAAGAAAGGTTTGAGCTCTCGCTTCTGCTGTCCCAGAAATGGAATTTAGCCATTGGCCCCCTTTATAAAAGAGTGCCATAGTTCTCATAGCATCTACCTGGGCATGTGTTCTGTGGGGGATGTAGTTAACAAGCCTGCTGTAGGACCATTATTTAACATTTATTAGGCATAAAGCAGTTTGGAGGTCATGGAAGAGAAAACAAGGTTCAGTGTCTGCAGGCAGAGGTTCTCAGGGTTGGAACCACAGGCTTTGTGCAGAACATGGCAATTAGGCACCCAAACCACCCACACAAATCTCATCCAATAAAACTGTGGTGTGTTTATGTTTATAATTATGGTTGTATTTATATTTTAGATGAAAACACAAACAAACCTCTTTAACAAAAGAAAATATCTCATTGCACAAACATTTCTATCAAAAAGAAGGGGGCCCAAACAATAGAGATGGTCACACCACCAGATGTGCAGCCAGGAGGTGTTCAATACCACAGCAATGAAGCTTCCATGAGATTTTGGGTAGTTTAGAGCAGAAGTTTCAAGCTTTCAAGCGAAGGGCAAGTGGGTGTGTGTATCCCCATGTTCACTGCTGTGTGTATGACAGCACGTGTTCAGTTGCTCCCATGTCTCACGGGAGAAGCCGGAGCATCTCATGCTTCTCACAAGGTCAGGTGGCCAGACTTGCAAACAGTCGGACTCCATCCCTCTCTATCATGTTAATATTTCCACTCAGGGATATACAGTGGCTTTAGGACCTCAGGAAGAGATGTTTGTGCAAATTACCAAGCAATTCAATGGTATGTGCATTCCAAGGGCTCATAACTCAGGCAGAAAGAAAAAAAAAAATCAACAAATTGCTCAAAGGAACTTGTTTAGGGTAGCAATTTCCTTGCCATATTTTAGCTCTCTGTCTCCAGCTATTCAGGCTGTCTAAAATAAATCACTGGGTTCTTTTCTTCTTCTTTTTTTCCCTGAACAATAGGGTAAGTGTGATCATTTTGTTTGTGCTAACTCTTCTTGGTTTTTTTCATTAAGTCTCCTTTTCCCTAAATCCAAACAAAACCTGTGACTGTTTCTGTTGACAGCTCTACTCTAAGACCCAAACATGCAAAAACTTTCAACAGGCTTAAAGCAGTATTTTAACAGGACAATTCAAAATAGCTCAGCTGGTTTACCCACCACTGGAATGTAATGCAAGCTATGTAGACAAACCAGGCCCCACATGTTAAAAAACATCAATAACAAGTAAGATAAGTAAGATCCATTCCCTCTTTAGAAGCTACAGATTTCATCCTGTGCTGGAAGGATGTTAAGTCCAGGCTCCTGTTAGGTGGCCTCATCCCAGACAGTGGTGAGTCCATAGAAAATCATAACCAGTTGTGGGTTGGTTTTTTTTTTGCCAAAGCTGTATGTATTTCCCTTTGAAGTACTGCTGGTGAGGAGCATGTTTTATTATGCATGGTGTTAACAGCAGTTCAAAATTTTAACTCATTTTTCATAATAAAATAAGAAATTGTGTCCGTGAGAGCTTCAGGCCAGCTTTTTAGCTACAAGCTGCAATTCTTTTTTATCTCAAATGAATTAAAGGCACTGCTTGAGAGCAAGAGACCAAAAAGATGTTTCTAAGCTAAAAGGCAGACAGAATAAGCTTGGCTTGTCACCAAGGTGCACGGAATTTGACAAATGAAATTTCATTAGAAGTGCAAGGACGGTTGTGAAACTGCCAGTAAATAACTGTCTCCCCAGAGTCTCACACTTTTTCCAGAGTCTATTTCTCCTTGGACTCCATTCTGCCAGGGACAATATTTTAAAACGGAAAAACCAGAGTTAAGCATCAGAGTTAGAAGTTAGTAGATAATAAAGGTCAAATGTATTTCTTCCAAGAGCTACTGAATTTATGCCATTGTGTTATCTTTTCTTCCTCCCTTGTGCTTTCACTCACAATTGTTACCACTAATGGGTCCAAGCCAAAACCATGAATCCAGACAAATTCAGGACTGATTCCAGAGCTAAACTGTGTAGCTGACCATTTTCTCTCCAATGACCCGAAGCAAAACTCAAGCCCCAGGCCTGACACCCCATGCTCTGCAGTGCCTGGAGCTGTTTCAGACCTGGATCTGAACATCATGGCTTATGACCCTCTCTAGTCATCATTCTTCCATAATCCAAAATATAAATTAAGTGCACATCATGATTCATCCCACCAAACCACATCTATGCATGAACCTACTTTTGCCCTCTCAGGACATTACAAAACCATGAAGTATCTCTCTTGGCTGTTACCAAGCAAAGAAAAAGGGTTCTTTGTCTTGTTTCTTGCTGCTTCTGTAAGGAAGATTTTCTACTCTTTCTGCTTCAGGAATGTAAGAAACTTCAATTTCCAAACAGGAGGCCCTATCATGACATGAGGTTGTGTTTTCTGCAAGGATTAGCTGTTGAATTTACTCTTCTGTACCACCCCTCACTGCTCCTCAGCCAGAACCTTGGCTGGGGTGGCCCTGACAATGCAGCTTCTTTTTTTTCTGAAGCCAAGGCAAGATACAAGGCCCAGTGATGGTCCAAAGTGTGGGAATGCAACATTCCTGCACAGATGCTGTCACTTGTGGTTGACTGAGACTGGATTGAGGGAGTACCTGAGCTGTTTCCACAGGAGGCTCTGTGCTCAGTGTCACGATCTGTACGGCACTCTGAAGGATGCTGAAAATATATCTGCCTGCATCTGTCTCTGTTGTTAGATGCAATTTTGATCATGCTACAGATGTTCTGTAAGTGAACTCTTTCCTTCCCTGAATGCAAGGAAAAAGCTAGCTTTTCCTGGTAGCAGGTGAAAACAGGGTATGTGAACCACTTGTTCCTGAAGTGCACAGCAGTGTCCTCAATGGACAAGTGATGGAAAAGGAGGTGCTCTCCAACTAAATTTCTAGTTTTCTTTTTTAAAACCCAACGCTATGTGTTTTGGGCAAAATTAATACCTGTCAGAAGAACAGAGTTGGCATTTCAGCTCCTTGATTTGTTTACTGGCTTGATTTGCTGGGAAACAAGTCCTGTGCATCACATGCTTCAGCCAATAAAATCAGCAAATGGTGTAAATGGAAGTCATTACCCCATCAGTTTATGGGAAGAGGATTTAGAGTATTGAGATAATAGAATGCTAGTCATTACTTTTCCAAGTTTCCTAAAGCTGTAAATGCTTGCAGAACTAATATGAAGAGTATTTCCAGTGTAGATGAAGTTGGAGGACTCAATTTCTAGGTAAAACTGTTTTCTAGAACCTTAATTAGAACTTTTAAAAATCACTGATAACCGAAATGTCTTGCCACTGCCTTTAGTAGAGTAATCCTACGTGACTTTCCACAAATGCCTTTTACTTAGCCTCTTTCCCAGGGTGTGCCATGCCAGCAGATGATTTCTTCATTAATATTACTGTATTTGCAGCTAATTCTTTATTCTTTCTCTAAAAATGGGGTATTATTTTGAGGCCCCATGAAGTTTTAGCTCTGAATCATCCTCTGTAAAATCTATTCTCACCCTTAAAGAGTCTAGTCACATTTTGAGGAGGATGGGGGGGATGATCTAAAATAAAATGTTGCAGATGATATTGCACAAAACACAAAGCAATTGCACACAACATACACACTGCTGCCAGCAGTCATGCTGCTTAAGAACAAAAACACTCTTATGAATTTGCAAGTTGATTGTAGTGCCATTGAACAAGCTAACAAATGCCACACCACTGTACAAGGTCACACAGGAGGCCATGCTAACGCATCCATTAGTGATACCAAACTGTGTAGATTGTGACGTCAGATGGACTTTTAAGTCTTGAGAAATAAGAATTAATTTATGGTGATTAATATTGAGAAATAAAACAGAATTTGACATATCAGAAAAAAAATTCCCATTTTCGCACTTGATATTCAACCATTGTACTGAACAGGAAATAGTCACATGAAAGAAAACTCTGGGGTACTTACCCAACTAGATTTGCTAGGAATCATGCCCTGCTTAATTTGCACCTGCTGCAAATTTGGTCCAAGTTTGGGTCATCAGTCAGGTGTTAGTCTGAAATGTAGCATAACATTAGGGAGGGTCAGCAGAATATTGAGATTTGTATTTAAAACATTACAATCTATGTTGTGCATTTACTACGTCAGCTGCTACATATGGTACTATGGAAAGCATTTTGCAGCTGGTCTCAGAAACTCTCTGGAAACACTTTCCTTGAAGCTTTCTGTTTGGGGGGGAGGTGAAAAAAATAGGTAAGTACAATTTTTCCATCTCTGAGCTTTATGAAATTATGGCTTCATGGATGGTCATGTGAAGTGAGGATGGCAAGGTTCAGGATGGACGATTTCTTTTTCACGATCATGTGGTCTGCAGGGAGCCTGGGAGAAAAATCTATCGATCTCTTTATTTGAGTTTATCCATCCTAGTGGTAATCTGGGTGCCAGCAGGTATTTGATGGCTTTATGGTCCATATGGGTTAAAAGGCAGTGGAAGGGCTGTAAATTTTCAGACTGAGGCATGAATTGACACGTAACCAATGGAGGTTATGAACAAGCTTCTCCCCTGGGGACACTGCTAGGTTACTTGTATCTCAGCAAGGTGCTGGTTTTACACCAAAACCAGCACATGGGTTAGAAGGACAGTTAGTTTTTTCAAATATGGTGGTTCCTACATACTCCAGCTGTCAGGCTTGGTAGGGAAGCTCCATCAGATGGTGAAGACACACAGTGAAAAGGATCTGCCAGAAACATCTTACAATTGCTTTATAGGTACTGCATAGCTAAATGCTGAGAATCAGGTCCTACCAGACCCTACCACTGCTGTCATTTGCTGAAGTCCTTGTAAATGGAGGGTACCTTGCAGAATGGGAACCTGAAGCACCTGTCCTTTGAGTATCAAATGGGAAAAGACACAGAAGGGGGAAATCTGAGGCCGAAAAAACTGAGGCAGGCTGCAGAGAAGATTTTCAACAGTGGTATTTTGCACTGTTTCCCACTATGTCCTTGGAGCCAGTAAAGATTTCTGTAGCTATTTGCTCGATAGAACACCCACTGTTTGTTTTAATTAGCTTGGTCTCATTTTTAATAGGCACCAGCTGAAATTTTGAGTGGGATCTTGTATGCATTTGCAGAAAGATGGGCCTGACAGAGTTCAAACTCGCATCCCAGTTATTGCAGGTGTAGTTCCACGAATCCGATCTGGTACAGCATTGGGCGAAGCAGCAAGGCCCAGCCAAATTAAACTTAGTGGGTTGGAGCTATCTTTTGTGTTTCACTTAAACGACTTAAGATACATAAAAGCCATTTAGGTTCCTTTTTTTCCCATTTCTGTTCAAGGCTGCTAAGGTCTGTTGAAAGCAAGTAATGATTGCCTGTAGTGGATAGCTTTTCTATTAAGAGATAGTCAAAGCATGTCAGCAATCTTTGACTGATAACAAACAAACCAAGCTCTACTCATGTTCTCTCACACAGAGCCTTTAAGACTTATTGACACGCCTGGAGCTGAAAAAAGCCAAAAGCCAGCCCTGTTAATGACTTGTAAACACGGAGTGTGGCCACACCTCGTAGTGTCTGCAGCCTAAGGGAACAGATCTGCCAAACTAGATCTGCCCTTAAATCCCAGGAAACAAATCATTGGTAATAAAACACAATGGCTGTTCTCCATCTGCAATCAATTTCTGTTTAACTAATGATGTTAAGTGGAAAATAGCCACAGTCTTCTCTCACTAGGTTCTTGAATAAACAATGGCTGTAGCTCAAATGCTTCATTAGCAGGGAGGGAAGCAGCCAATAGTTCCTTTTCCAGGTGTCTGTAGCTGTTAGGGTTTGCATAGCTGTAGGCAGGCAGGCATGGCCCGGCCCGGCCCATGTTACTGCTATCATCCTTTGTGTGATGGAGGGAAGCGTCTCTGTTTGCTGCTTGGCCTGGCCAAGCCTGATTTTAACAGCAAGGTGAGCTCTGCAATTCAATGAAGTGACTAAGTCCTTCTGCTACTTGCAAATGGCTTTGGGCTCAACTGTGAAAGGAGTCAACCAGGATCTGGGAGAAGCTCTGTGTCACTGGGGGAAATGACACACCTGTGTCGGTATCTAAGCTCTCAGGCAGAGAGCCTGAGACAAGCCACTTTTGTGTTTCCCCTGTCCATTTGAGCAGGCTTGGGGTGCCACTGCTGGTGGTATTGCAGTCCCCTAGAGCAGGCCAGCTGCACAGAGTCGAGATGTTATTTCAGGCTCAATAGCAGAGAAAGGTTCAAGGTGTAATATTGGGTTTAGGGCCAAAGGCAAAAGTTGTCTAAAGCTGAAGTTGATGATAGGACTTTGTTTTGTCTTGCCAAAAGCCATACACAGATAACACCTCTCAACTTTCACTCCTTAAGTTAGCTTTTCATGCCATCTATAAATTACAGAATCCAAATCTCTTAAAGTGGAAATTCTGTGCTATGTATGCACACAAGGCTTGGCTGTTCTCTTACATTAAAATGCCATGCCAAATAAATAATCATGAGCATACAGAAATGTCATGAATGAGAGAAGGGAGAAAAAGACTAAAGTTAAATAAGACTTCTTAAAAATATTCTGGGAAATGAACAGGCATTGTGAGTAAAGGCAGAATAATTTGTCAGCAGGTGAGTGAATCTGTTCTTTAATGGCATTATAATGTTGCTAAAAAGAAATGTATGTATTCATGGAACTTAAGTAGATGCTAGATCCTCTTGCTTTAGTATTAAAGCAAATAAATCTTTAAAATGTTTTCAGAGAACCCCTTTACCTTTACACTGCTCTTTGTTAGTTTAAAGGAAAAAATAAAACGCACACAAAGAACAAAACAGAAGAATTCCTAGAGAAAAATATTTATGTTCATTTGGGGCAACCCAAAGCCTTTCATTTGTTTTTGTTGTGAAAGGCAAATGTTTGCCCTGGGTCTGAGCCCAGCCTTCAGGTGTGGTGGCTGGTCCTGTGTCCCTACATGTGCTGGCTCACGTGTGGGCGGCTCTCAGGGTGGCCCTCGGGGTGCCCTGCCTTGCCACACTCCACTGAGCTGTTTGCTTTGCTGGGTGTGTTGTAGATTCATCTTTCTTGTAAAGCCTGAGTATTTCTGGCTTAGGTTACATCAGAGAAACTGAAAAGTAGGGGCTTTGCTTTGTTCTCGTTTTCTCTTTGTGCTCTTCAGACCTATGGCTTCAGCCAGATCAAAATAGAGCAAAGCAAAAGGGAGTTCTCCCTGGCTTCTCCCTGGTGTCTGACTGCTTCTGACCATCAGAGCATTTAATGTTTGCACTGACCTATTCTATCCCTTTTGTATGTGTATTTAGCTAGCTGCTCTGGATTCCCCCTCTCCAGTGGAATAGCAATGGTGACCACGCGATAGGGGTTTATATAGAATGGCCTTTCAAAGAAAGGCTGTATACTGGTACAATGAGTGTTTACTTTGGCTGTTTCTTAGGTGAATCCTGATGATCCAGATACACCCTGTGGTAACCCCACACAACAGTGAAACATAACAACTAGAGGCTGTCTCTAACTGGCCAAAGTAATATTAAAAAATGGTATGAGGAGACACTGGAAGAGCCCAGCCTTTAAATACCAGGTTGCTCCACAGCTGATAAACATATCATCTAGATCCCCATGCTCTCCCTTCTGCACTCATCCTTGTTAACTTGGGGATACTTTCTCCAGTTGGTCCAGGATGCATTAATCCACAATCTAAACTTCAGCTAAGTCTCTGTATCTCTGTTTCTCGTTACTCTCCAGTTGGCTAGAGCATGAGATATGCCTTACTTGCACTTTGGCATACTTGGAAAGGAAGAAGGACTAAGCTGGCTTTAAACTTGTACCTGGCTGCAGTCGAGAAGTTACCGGGTTGGACACAGGCGTAAAACAGAGCAGGCTTAGGCTTTTTTCCACACTTTACTTTGTCTGCCAGCATCTCTTGAGGGCTGCTCTGTTTTGTATGAGGATTATCAGGGGATGGACTTCCCACTTATGAGTTGTCCCTGAGGTCTTACTGCTGCATTAAAGAACAGTAAATACAGGAGCTGCTCCCAAGGCCAGGCTTCCTTTAGATAAACTGTGTCCAATGTATGTTGATGAACTAACTACTTGCACAGCAGATGGGAAACAAATGGAAAGCATACTGTTTTCTACTCTCTATCTACATTTCATGCTTTTATATCTTCTGCCTCCACTGCTAATTTAGTCTGAAGATCCCTTTTTTCCTTAAATATATCTATATCCAAGCAATTAGTACTTTTCTTCAAGATCCAGTCTCAAGTACTCAGTTTTTCTTGCAGCCTCACTCAACACTATACCCAAATTTTTCTGTGGTGAATTTTAATGACCTAAATCTCTGTGCACAACATCTCTGTAACTGCCTATATTTCAGGCAGTTTCTACTTCAAGCCTTTATCTTTGTGTTTCAATGGAGATGAAAATAAACCATCTCTGTCAGCTGGAGGTAGAGGATGTAGATGGAAAAAATGAATGGGAGAATTATTCATGGAGTGAAATGTAATCCCCCAAATCCAGGCTGGGAGAACTGCTGCTCAGCTGAGGCTGGTTTTAAAACCTTTAAGGCAACCTGCTTTCCTTGTAAACTAAGGAGTTGGGTATAAATACATTTTACTGCACCTTAAAGTACAAAACAAAACAGAGGGTTGATAGATACTGTGCTTTCTTGTTAACCCTCACCCCTCTTACATGGAGTTCTTCTAGCCCTCCCACTCTTTCTCTGTATGCCTTAGTACAAGTTTTAATCCCAGTTTCCCTTCCCCATTGTCAAGGGGCCTCTCCCCTTGCTAGCCTCTGGTCAGACAATACTACTGAAGCCTGATTCAGAACTTGCTGCTGATGCCAAACCTGTGATTAGCTATTGTTTGGAAACCCTGACAATTAGGCAGGGTGTATATGTTCATCTGGAAGCCAAGGACCTAGTGCAGAAAGTCAGGGGCTGGGGATGAGCTGCTTTATGAGTGTCACAGAGCATCTTACTTTACTGTAGAGCAAGGCACCAGGGAATGCACAGGGAAAATCCACAATGGCTTGTTGGGAGCAGACATCCTGAGGAAGGGCATGTGGTTGCTGCCTGAACAAACCAGGTGGATTGGTTTTGTGGTCTGAACTGCAGAAGCAGATAAAGCACTGAGGGCTCAGTAAAAAAAATATATATTTTTTGCTAAAAAAATTAATTGAATGCTGGGATTCTTGCAAAATCTGGGAGCAGGTAGGGCACATGGTCTTGTTCTCTGGAGAATGTATCAAGAGCTGGCAGTGCTGGACAGTGGAAGGCTCACACAGATAAAAAATTAATGCTGTGTACTTTAAGGTGCTGCATGTCAAGAGGGAGGTACATGATTCAAATATAACTTGCCTTGGGGTCATCTGAGACTGTGGACTTTTTTCAGCTTGTTACTCTCTGCTGTGTCTTGCTTCTTCCATCTGCTTCCAAGTAAGCAGCTAAGAGGACAATTTAATTTAGTCCTGCAGCTACCCTGAATCCAGGTGTGAGCTGAGTTGTTCACAGAGAAGAAAATGTTGCCTTTGCCCCATTATCATGCAGGCACTAAGATATGTGGGCAGAGCTTAGTTGGCTGGTTTTTGGAAGGTGCTAGTGTTAGGTACAAGTGTTACAGTTTTCTGGGCAGGAAGGCTGAAATGTATCCTGCCTAGCTGAGCTGCTGAGAGTGAGGTGTCTCCAGGGCCTGTTAAGTCTAATACCAGATTCTCTTGACTGTGGAGAGGACAACCAAGGCTAGTTGTCTTTGTTAGGTGAGGTGGATAATGCCCCAGATCCTTGGGTGCAGGGCTGGCTGGAGAAATCAAACACTGTGGTGCTTCCTTCTGTAACTCCCGAGTACGGACTTGGGGGATGTGGTGGGCAGGGATGTCTGAATGGGCAGACACTGAGACAGATGTGATTGTACACATCTCATAGCCCAGCTAAGAGAGCAACAGGATCACTCCATCCTCCATCAGTGGAAATGGGGCAATCACCTCTGCTGGGCACACTGCAAGGCAGAGACCTCCCTTTCATCATGGTGACTTTGCTCTATGGCCAAAGTGCAGGGGGTGGTTTTGGCCAGTTTCTGAGAGTAATGAAAAAAGCTATGTCTGAATCCTGCTGCCTCTTTCCAGGCACGTTCCAGATGCAAGCAAGCCAAAGTTCTGTATTTGACCTCAATTTACACCTTCCTAGAGGGAAATAAGGAAGCTCTGCAACTGAGTCCTGACTGTAAAAAAGCAAAGTGTGCCACAAGCGTTTCTCTATCTGTCTTAGTAGCAGGAGAGAAGGGAAAGTTTCTGCTTAGTGGAAGAAAGTGAGCGCAGCTAAAGCCTTGCTAAACATAGGGAGACACTTGCTACCTTTCAGCTCCTGCTTTCTGCCTGTGATTTGGCATCAATTCGTTCTGCCCACACAATTTCTTCAGTGTGACTTGGCTTTGCAAAAAGCTCCTTAATCCACCCCAGAAAGGTTTTAATGCAATTGCATCCAGCACAGTCCTATTTCACTTGATTTAAATGAGAGAGTTAAATCTCAGTCTAGACAGAGTGCTCTCTAGCTCCTGTGAATCTTGTACCCGGCAAGCTGTATCATCTATGAGTATGTTTCTCATTTTCCAGACGAGCCCAGGGGATCTGCACACCCCCTCCATAAAATTCCTGTCTGTGCTAAATTGCCTTGTAGTCCTGATTTATACCTCAGTAAAACATATCATGAGAAGAAGAAAATGTTTAATTGTATAACTGAAGTATTTATGCAGGACGCATTTTTGGTGGTTATTTATGCGCTTACCTTCTTTAAAAGGGGTATAAAGAACCGTGACTTTCATTTACAGTGGGAACAGCAAAAGGTGAGGAGAATAAATGTAAGGGGCAAGGAGTAACCCCTAAACTAGTATGGCTTCTGGAAAAGGACCTGTGTTAAAATATTCACTGAAAAATACAATGAGATGCATTTGGGATCTTAGGGGATTTCAAGAGAAACTTGGACATTCTTTCTGTCCTTTATCAAACCCAACCAGTAACACAACCTTACATTTGGGCTATGTAATGTTGAAAGTTGGAAAGCGTTTCATCTTTTAAAACAGTAACATGTGGAAAAAAGTCTTTTATGTTGCTTATGAAATCATCAATTCCAAGTTCTTACTTGATTTCTTTCACCCAGACCCCTTTCAAAATTGCGCTGTAGTTTTCTTTTAAAAATTTTTCTCAAAAATGACTACAGTGCTAGAGACTGGGACAGGTATGCAAGCCTGGCTTCAGATCTGTGCTGTGAAGTTTCTATTGGCAACCATGTCCTATTGACAAGGCACTCTGGCAGCGCCTTAAACGAGAGTTCAAGCAGCACATGCAAGATAAGATGACTCCAGGATAATTAAAAATGGGTTCATTACTGGGAGACCAGCATGATTTACTTAATTATATCATAAATGTGCTTCCTTATCTTTTCTATCGCCTGTGTAAGGATGTAGCTTCTCTGACTGTTCTTTGGGTGTGAAAGCTAAGGAGCAAAGTTAAGATTGTAGCTCAGCTCCAAAGTGGTCTCATTACTGATAAAATATTTATTACGGCATGTAGTTTGTGCTTTGTTCTGCATGACGTGATTCTTGCCTCAAGGGCCATCTAGACTTCAAATGCTGAAGAGTAGGTGTGTGGTAATGCATAGACATGCCTATATGTTTGTGTGTTGGCTGACAGAAGGAAGAAATACTTCATGAAATGTGTAGGTTAGCAGCCTTCTTAATCTCCTTTTCTTTCCCTGTCGAAGCCCTGAGCCTACTTGTCTTACCTGTGGTATTGCCGTCCGCAGGGAAATTTGGTGGCTATGGTGCTGTGGACCAGCAAATGAGGAGCATGAATTTGGGAACTTGTGAAGGCTTTGGAGTGGTGGGGTACAAGGCCTCCTGAAATGTCTTAGACTGTCCTTAGCATAGGAGATGCTGAATTTTTCCTCTTGGCATCAAAAAATTTCCCTTAAATATGAGAAATTACCAGTGTGATCTTCAAAAGGCCACCTCTAATGGCAAGATGAACAAAGTTGCTCATGTCTTTGTGCTTATGGGCTGCACCCCAATAGACTCTACCAATTCCCTGAGATATCATTCACTAGAGACAAGCTTTCCCCTTTGCCAGAGAAAATCTTCTTGGCAATATGTTCAGTGAAAATGCACTTACTACCAAGGCTTGCAGCATTATCCCTGCTCAGGACACCAGCTCTTGCTAGCTTTGACTCTACAACTAATTGCAAGTAAGCTTAACAAGGAGCGCTCTGCCTGGCATCTGAACATTGTGGGTGTTCAGTCAACCTCTGGGAAAATACTCTCTTTCTTGCTGAACTGAAAAGAAAGGCACTTACACTTCTATTAAAGCAGCTTTTGACTTTGTAGAAAGTGAAACTTACAGTTATCCTGTGTTTTTGGCTTCCACCTACAGTATGTTAATTGAAGGAACACAGGAGCTTTGTGCATCGATGATGGTTATCTCCATAGGAAGTCCAGCATTGTGGTTACACTGGCTGGTTTTTTGCCTTTCCCAGTTGTAGGACTTCTTTTCACTTGCAGGATTTCCTTGTTCCAAATATTTCTTCACAGACCCAAGTGCTTTTTTCCATCCTCTGAAAGAAAAGGTCAATGAAACAGAGATGAGAAAAGGAGGAAAATGTCTTTCCATTTACTTACCGTCCTGCCAATTCAAACACTTCTGTTTCACACAGGGTTTCCCTGCATGCTTCTCCTGATGGTGAACAAGACTTTCCTCAGGAAAAAGCTCTGATTCTCTCCAAAATATCATTAAATAACTTTGCCACTGTCAGCAATATATGTTTTCAATCAATGGCATGGGGGTTTTTTTATCCCTGTTAAGGTCTAAGGAATTTTGGCAAGTATCATAAACTGATGCATGCTGCCTGGCCTTACTTTACTGCTCCCTATACATTTATCAGGGAGGCTGATACCCAGAGCTGTTCAATAGCTCTGGAATGCTTATTTCAGCAGCTCCTTCATCTGCATATCTGCAGCCTAGGTTGTAGCTTTGTGCTGGGGAACCAAAAAGACAAACAGACCTCATGCAGGGTAAAATTAGCTCCTTTGTGGGCTTCACTAATAAGCTTTGAGAGAAATGCAGCTGGTAAACCAAAGCACAACCAAATCACAATTTTGGTTTGACTTCATAATGCTTTATGGGTTTGAATAACTCAGTCTTCAAAAAAATATTTTTCTTGCTCTTCTTGTTGGGACAGTGTCTAAAGCCAGACCCATCATACGGATTATGCAAACATAAAATAAAGGGTCAATCTCTACATGGAAGATCATTAGTCTAGCTTTAAAATGACCAGTTGTGCTGTCACAACTTTCAAAGGTCATTTTGGTTTGTTTTTCAAACCTGCTTGTTGTCTTGGGTAACATAAACACAACAGTTCTGAGGCCCCGCCTTTATTCTGATAAGGGATCACTCATACTGTGATCCTGCGTGGAATTTGCCTCCTGAACTTTAAGTGGTGACTGTCCACTGATGACCAATTACTCAGTGTGAATTTTCTGAGACACTTCAGGTTTCAAAGACAGACCTGAACTACTTGGAAAAAAACAAGAAATGACCCGTGGGAGGTGTAAGGAAATAGCTGAGCAAGCTTGTGAGAAAGTTGTGAGTTAAAGGAATATGCAAAGAGTTTGTGCTACCCATGGAGGGTGTGAAGTTCTAGGCGAGCTCTGGGTACAGCTGCAGTAAACCATAACTTAATCCTTCGAGCATGCGACACGCAGGATGAGGCTGAGTAGAGTTACTTGGCTTGGAGATCTTTTCTGTTTGCCAGGAGAATCAGTCTGGAGGAAACCTTGGAAACAGAGCATACTTTTTTTTTTTTTAAGAGCTTGGTAGGTTTCACTATTTGTACTTCCAAATCCAGGAAAGTGGTTGTAAGAAATGCCCCTATTTCTTTTGGCTTGTTGGGGTGGGGGGGTCTCTGAGGTATGACTATGGCTCCTGCACTTCAGATGCTTTCACTATCCTCTTGGTAGCATGTGGAGAACTCAGGAGGCATGACTTCCTTCCTGCCCCAAGGTCTTCTAGACAACATTAATGCTTTGTCCAAAGTTACAGAAGACACGACTGTACAAAGTGATTGCTGCCTTAAAGTATGCTCCCATCATGGCACTAACAGCTGCCACCACTCCCAACCACAATAGATTTTTAACAAAGGGCCCTGAGTAAGCTGTAGCTTCCTTCAGCTGACAGCAAGACTGCTGGTAAAGGTTGCACAGCAGTCTCCTTTTTTCTGTTCCCGCAAATGAGGAAAACTGATGTCCTGGCAAGGGCTTTTCCTGTCTGTCTGGGTCTTAAGCACAGAAGCAGAACTTCCCAGGAAAGAAAAAGGAATTATATTTTTGTGTGCAAGTAGCTGCTGGCTGCTGGTTGTGTTTTTTCTTGTTTACTCCCTCTGTCCTCCCAACTTCTAAAGTGTTTTCAACATGTTGGACCCAATTGCCTACCCCTCACCCAGCCTGCAGAGGATTTAAAGAACAAGATCAAAAACTTCCCTGTACATCAAATATGTCAAGTGTCCAGAGGATTGAAGGGGCCAGAGGTGACTTGTTGCCCCAAGCCAAGTATTTATTTCACTATACATCCACAATTGTGATCAGATATTGGCCAAAGAGTTTGGCCAGGTGGGAGACGACTTGGGGGGGACTCTTCATAAAAGCAGCATGTGCTGCCTTGCTGCTTTTGGCCTTACTTAGCTCATCTCTCTCTGGACTCTGCTTTGAAGAAGGTTTAGTGATCACTTTTGCTCTCCTCTTCCTCCTCTGCAGCCCCTGGGGTGTGTGACCCATACACTGCTTTTGGCCCCTCCTCTTGAGGCAGAGGGCCGGAGCCTTATTTCCCTCTCCTGTGTTCCCGCCAGCCCACCTTTTCTTCTGCAAGGTGTGACCTTGAGGAAGGGCAGTCTGTTCCTGCCTTGTGTCCCTTCAGGGGAGTGATGGCCAGACAGCTTGTGCAGGATTTCTTGTTGCTGCTAAATATACATCTCTCCTGTGATCTGGGAAGTGTGCTGGCACTGCTGGAGTTTGTCTAGGTGCAGGGAATCTTGCAGGTGTAGCTATAGAGTGAGTTTATGCCATTGCAGTAGTGCCAGTGTCAGTTCCTCTGCTTGTGGATCAAGAGTGTAGCTCAGTCTCCTTGAGCTATTTATGAAGCGATAACTCTCAGCTATGGCAGGACAGGCAACACCTTTGATCCTAGCAGTCCCTCACTTTCCTGAGATGTGATACTGACCAGTTGGTGCATGCTCAGCCTGGGGAGGAACACAGAACTGGGGGGAATCATTGGCTGAGGGATCCATACAACAGAGTAAAGCAGAATGGCCTTTTGTTTAAGGCATCAAGTCTGAAGTCTGTTGACATGTTATTTCATCTGTTGTTGTGGGATTTTTGCCTCTGCCCAAGAGTAAGGCATGAGACCAGCTTACAAAGTGCCTAGAGCATTCATTTCTCTTGCTTACTTCAGAGACTCTTGAAGGGAATTGCATTATTTGCCACTGCATTGGGCAGCAGTGACCTCATGCTAAATCCTGTGAACCAAAGGCTGCAGGATACTTGAGCTTGACTTTATAGCTTAGGTGACCAAATAGGGCTCCAGAGGTAAAAAAAGGTTTCTCAAATGAGTGCTTTGGGATCATTACCCTTACATTTCAATTAATACCTTCAGTTCTGTAGTGCAGTCTGAGGCACACAAAAACCATTTATTTTGCACAAATGGTACCAAGAGCAAAATTACCCTTCTATGATCCATGTGGTTTATGAGGGTAAATCATAGTACTGAAGATGATGGAAAGACAGATCAATTAAAATCCTTTTTAAAATAAAAGCGCTAAAGAAATCCTTGTCAAAAGCAATGATAAAATCTTAAGCTTCCCCCTTCTAACGAAGGACAACATTGTACTGAGAGGGCTGACTGCTGCTCCAGGTACTCCATGATTTTACTTTGTACCCTTCCATAGCAGTGAGGAAAGAAAATAAGGCACAACCCGCATGCCTTCCAGATCTGCCATATTTTCCCCCCTCCTCGTGCTCCATAATGAACAAAGGCTCTGTGCCTTTGCTTCACAAACAGGTTATTTATTCCTTGACACTGAATTCACCTTTTATTTGGTATATTATTTTCACCAGTGTATTTCAAATTACAGCTAATAATACCAGTTGCTCTTTCAGGTATGAAGTGCTACAGGAAGTTACTGGATTCTAATTAGGAGAACAGCCTGAGGAACAGGCTGCAGAGGCAGTCCTTGTGAGCTGAGCAAGTAATAGTGAGAGATTGGTATGAGGACTTGAAGTGACTTGTAATGGTGGTTTTGGCAACAGAGTCCATATTTTATGCATCACAGGAGGGTCTCATCTTTGACGACTCTGTATGGCAGGATTCCAGCTATAGTCACTTGCAGCTGGAAATAGCTATCAAACATGCTTTGTTTACAGGGGAACTAGTCAGAAGAATTCTTCTGGCCAGATGCAGAAATGCAGAGGAAAGTGTTAGTAGGTAGGAGTGGAGAGAACCAGAAGAAGTTGGCTAAATAAAAGGATAGATCATAGAATCAAAAAATGGTTTGGGTTTGAAGTGACCTTAAAGATCATCTAGTTCCAAACCCATGCCAAGGTAGGGACACCTTCCACTAGATGGCTGAGGCATAAGCCTTGTTTAATGTGTGTTTGTTTTTTGCTGTTCAGAACGTGCATGGGAACTGATAACATACCCTAGGTACAGAGAACACGCCCCAATTACCAAGCAACCTGCAGTGAGAATTGCCAGATGCTTCTGGCTTGGAAGATCCTGCCTGAAGGTGCTTACAGGTCTGACAGGCTTAGACCAGGTGGGCTGATGGCTTTTGGGTCAAACCACAGGCACAGATCCTGTAACCAGTCCCAGTTCCTGAAATGAGCCACTCCTGATGTGGCTGCATGGGACAGGCCTGATGGCTGCTGCTGAACTGCAACTTCAACCTCCACACTTAGACCATAAATACCTCTCAGCCTGTTAAGCAATCTGGAGAGTAGCTGGTTGAAGAACATTACCCCAGAGGTTACTGTCCTTCAGGGCTGCATTTCCTTTCTCAGCAACAGGCTGCAAACCTGCTGGAAGCTGTCTGTCTCACCTTTTGGGAAGAGGACCATAAAGGGAGTAATAATGGGCTATTGCCCTAGCTCTAGCAGAGAGGTGTAAATGTTGCTCGAAGAGTCCTTTCCACAAGTGAAAATCTGTTGTGTCAGTATATATTTAGTAAAACATTAAGAAAGCATTACTAGAAGCATCCTGTTAATGTGGGTTTGTGCTTTTTAATAATACTAATGGTACTTTCAAAAGCAAATACACACCAAAGTCAAGGTCATCTGTATGACCTTTAGTTTAAGTTCATAGGATCATAAAACTTTTCTCCTTGTCACTCAGCATAGTCGGTCTCTGTTTCCTTTTCACAGTGTGTGGCTCCATGCATGTTTTGGTATATATGGTATGTCCCCTTCAGCCCTGAACAAATGTAGTTATTTTTGTGTTTGGCTCTCAGGTAGTGCTGCTGTTGCAGATGTCCATACAGTGTTTTTCTGCCTAGTGTTGAGAGGCAATGTTTTGGGAGGAACAGAGAAGCACAGAAAGTTAATTCATCACCACCCAGGGCAGGATGTGCTGCACCTGCCATCAGGCATCTCATCTGAGCCACTTCTCAATGGATGAGGAAAGGCATATCTAAAACCTCTCCTCATCTGAAGCCTGTTACTTTCAATTTTTTTTTTTTGTCTTTTTCTGGGGCTGGGGAGTGGTGTACAAATATGCAATCCAAAATATTGTTTTTCATTTCCATTTAAAACATGTTGTTTATATAAAAATTTAGATACTTGTGTTCTTAAACAGTTTTATTTTGGGAAACAGTAAACCCAAATGTTTGAATTTTTTATAATATTTGCTGACAACTATTTTCTGATTTTGACACAACTTTGCTCACAGGCTTGCTTAAATGAAAACCAGATTTGTTTAAGGTCAAAATGAACTGTGAGACTAAGAGGAAAAAATCCCAAACCCTTCTTACTCATACATAACAATTTCTTATGCTACTTGATTAATTTAAGTATAGCCCTCTGCTTTTGGTTGTTGTTGTATGTTCCTACTGTCCTAGCACAGCAGGCCAAAAATGTTTCAGTATAATTAATTGGAAGTAGATGAATATGAAAAAAACTATTTTTAAAGCCTGGGGTTGTATAAGGTAATAGGCATTTTGCAGGAACTGTGTGAATGTTATGGGTGCAATCTGAAATTATGGAAACTTTTTTTGGTATAAGGGACCATGATTTTTCTTTCAATACATTATTCGCTACTTCAGCGGCATATTATGACTTTTTATAAAAAATAAAGCAGAGTTCTTCTAGACAGGATATTAGAGCACAGCCCCTGACTAACACTTGAGTGTTAGTCACTGAAGGAGGCAGGGGATTTATGGGCAAATAGTATGTGATAAAAGGCATATGGATGAGGTCTAATGCTAAGAAATGCAGATACAAAGTCTGTTTGTACAGTCTGGGTTCAGAGTACTCGACTTTGTAACTATAGTATTCTCTTAATTTGTAAACATTTTTGATGCTCGTAGTGCTTGACTGAAATGTGGCAGGGAGGATTGATGTGTGCATGCATATACAGATATACATGTTTAAAGCATATATACTGATGTGAAACCCATGCTTGGTTTTTATTCATCCAACTTTTATTCTGTCTGTGAGGGGCCAGCTGAGGGAGTGGGGACCTAAACTTCTCAGCCTTTCTGAGAGGTATAAGTGAGCAGGGTGATGCAGGACCCTGCAGTACCAGCCAAACGTGGCAAGCATGATGCTACTTGGGTCAGTAGGGAAGCTTCCCTTGGACAAGGGAGAAGAGCAGTTTTGTTGGCTGCCTCTGTTATTTAGCCATATTCATTCACAAAAAACCCAGTGTGCCACAGCACATATCCTGCTGATGCAAGGTGCTGGTTTTGGCATGACAGGTTGCAGCAGGATGGTAACTGCCTTGCCTGAGGTTAGCAAGAGGAAGAAAACAAAACCAAAGGTTAATTTTTCCAGCCTTTTGCTCCTGGAGGTGGATGAAATTTGTTTATGTTTCCATGTCAGATGAGCGTGGATGTTGCAGCTTTCCTCCGTGTGGCACAGCAAACGCTGCTGACGCTCTGTTGACAGCATGCTCTGTAGCTCCTGGGCTGAGCTCTGTCAGCTCCCTCAGCAAACTGTGCCAGGCCTGTTTTTCAGTAGTGCTAATTCAGTGCTCAGGAAAAAAACAAGCTGGGCTAAGTCTTGGCAGTGTTTGGCAGCTTTGTTCCCATCTGTTGCAGAGTAGTAGGAAAACGTTGGGAAATTCCACACGGACAGTTAAAACAGATGGATGCAAGATTCTGCACTTCTATACTTTCCAGTTTTGAGAACTTTTAGGTATAAGCTGTTGCTTTGGGCCTCTCCCAACATGTTTGCAAGTAGGGAACAATGATAAAGAGATTGATAGGTGTCCTGGTTTTGGCTGGGATAAAATTAATTTTCTTCCTCATAGCTGGTACAGTGCTGTATTTTTGGATTTAGTATGAGAATATTGTTGATTACACACTGATGTTTTAGTTGTTGCTCTGTAGTGCTTAGCCTAAGTCAAGGATTTTCTTGTTTCCCATGTTCTGCCAGCAAGGAAGTGCACAAGAAGGCAGGAAGGAACATGACCGAGGCAGCTGGCCCGAACTGGCCAAAGGGATATTCCGTACAATAGAACATCCTGCTCAGTCTATTAGCTGGGGCAGTTGCCCAGGAGGGGCTGATGGCTGCTCAGGGACAGGCTGGGTATCAGCAGGTGGTGAGCAACTGAGTGGTGTATCACTTGTCTTTCTCTGGTTTGATTTCTCTTTCTCTTCTGGTTATCTCTCTTCCCACTACAATTATTATTTTATTATTCTAATCTTATTTAAATTATTAAACTGTTCTTATCTCAACCCTGCCAGCTTTACCTTTTTTCCAATTCTCCTCCCCATCCCACTGCAGGGGTGGCAGAGTGTGTGAGTGGGTGGCTGCACGGTACTTAGTTGCTGGTTGGGATTAACCCACCAAACAACAGGGATCAAGTCCTGCACCAGTAAGCACTCAGTGTGCACCAGGCCATGCCACTTTCCACTTTTGTTCAACCACAATTTGGGAGGTACTGCCTGGTAGTGGAAAAGCCAGAGGCCTGCCTCACTGCTGGGGTTCAAACCCCTAGCCTTGCTGAATGAGTTGCCTGGGGAGGATGATTACACCTATACACGTACTTGCTTCTGGGCAAGTCTACAGACTCACCCCATCCACAGCGCTGGGAGCGTGGGGTTTGCCACCCACCGAGCCTTGAAGTGTGGGGGTGGGAGGAGGTAAGAATCATGAAACGGGGTATTGAAGAACCTAATGAACAGCACCCAGAGCAGACATGAGTTAATGTGAAGTACTGTAGTTAAAAGCTAATGAAAAGTAAAGTTTGGCTGTCCTGTTGGAAGTGCATGTATCAGCAGGAGTCCTTGTGTTCTAATTTAGGTGAAGAATTAGTCACAGGCAGCAGAGCAGAGCCTTGGGGGGTGCAAAAATGTGCCTCCTGGAGTCCCATTCTTCCCATCAGCATGCCAGGATCCCCCCGGTGCCTGATGGGATGCAGATAGTCATCAGCCCATAGCCTTCCGCAGTCTCTGGCTCTAAAGCTCCATTTATCAGAGACCAGCGTGGTCCCAGGCAATAAACAAGCAATAAAGGTTGATGTGCCAGTGGAGAGGAGCTGCAGGCACTTGTCAGGTTCTGCCTAGGCAGCTGTCAGGAGGTTAGTGTTCTACCCTGTTCAAGCCCGTTTATTTGGAAGGGGGATGAGACCACTCCAAGTGGCACCCGTGGCATGCAGCCAGGATCCTTGAGGAAGTCATTGTCACAGACTGCCCTTGCCTGTGTGAGCATAACCCAGAGCAGCAGCTGTGACCATACATGAGCTTACACTTGCTGTATGCTCTGCCAGAGGCAGGAGAAAAGGTTACAGGTCAGTAGCTCGGTTTGGCTTCAAAGCTGCTGCTCTAAAGAAGGGCCTTTTCCCACCCACTCACTCCTTCAGTTAACGATCATGAATAAGCCACTCTGCAAGACAAACATCAAACACTTAAATTTACACACACACCCCTCCCATGAGACACAGCTTGTAGTTCCTCTCAGGTCTGGTTGCAGCAGCAGATGATGATGTTGCCATACTGGTGTGCCCAGCCCCTCTGCCAGAAGCTACTGCCATCCTGGCAGAGCCAGCAAGAAGAGCAGAATCCTTCCCTCTCTCCAAGGCAGTCTGCAGCCTTGCACGCTAACGCCAGCTGAGGTCAAAGCCGGTGTGAGGGGGGGATGCTGGGCTCCCATGTGCATGCCTGAGACATGCGGCAAATATTTGTTGTAGCAGTAGTAGCTGAAATTTATCCAGCCCTTGGCAGGTCAAGAAGCAGCTTTCAGTCCATAGGGATTGCTGATCGCTTCTGACCTTGCCTGGTCTACATCAGCAGTTTTATATTTTGGGAGGTAAAGTAATTGCTACGCAGACCTCTTCCCCAGCTCTGAGGCACGGACTTTGTCATCCCTGCTCAGAAGTCATGCACTGAGGGATACCCCTGAGATCCAGTCACTCATCCTGCCTTAAAAGCTTTACGTTCTTGAACTCCTGCGGTTCTTCTGGTCCATTTGCTTCCCATATTACAACTTCGCCCCTTCCCAGTTTCTGTTTTTATTTGTCTTCTCCCACTTTTTTGGGATTTCTTGGCTCCCTGAGTTCAATAATCTAGACAAAGCCTATAAGAAAAATGAGTAACACTGCAGCAGAGATTCCGAGTTAAAAATTTAGCATGTCTTTCCATGAATAATTAGCAATTGCATTGCTTCAAGAACTATTTTTACAATTGGCACTGAAAACTTCTGCCAAGTTGCATTTCTTCTTTGGTGATGATGCATCATTGAATTTGTAGTCATAAAGTGTCACTTAACAGGGGGAGGAAAAATAGTCTAGTAAAGTAGTTTGGTTCTAAGATGCTGGGCTGTTAAATGGTCTGGTCTAATATGAACATTCTATGGGAAAGAGCATGTACTTAGAACTGTAAAGGAATGTAGAAACTACTGTAGTTGAGAGGATAACGATTAATCTCACCCCTTGGCTAATTGACAGTTTTAAAATTTGTTGCCTATACTCCTTTCCCCACATGAGGTGACATGGGAACCTCAGCACAGCTCTCCTGGTTTTGCGCTGTGCCACTGCTGACTTGCTCTGTGTCTCTGGCCTGAGTGCTCTGGCACAGGTGGATCAAGAGGTCTGCAGCCAGTTAATAGGAAAAGTTGAAAGCAAAACCAAGTGAGTAGTCCCTCCTCCTCCTTTCCCTCCAAGACTTTACAGCTAGGTGGTTTAAGTATGTTCTTAAGAGTTGAGGCATGGCTGATCAAGTGAGACGGAGGAACAGAATTAAACACTGGTTTCCTTGCATCGCAGCTGGGCTGTAGGATACGAAGAGAACCACAACCCCCTCCAGTTTTGTTATATGCAAACCTGTGAGTAATTGTTCCAGTTCTCTGCTAAGCTGGGCCTCTTGGACAAACTAGGCAAATGAAGTCTAAGTCTATGGACCCCTTCTCAATCTGTGCTTGAGCAAGACAGCAGGTTGTTCAGCTGTGATTTTGTTGGCCAAGGTGTTTGCCGCCTCTGCTTGGCACAAAAATGCCTG
The DNA here is from genome assembly GCF_000691975.1 of Corvus brachyrhynchos. Classification (NCBI taxonomy): domain Eukaryota; kingdom Metazoa; phylum Chordata; class Aves; order Passeriformes; family Corvidae; genus Corvus; species Corvus brachyrhynchos. Next base: position 371,395 of record NW_008237353.1, read on the forward strand.
TCATGGTGACAGGATGTGTTACACAAAGTATACAAGGGGCTTGGCCAGCAAAGTCCAACTCACAGACTCTCTGTTGCAGTGCAATGGCTGTCTTTGACCAAATGCTCCTCTACCTTCAGGCTGGCAGAACTATTCTTGTTCCCCCCCCACAGCTGTGAATGATTTTCCACGTGAGGTTGAGACTTCCTGGACTATCTGAAAAACTGTAACAATAATGGAGGGGACTTCCATCCAAGACAGCAGAAGTTCATTAATTAACAATGATGTGTCTCATGAGATGAGTGATTGCTAATGAAGTTCATTAGAGTTTGAGCTGTCATACAGTAATTGCAGACAAAAGGACTAGTTTGGACTGTTACATGTTAAAAAAAAAAAAAGATCCCCAAGCATACCTTTTTTATTGAAACCAAATGTGTTTATGTGAAAGGCAGGAGTTACCTAAGAAAGATACGTATTTAAGTGTTCATAGTTAAGTATCAGTTGTCAGCTACTCATTTGAAGCCCTATAAATAGTACCTTGTTCATTTTTATGTTATGATGTGCAGATGACATTTGGAGGTCAAGTTGGGTATGCTTTCCTCTAAGCGCCAATCCAGTTCTGCATCAGGAATATCAGTTTGTTCCCTTTCATGCTTATTTTCCCCTGTCTTACTTGCAGCACTGTCAAATAAACAGAATTTGAAAATTTGCCAAAGGGTAATTGTTTTCAGCATCGGAATAAATACAAAAACACCGCTGGTGACATTTTTGTAATTCATTTTCTCTCTATGTTTTTGTGGGCCTTTATTTCTTTCCCCAGTTGCAGTGAGTTACATCCCTAGATAAACATCTCCTTAGCATCCCACTTAGGCGATCATCCAAGCCCAAATGTATATGCTGGCTTTGCTGACAAAAAGAAGAGCATGCCACTTGGCAGCAAATGCTTCTCCAACTTCAGCAATCCTCTGACATAAATGTGTATATATATATATACAAGGGGGTTTTGGTTGGGGTTTTTTTGTTTGTTTGTTTGTTTTTTTCCAAAGTTCTGTAAGCTATTTTCCTTAAACTCCAACAATAATGAAAAACACATGTTTGTAGCAAGGTCTGCATGGGATGCTTGCCTGGAATTCGCTGTCCTGGGGGTCAGATGAGCTCAGGGCACAGACAGGGAGGTAGATGCAGGGTAGCAGCAGGGTAGATACCCACTGGCAGGCAAATAGGGATGTAGTGAATGTGCTGTGCATGGGCTCAGCAGCCCATGCAAATAACCCCAGTATTCAGTTTTCTCATGTACATAAGCAACTCTTGAGACTTCCATGCTCCAGCAGCTCTGCCACAGGGGGTACCACCTCTAGGAAATGGTATGAGGAACTAATGCCTGACCTTGACTTGGGTCTGCTCCAGGGGAATTCAGCTCGTGAGAGCCCAGGCCATGATGCGGTATGGGGCTGGGACTGTTCTTTCCCACAGTGCTGCAAATCTGTCGTCATTCAGAGTCTGATAATCAAACCAGACTGTTTCCCTTGCCAGGTCAATAACTCTAGAATGTAATCTTAACAGCTCAGTCCAGTGGCGTGTTGTGTAGCTCTGACCAGGAGTTGGATGTCCTCTGCTCCTTCTGTGGGAAAGACCATCCCTTTTCCCTCGGGTGTTCAGGACCACACACAACTGCATTATTTCGTGTGGGAATAAGAGCTGTTGTACCTGTTGCTCTCATCTCTGGGCTGGTTGGATGGCGAGATGCCTACAGAACAGTTACTCCATGCTTTGTGGCTACAGATAGACCTGATAGTTGATCACTTTGGTTCACTGCAGTGGTGTTGTGCAGAACCTCAAACATGGTGTCATGTCTTCCCTGCAAATAGCTCAGTGGAGGAAAAAGTCACCTACTGGAGCATCAGGGAGAGTTGTAGTTTCCCAAGGCAGGTCTCTGGAGGGAAACCACTGAACTATTTGCAGTGAAGAGCTGACACCATATTTAAGGTTCTGCCCAGGTTAGTTCTGCACAGCTACAGTGCAATGAGCCACTGCTCAGTTGCAGAGATGGATTTCAAAGGAAAAAAGCAGCAAATTAAAAGGAAAGGAGTCATTCTGTTTGCTTAGCTTAGCAGACCTGGCTGTATCCATAAAAATATGTGGTTGCCATTACATGTAACAAATGAGAAGCAGGTCTAAAATACCACTTCTCAATTTTTTTATGACTTGGTCCCCTGGTTCTGTGGGAACCATCTGCCTTGAAAGGAGTGAATCCCATTGTGCCAAATCTGTCAAATCTGGCAGCAGATTCAGACATTGGGAGAGAGGACATGGGTTTGCCCTTCAACAAGTGACACATTTTTCAAATGTGCTAAGTGATTAACACTGGACAAGACTGGGATTTGTGACCTTCTGGTGGCCCTAGTAGTGCTCAGATGCACACAGGGGCAATCAGGAAGCAGTTTCAATCTATTTGCTTTGGTCTGCCAGCTGTCACTAACTTGTAGTTGAATATAAACTTTTTTTTTTTTTGGTTGGACGGATGACAGAGGAGATTGTGCATGCAAAGGAGTATTACGATAGGACATTTTTTTCTGGTGGCACTGGAACATGCTTTTCTAAGTGTGGAAGCTGTGGAGGTCAGAGGAATCTCTTCCTGCTTTTGCAATAGCAATGGGTTTCAGTTTACAAAACAATTTCCCTGGGACAAGAACACAAGGCTTTTGACAGCCTTGTTAGCGATAAGCTGTTTGGGAATGTTTTTTTTCCAGATCATTTTTGTAATAAAACAAAATCCTACTTTGTCTAAAACTAACACTTTCTGTGAGAATTAATAGTTCTGAGTGACTTAGCTGTAAAAATTTCAGATTTTTTTATTCAAATGGCCTGTTTTGATATTTTTGCATAGGAAACTCTAGCTCAAAACTAAAACTCTACCTCAAAATTACCTTCATTTTAACACTTAGTCATAAGAACTCCAAAACAAGAAAAGAACCAATATATTTTGAAGTGCTCAAAGCTGGAAAAAAAAAACCCAACAAAAACAATAAGAGAAGGGCCAGGTGTATTTTAGTTTTTTGGTTTTGTACATTTAGGTTTAGCTCTAGAATAATTCTATCAGAGCCTCAAATATATCCTCCCACACAGGAGAATTATTCCTAGTCCAGTTTATTATGGATTCAGTAGTAAAGCAGTGTTCTCCATGACAGATAATTTTGCAAATGCTGTTTGAGAAGGGAAGGAAATCTGGCCCAGTCAGTCACTTAGTGGAACTACTCAAACCAGAGGCCTTTCCCACATGATATTAGGGGTACTTACTTTCTCTCTGATGCTTTCCAGACAGCACTCATAAAGCAAAAGGGATGGTGTCTCTGAAGGGAGGGGTGTGGGGAGGTTTGGGCTGTGCAGTAAAGTGCCATTGAAGATGTGAGCATGTACCCGGAGGTTGGACAACAAGAAAACTGAGTTTTGTTGAGCTCCATCCTGAGCCTACCTCCACTGCTCTCCTCTAGTGACTCCAGCTTTTTCTGAAATCCTCACCCTACAGGAAGGAAGGAGAGACCTCCCCAGAGGAGGTGGGGACCCAGCCACAATAGCTGTGCCCAGATCCTCTTTTTCCATGCTGAGGAACTGGAGATGTTTCCCCCACAGAGCAGTAAAGATCGGTAAGCTGGAGCATTTTTGACGTCTCCTGTGATGGACATAAGGCTTTTCAAGTAGGCTGCAGTACCTACAGGTTTTTCCAACACCCCAGGGTCACCAAGTAGGACTGAAATCATTCACCCTCCTTACCCACTGCTTGTCCCACAGCCACTAGTAATGCTGTGTGGTCCGTAGGGCTGCTGACTGCCATTAAATGGGCTTGTAAATAATCTGGACAAGATCCTGGGAGTGATAATTTGTTTGCTGATGGGGCAGGAACTGTTAGAGGTTGACCTACTCCTCTGTTCTCTCACCTCCTATAGCACTTTACTTCAAGAACTCTTCTCTGTCTCTGTGCTTTGGGGCTTTATTCCATTGGGTTTTCCTCCTTCAGAGCTTTACTGTTACAATTTTTATCTCCCCTGCTCTCTGCTGCTTTTGACAGCCAATGAGGAGAACAGTCACAGCCTAGGACTTGCCATGAACAGAGTCTGAGCAAATCCATCCATTGCTGCCATCAAGGGCAGCCTTAATACTCATTTGTTCCATACTGAAATTTTAAAATTTCCAGCCTAAAGTTGTAGAGAATTATCTCAAAGTCACAAGCATGGCAGTAGAGCTGCTGGGGAAGTCCCAGAGGACTTGCCCTGAGAAAATAGCATGGCCTGGCTTGAAAGAAGATTTATGCAGTAATTCTTTCTCCACCTTCCACTGACACCTCAGTTGAGTGGTCCTCGCCCTTTCCTGAATTAAAAAAGGCTGACCAAAGAGGTCCCTTCCAGCAGGCCAGCTGCCTGCTGCTTCTTGATAAACCCATTTTATGTCAAACAACTTAGGTCAGTGCAAGCTTTCTCTGCCCTTGAGCCACTCTGCTGTTGCGATAGCTGCTGCTGCCCTTCCTGCTGGGAGTGAGTGCGCTCAGCAAAGGGAGAACACCATGGCAGGTTGTGGGAGAGGAAGCATGTTGCTGACAAAAAGGAAGATAAAGGTGGAGTCCAAGATTTTGTGCAAGGCACCCTCCCAAAATCCTCTTAATCATCTTGTGTCACACCCCTGTTTAATTCCAGGAAGTTTTTAACTCTTACCTAGTTTTCCAAGTATTGCCATCAGCAAGAAAATGGTGCTTAAATGAAGTGCTGAGGAGGCCTCTGGAAACCTTGAATGATCTTTGGTGACTTGACTCCGGAGCCAGCCAAGGCGCAGTGGATCACCTCTTGAAGGTTGGCCATCCCCAGAGTAGCCCTGTAAGCCAAACCCAATGAGCGAATTGGTGTGGAATGGCTCCATGCTGCAAAGGCTGTTTCATGTTGTTTTAAACTTGAAAGCTGGAAAATTCAGAGCCAGCACTAAATATTTGTTCCACTTTCAAAGCTGAGCATCAGGGAGCCATTCCTTAAATAGTGGATGCCTGTTCTCTGAGCCCAGATGTGCTTATAGCATGGGTCTTGCCAGTGTTTTCCTTTCCTCCTGCTTCCCACATGAATGCGTGTGCAGATTTCTAGCCACCCATCTTTACCCTTTAAAGCTGGTGTGAGGGGTAGCAGCTGTTCCTTCTTCAACAGAGGTGGCAATAATATTGTACAAATTGTTTTCACCCTTAATCAGTAAAACTTGCCACACAAGTGATCCTATTTCTTGCCAGAAGTGATAAATGGAACTCAATTTTGGAGCACATGAAATGTTAGACAAAATACATTAGTCAAAGACACTTCAGAGTATCAGTTACTTTCCTGTGGTATGTAAGTAATAATTCAGTTCTTAAACCCTTCCACCTGGGTTTGGAAGGTCACCTGAGCTCCTGTTGCAGGCATTTAGCAGCAAGTTAGAGTGTGAGGTAGCAGTGAATTGATAGATTGCCCTGTGTTTCCATTTATGTAACTAGAAACAGCAGTAGAATCCAGCCTGAAATTTGAGATACTGGTCTTTACTAATCCATTTTATTGAGTCCAGGCTGGGATGTTTCTGTCACTCGCTATCATTTTACACAGGCAGCTAATCTCAAATTATCCCTTCTTTAAATAGCACAAGTTGTGCAGACGTATGGTAATGACAATGCACAGAGATGCACAAAGCACAAACAGTCATCTCCTGAAGATCAGTTGTCCCTTCCTTCCTCCTCTGGGATCTGCCTTTGCCCTAATGTGTGTGCAGTGGAGAGAGGCTATCCTGAGTGAACCAGAGGAACCAAGATCTAATATGCCTGGAGAGGGGAGCTTTTTCTTTCCATATTGTGTCTGCTCTGTTTCCTTGCTCTGAGTTAAACCTGTTGCTCCTTTCAGGGGAAGAAGGTGCTGAAGGAAGGCAGGAAGGTTATCCCCTTGTTACTGGTCAAGTGCTGGTGAAGGGATCTGTCAGATTCGGCTATGTCTGACTTAGGTGCTGCCCAAAGCTTAACAAATGATGTGGTTTGGAGTGATGGAGTTGCATCACTTCAGAAAGAGGTTGGTGCAAGAAGGAATAGATTCCACCTGCAACTATTCCAACAGGTTTCTTCCCTGACCAAAAGAAGAGCAAAAGTGAAAGTTTTGAGAGTTTTAGCAAGGTTTTCTACTTTTTCTTTTCCTAAGCAATCATGTTTGAGCTCATATGCAGAAATATTCTTTCTAATCCAGCAGAGGAGACATGATGTAGAGGAAGTCAGAATGCCCAAGAAAAATCACAGTTTTCTCTGCTGCAGCCTAAGAAAAAATATGTTCTCATTTACTGCACTCATATGTACCTCCATCGTTTTTCAGCACTATTAACTGGTAAAGAATAAAATCAGTTGTCAGGACATTGAAGCCAAAAGTAAGAAAAAAATGGGAGTTATGATCAAAGAGTTGAAAAGTGGGTAGCAGTCTGATAAATTCTGGGGCAAATCACAGGAAGGGATTAGGAAAAGGTGATAAAATTAATGGTAATTAATGTAAAACTGTCTTGTGAACTAATTGCAATGTAATTTTGGTAAGATGGTGTCTGATTGGTAGAAGTAATGTTTTTGATATCAACTTAAGCATACACCTACTGAAATTTCTGTAAGACATGATTTTGTTCCACACGATGCTCTGAGTAAAGACAAGCCCCAAACTCTAACAGCATAAGACTAAATAAAGGCATCAAATTAATTGCAATCTGGCTAATAGTCATGCTTTCTAAAGTAATTGTAAATGAGGAGGCATTCAGAACTGTTGTTCCTGAGGGATATACCAAAGGGATCATTCTTTGAGGCCTGGAGTACTCAGTGGCTTGGGTTTTGACCTAAGAACACATGACATATTCCATTAGACAAAGACAGTGGTGATGATGCAACCAGTGATGAAGAAATAAATAACAGTGTCAGGGACCAGCCTATTCTTTAGCATCTTCTGCATTGTCTGGTAAACTGATCTCCTCCTCAAAAATGTGTATTTGAATCTTCAGCCAAATTCAAGGTGCTAACAGACCAGAGATGTGTTTTTATAGCTGTGCTATTTGACTGGGAGATTGTGTTTTGGAAACCAGTGACTCAGGCTTGTTTATAATGGATAATCTGCTAAACACGCACTCCCTGTGTGATACAGTGTACCTGAAAGCAAATGTTACAGAGCAGATTGCTGAGTAAAGGTCAAGGAGGTGATATTTCCATGTGTACAGCGTTAATGAGACCATTTCTGAAATGTTTACGGTTTTAAAAGGATTTTGACAGATGGGCAGAGAACAGAGACTGTCTGAGCTGCATGAGCATAGGTTGAACTGTGCTGTCTAAAGAGAGGCAAGAGAATCTAAATCAATTTATTTTGTTAAACATGACATTTGGTGTTCATCCAGTAAAAACTGAAAGCAGGGAGAGAATTAATAATGGCAGATTATCTCTGGACATAGCAAGGTGGTTAGGTGCTGGAGGTGGACAAAGATGGGTTAGAAAATAGGCAACTAAAAATGCCTTTTGCTTTCAGTGTCAGCAACTACCCACTTAACTCAGGATGCAGGGTTTGCCTGTTACATGAAATAAGCACTGGATCCTTTTTGAAAAAATACAATTCCGGTAAATGAGCTTGTGGTAAAGGCACAAGTGTTGTGGTAAAAACGCTGTGGGCATTAGAGTTCAAGCAGGCCAGGCTAAGTGAATTCACAAATTTCAGAGGCTCTAGACAGAACTGACTTCTCCCACATCCAGTACTCCGTGTTTAGCTCAGTTTGCCTGCTCCCTCAGTGCCATTCCCGGTGTATGTTAAAGCAGGCAGGATACCCCCCTGTCTCCTCATCTTAGGGCTTTCCCTTGGTCCCTTGGGGAAGGGAGTCTTGTGCTTGGGATCTGTAATGTGTGAGAAGGCCCAGCAAAGGATCACTGGGGTGATTCTGTAGTAGCAGTGTAGGGGCCTTAGGGGAGGAAGGTCTGGCCCTATAGATGCTTTGTGCTATTCTTGTGATTAAATTCCCTGGAGAGGAAAGCCAGACTTTGGGTCAGTATCACAAGCCTGTTCAAAACACAAACAAGGATGAAATCCAGATCTAATAATCATTTTCACCTCATGGCTACCAATTATTTGGTTCCACAGCCAGGATGTTACAATTGGATTTGTTCCACTTCTGAACACTGCAAATACTGAACAAAGGTGAAGGTTTTCATAGCAGTTTTTGAGCTGTGAGCAGCCTTTCAAGAAGAATGTGAAAGGACAAAGTTCTTAATACAGAGGAAGATACCAGGATGGCTTTTGTGTGGGTCCATGAGGCACCACATATTTGCATCACCTTACAGCCGTTTTTCAAATTTGTTATATCATTAGTATATAAATAATGTAGAACACAATATTAGGGGAACTGTACATAAGTATATTAAAGTCTGAGATGCAACAGATGTACTGCACATATTTACATAGGAAAGTCTATATCAGGATGAGTTTCTCAGTACTGTGGGATCTGAATCCTAGTTTTGGGACAGCAGGTACCTGTCAGTGTCTGAAAGTACTGGCTTGTACACATGTGAATCAAGAGTGCCCATCGCCAGCTTTCCTCCATAGGTGCAATAGGGATGGAAATGTTAGACATTTGGCTGCACTTGGATGTAAGAGGAGGCATTTTATGTTAGGTAGCAGGCACACTGCAAAGCCATTCCTTGTTACCTTAGGAGACTGAAAGGAGTAGGGCAGCAGGCACACCTGTCTTCACTATATAGTTTATATGAAGTGACTGCACTCTGAAAAGTGTGATGTGTGGTGGGAGTTAAGTAGGAGTGAGAGGCAGGGGTTCACTAACCTCTCTGAGAGGAGGACAGGAGTTGAAAGAGACACAGAGTGTCATTACTCAGTGTAGAGATAAGTCTCACCCTTTAATGACCTGCCTTCACCACCTTAGGGGTCAGCATGGGCAATCTATGAAGCATGTTTGGCACGTGAGTTGCAATGATGCAGTAAAACGTATATGTATGAGCATCCATCCTCTGTGCTAGTGTTTGATACCTGAACAACCCTGCTTAACATGCCATGGGCCAGGAATAAGTGCCTGCAGAACAAATACACTGAAAAAGCCTCTTGATTCTTTCTGTAAGGCTTTCCTCTTCCTTCTGGCACAAACACTGCAGAGCAAGGCTTTTTGCACAGGCAGTGAGTAACACATCTCATGTTTTTTAACGTACTTTGAATTCTTGGAAGGCTGAAAGGACCTTTACTTTACACCCATTTGTAGCCCAGACTGATTTCCCGACTGGAGTAAATGTTACCATCAGTAGAAGGACTTGCAATACTTATACAATTGTGTCTATATTGGGGCCTTCCCTTTGACCAGATTCTAGATGGGGCAATTTTTAACGCATATTTATTTTCACAGCTATGCTAGAGCCAAAGTATAGAGTAGGTTTAAGGACTGGGGTCCTTAACTGCTACCCTCCTTTCATAGCACTGGTGTTGCCCATGTGCTTGTTCTGCTTCATGGGACAGATTTAGGAATGCTTGTTTTGATGAACTGCTTGCTTGCTTGGCTTGGCATTCCCAAACACTGTGTCAGCTTTCCACAGAGCTGTCTTGGTTCAGTCGGTTGGGGAATTCAGCTCACAGCACTAAGGCTGCAAGTGGCATGACTCAAGGATAAGGTAATTGGCTTTATTACTTTTTTTTTTTTTCCTGAGTAATTACACAAGAATTGCACAGCTGCTTTCCAAAAGTGGGAAGAGAGGGTCTGAATTTTCTGTTGGGTGTTCAGGAGTTGAGATGAGATGTTGACTGTGATAATTGTGATAGTGATGGTAATTGTAATGCTTTCCTTTGGGTGGGAGCTGTTTCTAGATATGCAGCTCATTCAGTGTGGGTTTTTCTGCGGCAGCTCATGCTGCACAAGCCACAGTTTCTTGTGTGCCTGTTGCCAGCTACTTAGAGAGCAAGTGTCAGGGAGTCTGCTCGCATACCAGCAGGAGGAGAGGGGGAAAACATACAGGGAGAAAGCTAGAGATGAGACCTGAATACTCAGGGACTGATCTGTATCAAAGTGTTTCCAAAGTACAGAGACAAGTGTGGCTGCCTAGAAGAAAGACCCTCACACCTCATGCTGTCCCTCCTGATCATCTCTCTCCCATCTTAACACTTTGTGTCCTGAGCTCCACTATGTAGTGAGTACCTGGAGGCGGCTTAGTAAACATAGGAAGAATGCAAAATAAAATGGAAATAAAATAAAATAAAATGAAAACATGGACAGCGTGAGCTGGAAACTAAACATCACAGAAAAGTGATAGGAAGGCTGATGGGGGAAGTTTACGCTTTCTTGTAGGCTGGCATATTTGTTAACAGGAAACAAATAAGGTTTGGGCACGTGACATTTCTTACAGACCTCTGTACTTGGAAGCTTCTCTGTTTTTTCTTAATTTCATTTTTCCTAATGTAAGCTATTGCTGCTCTGAGACCTGTTTGTCATTTATATCCTTATAGTACTGTAGCTCTGCCCGTCATCGGGGTGCTGACAGAGAAGTCCTTTTGCACGCATTTGTTAATGGAGGGTGGATGCTGGAGGGATTCTGGTTTGGACATTGTTTTGTTTGTGGAGGTGAAAGTGCTGAAGACTGAAGAAAATAAGCAAAATAAAGAGGAAATGAAACCTTTCTCTAATTTCCAACCTAAACGTATTATTGACCAGGATAAACATATTTTTAGTGTTTGGGAATGAGACTGTCTTTCAGCTGTTGTCATTCACTCTTTTCTTCTCTATTTCCCCACTGGGAGTGTTTTGGGGCAGCAGTCAGACCCTTGTACACCTTCCTTCACCCGGGTTCAGCTCCTCAGCTGGCTGGGCTTCCACTTCAGGAGGTCCCAGCCAGCACGAGCTGGTGGTCACCAGGAGCAGAAGTCCCACCCTTCACCCTGTGCCACCTCCCAGGTATTTGCCTGTCTGGAAGCAGAGCTGGCCACTGCCCTTCTCTGCTCACCCTCCAGCAGCCCTGTCCTCCCACGCTGTTATTTTTAACCCGGACTGGAGTCTTGATTCACTTCACCCCATGGCCTCCTGCTTCTGCCAACAGAAACAGACTGTGAAAGTACAGAGTTAACCCCAGCTTTCTCAGGCTTCCTGAAGTCCTTCTCAGTCTGGGCAGCTCAACTCCATCTGCTGGAAATATTCCCCCTGATAACATGGAAGATGACACCAGCCTTTTCCTCTGCTAGGACCATGAGAACAGGCTCACATTGCCTTTGCCGTGGACTTGGGTAGAAGCTTGGCACAATGTATCTAGGCTTCAGGGAAATGTTATCAGATCCCACAGTACATTCATAACTTGTAAGATGTCCTAGTAGTCAGGTATTTTTCTCCTCAGCTTTCCTCATGTTTTCCACTATAAAATCTCACCCAGTCTCTTGTTATCATCCTCAAGACTGTTCCACCCATGACAGTCAAGAAGGAAAATATGTTCTCAATAAATAACTGTTATGGTCGTAAAGTTGTGGGACTAGAACTCTAAACTGGAAGATGTACCAGAAATACAGTTCTGCATGGACTCTCTACATTTTATTTCAGAGTCTGACTGTGCTGACCTCCACAGACTTCAAGCAGAATCCATCACCTCACCCCGCTACTGAAGTCAATAGGGGCAGGAACCATCTGATCTAACTGCACAGGTGTGCTCTATACACAGATGTATCTGGAGTAGTCAGACTCCTTTTGTAGTCAGGGGAGAGAAAATGTGTTTTGGCATTAATCAGTCTGACCTATTTTAGCTTTCTGCCTAAGTACATCTTTTCACGGAGCGTAATTGAGTTGCCAATAATGAGTTCAAATGTGGATATCTACATCAGCTGATGTGTACCTTCAAACTTTCCAGTTACTTCACCTGGCTCCAGACCAGGTCTTGGCAGATCAGCATTCAGTCATGACCACTCACGTAGTTATAATGAAAATCATTTTGCAGTTCTTGCCTCAGAAGGTCCTTAACTAAGTGGATGCAGTGCTATGGGAGAGAAGGCCTGCAGGTCATTACAGCTTAGCTGCCCTGTGCGCCAAGAGATATTCAGTGATGGCTGATACTCTTTCTATACCTTTCATGACAAGTAACAGTTTACAGTACAAGAATGCCAGAATAGTTCAGGTAGGAAAAGGACCTTTTGAGCTCACCTAGCCCAGCCTCCTGCTCAAAGCAGGGCCAGCTTTGGAATCAGCCCAGGTCACTCAGGGCTTTGTCCAGCTCATCTTGAAGACCTCCAAGGATGTAGATGGTGTCTCTACAAGGAGACCACAAGGATGTTGTGGTGTCTCTGGGCAACCTGCTGATGCTTTGGCTGTTCTTGGGGAAAATTACTTTCCTCACTTGAAGTCAGAAATTTCCCTGTTTTGATGTACAGCCTTTGTCTCTCATTCTCCCACCACGCACATCTGAAGAGCCTGTTTTGGCCTTCATGGTAACCTTGTTGTAGGTACCATAGGGCCCCTGATAGATCATCCCCAAAGCCATCGCTTCTCCAGGCAGAATGATTCCTGCTCCCTCAGCCTCTCTTCAAAGGCTGGGTGCTCCAGCCACGGCTCCAGCCACAGCCATTTTAGTGGCCTTACACTAAACTCACCCCAAGCTATTTGAGTCTAATGAGCCCAGAGCAAAGGGGAAAAAACACTTCACCACATCTGCTGGCCGTGCTCCTTCCAGTGCAGCCCAGGGCTCTGCCAGCTGTCCCTGCTGCCAGTGTCTGCTGCTAGCACACATGTAACTTATTCCCTGCCAGCACTCCCACATCCCTTCCAGCAGCCAGTTGCTCCCCAATCTGTACTATTCAATTAGTAGGGTTTTGGCAAAGGTTTTCTATGACTGAGAGCTGTGATAAGAAGCAGCAGTCACTCATTCATTATCATTAAGTTATGCACTCAGTATAGCTTCAAAAAAATCAAAAGTCTGTTGGTATTTATTGGGAATACTTTCCTAAAGCAAAATGCTCACTGGGATTCATTATTTAGCTGAATCCTGACATGAAATAGAAGTATGAATCTGATGTGGGAACTTTCAACAGCTCACATAAAAAGAACGTTTAATTCTGTTTCTAGGAGATACTGGCACCGTTTGGAATGGAGTGCTGAGGTGCTCAGGCTGGTTGTGTACCGGCTTTTTATTTTCTTTCAGCACGATGTTGGCGTGCGCAATGTTGAATTCACCCTTGTGACTCCCTTGTGAAGCACGAATGAGCTTCACTCTCTGTTTAAAAGGGAGAAGCCATGGTGCAGAAACCCAGACACCTCTGACCTAATTGTAATTGCCAGAAAGTTAGACATGCAGTCCCAGGCTAGGAATCCACAGTCCTTCTAGAAAGGGAGAAATGGGTCCCTCCAGGGTTTCCTGGATTTTACCTCTTCCCGACTTGTTTTCAGGGTGAGAAATAGCCTGTCTGTTTTCACTGGCGCTGGCACAACCTGAACAGTCCATCTAAATTATTAAATCTTTAAGTAAGGCTTGGGGCTAAAATCCTAGTTAAAGCTAAGCTTTGGCATTACAATTTAAATGGTTCTTCCCCAGACAAGTCACAGAGAACTGAGAGTACTTCTAGGTTTTCCTCCAAATTAAACAAAGCCTCCATCTTCCAAAGACCATCCCTTATGTTGCCTGAGGGGTGCCATGGAGACTGAGGGGGGTGTGGGAGGGGGAATTTTGGGACATGGCAAACACACTATTCTCTTCCTCCTCTCTCACTCCCACCTTTGGCAAGACCTTTTCCCTGCATTGGTGTTGGCACAGATTTGTTGCTGCTGGGGAGGTGAACAGTGGGTTGTACTTGGTGTTTCCATTCCCATCGCCTTTCTTCTGTTGAGGATCCTGGCAAAGGGGACAGAAACTGCCCTCTGGTCCTGATGAAAAGGGACCTAACTCACTTTGTGGAAAAATGTTACCTTTTGACTGCCAGAGTGCTTGGAGGTGTTCCAAGTTTTTACAGTAGAAATGGCACTGATATATCTCTAATTTTCCCCTCTGTGACACGATCTTGCCTGCAAATTTCAGTGTCACAGCTGAACCACTTGTTTTCTTCAACACCTGTGCAGAAGCCTAGATAGAGCCCTACTGCTAGTGACTTTTGTTGAGGGATGGAAGGTTTTGGTTTTGTACAGTTTGAGAGATAAGCTGAACTCTCATGTTGAAGGAAAAAAAATCACTAGTGTGTATGCAGCGAGAAGCAAAATGGCATCCCCCTGGGACACAAACCACCAGCTTTATTTCCAGCCTGTGGGAATTCTGACTGGATTCCACTGCTCACAGGTTCGAGCAGGAAAACACTTCAAATGAAGGAACTTTAACACTGAAAAGAAGTTTTGATTGCTTTTTTCCAAAGTATTGGAGAGCTCTCTTGCACAACTAGCTCACACTAATGAAGTGCTGAGGGTCCCCATCCCAGGGACTGTCCCAGTCTTTCCTCAAATGTACCCCAGCACATAGGTTATAAGAGTTGTGCAGTAACCTAAATGACACCTAGTGTCGATTAAGATTTAGTTTGGAGGCTGAAAACTATCCAGTGATTTAGTCTCAGGGATTAAGGAAAACAAAACCTTACTGACGGCTGGATAAAATTCACATTCCTTTCAATTGTGATCATCCTACATCAAGGAAATGTTTGAAATGTTGGCAGTCTCCTGTGATAAGCCTGTGAAAGTTATTATATTGCTTTAAGTAATTTAAGAAAAAAGAACCAAGAGCTATAGTATAAATGTGTTATATAAATCTCCATTTTTACAAAAATAATTTGATTGATGTCAGGTCCCAGCGGGTGACCTTTAAAAGAGACCACATCAAATGGAGTGGCAGAGCTGCAGCTTTCCACCCCCACACTGACTCTTCTCCTCCTTGCTTCTCCTCACCAGAGTGCCTCTAGACAGCTATGTCATCTGTAGCCATAAAATAAATTGAAGAATGTCTGTCTCACGAAAGGCATGAAAGGAGCCCTTTTCTCATCTCTGTTGAAGTGGGCCACATCCCTATTTGAGCTGAGAAGTGAGCTGTGTACCTGCATGGGGGCTTAAATGACTGTAAAAACCTCCTCCTCCTCCCTCGCCTCAGATCAAGACATCCTGCATTAAGAGGGATGTTTTCTGTGGGGCCTGGGCAGGGCATGGCAGGAGTTCTAGCTCTGTGCTACTTGTATTTGCTGTTTAGTTAATGTAGAAACAGCATAATTTCTAGTCTTGTCTATCAGCATCAACTGTTCAGCATCAACTGTTAATTCTAGAGGAAGGAGAAAGCCCCTCTGAAAATCAACATTTCTGAAGCTGTTTGGTTGCACCTTAGAAAAAGAATATTTTCTGTACTGCTTTGAATCAGGAAGCAGAGTAGAAACAATCAGTGTTATCGTTACACAAGGGTGTCCTATTTTCAGAAAGCCATACAAGAGTAATGTAAAGCAAAATAAAGTCCTGCTTGAGATGTCCTGCCTGAGACATTTAGAGATGCTGTATTGGCAGACAAGAGCTCATCTATTCAGAGAGAAACAAGGTTTTATTTGGAGGGAGGTGAAGTTTAGTTAAAGCAGATTTGTTTCCTTGTGGCCTGGGGCCAAGAGGGGGGATAGGGATGTGGGTGATTCACGGTCATCTATGCCCCTGTAACCAAGTCCCTGCACCAGCCCATCACGATTGCCTGCCTCAGCACGTCACGTGAAGCTTGCGAAGAAAGCACCTGCTGGTGCCCAGCGAGCCCTCAATCTTTGAATCTTGGTGACAAGAGGTCATTTCTTGCACTTCAGATGATGTGGAAAGTAAGACTCATTTTCCCTTCTTTAATTCTTTCCATGAACACATGAACATTTGTGTTCATAACCTCTTCTCAGGTGTTTCACCCCCTAATATTCCTCTAGAAGAGACTTTTGGGCCCCCCCTAGGATCAGACAACCAGTGGGAGGGAGCCAACAGATTGACAAGCTACTATAGAGAAGAAATGTCACAGAACTTAGACCAGCTCTGGTTTCGGCATCCCTAAAGGCCACAGAATCCTTTAGAGATTTTCCTGTTGATGCTGAATGCATGGATATTGCAGTCATTTCCCTAACAACAAATAAGGTCCAGAAACAAAGATTATGCTTTCTCTGAAAGATAAGTAGAAGATCACAGAATCACAGAATGGTTTGGGTTGGAAGGGACCTTAAAGACCACCTAGTTCCAGCTCCTTTGCCTGGGCAGGGAACTCATGATGCAGCAACAGGCACTGGTTTGAATACCCTTTTCATCAGGGAGCCCAGTGCTGTTCAGGCACAGGACAGAAGGATCTCGATCAGTAATGAGGCAGAGGGAAGAGCACAAAGATATATCTAGGTTTGATCCCTGTCTGTTCCTTACCTAAGGGAAGGTGTCTAGGCAATGCATTGAGAGTCTCTCTGAAGAGAATAGAGGGTGGATCCATTATGGGCCATCCTGTCCTTCCAGCTTTTTTGTCATGCCTTGTAAACACAACCACTGAGTTTTAAACCAAAGGTATCATGAAGATTAATTGAGGACCATTAATTTTTGCTCTGTAGTATACTGGTCTGAAGGGACCTTAAAGACCACCTAGTTCCAGCTCCTTTGCCTGGGCAGGGAACTCATGATGCAGCAACAGGCACTGGTTTGAATACCCTTTTCATCAGGGAGCCCAGTGCTGTTCAGGCACAGGACAGAAGGATCTCGATCAGTAATGAGGCAGAGGGAAGAGCACAAAGATATATCTAGGTTTGATCCCTGTCTGTTCCTTACCTAAGGGAAGGTGTCTAGGCAATGCATTGAGAGTCTCTCTGAAGAGAATAGAGGGTGGATCCATTATGGGCCATCCTGTCCTTCCAGCTTTTTTGTCATGCCTTGTAAACACAACCACTGAGTTTTAAACCAAAGGTATCATGAAGATTAATTGAGGACCATTAATTTTTGCTCTGTAGTATACTGGTCTGCCTAAAACTTCTGTGAATCTGTTTAGATCTCTTTTTTTACTGCTGACTGAGGCAAACTGTTGATGTGATCTCAGACTATGTCTGGGGATCTGAGCACAGCCCACCACATGCTCCAAACTAAGTACTGGCATATATTTCACTATTTATTGTATCATTCACAGGCATAGAAGAGTCTCTGCTTTTCAGGCTGCTCCGCAGATGCTTTTAGAGTGTTTTAAGTGTTTGATATTCATGACATATTCTTTGGTTAGTATGTGATTAATTCAAAATATTTTCCCACTGAGTGGCAAGAACAATAGCTTCCAGTTTTGATTCTTAAACACAACTTTAAGATTTCTTTAAAATGCCAATATTTCCTTAAAATATACTACTTCTGATAACATGCCTGCCACCAAGCTTGTACGGTAGAGCACTTGGAGAATGCTTAGCTTTGAAAGAGCAAATTTAGGTGAGAATAAGATAAAGAAAATTATTTTGTTTGCAAAAAACTAAGCCATAACCTACAATTGAAGTTATTCAGTGTAGCTATAAAATCATCTTAATTGTCATTATCAATTAGCCCACTTAGATTACTAAGGGCAAACTCCAGGAGCAGACAGGAGTCCTCAGTTTGCATGGAGGAGGACAGGCTGGATACATAGTAGGAGATTGCTAACAGGAGTCTGTTACATTTCTGTGCAACAGCTCCGTCAAGTTTCTGCTCTCATGGTTTCTGTGGGAAACCATGCAGATTAAAATGCATGGTACAGTGGTAAGGAGAAGAATTCACTTTTGGGAAAAGGGTAGGAGGGATGACTAGCAGAAGGAATTCATGTGGACTGTTCAGAGGATGACGGAGAATGCTGTACCTTCCCCAAGCTACTTCTCCCTTCCTCATCCTCCTTTCCGCTTGAAAAACCAGCTTCTTCTTTCCCTGTTTCCACTCCTCTCATATCCTCTGTCACAGACCTGAATTATGAATGCTTCTGCTCTGAGGTGTTTTGACTCACCCGCCTTTAAATCTTGGTCCCCACACATTCATTTATCTCTGCTATCCAGCTGCAGGCTATATCTCTCAGCCACAGTGGGTCCCCTGGCTCTTCCCAGCAGGAGAGCCAAAGTTCATCCCAAGAGGCAGTGTAGCTTGCCTGATGAAACACAAGTTGCTTTTATCAGCCTTCTTTTGTTTTCCTGAGAAGCAGGCAAAAAAATTTCATGTTCCATGCACTCAGCCTCAGCACAACACTCCAATGCCAATCCTTGATTAAGCTTTGCTGACTGTTTA
The DNA here is from genome assembly GCF_000691975.1 of Corvus brachyrhynchos. Lineage (NCBI taxonomy): Eukaryota > Metazoa > Chordata > Aves > Passeriformes > Corvidae > Corvus > Corvus brachyrhynchos. The sequence goes on from NW_008237353.1 coordinate 389,575, forward strand.
TACCAGGCTTTTTCCAGCAAAGGTTAACTTTTTTTAGCTGCCCCTGTGAAGCAGCATTGCTTTGGAGGAAGCCTCAGCACTGAGCTGGATTTTCTCTCTGTTATTTCCTGGCTTAGGGAGGTCGGTCCATCAGATGTGCAGCTGGATACGGACTTCGGCGACTTACAAGGAGGTTGATGAGGGTTGCTTTTAATGGCGTTAGACTGCTATAAATCTGTCTCCAGCCCTGCCTTGTCTTTTTGGCAGAATTGTTCAGTTCAGTACAAATTCGCCAGTGTTGCAAATTACTTAGCGAAATTTACTCTACAAGCATTTTACCCAAGTGTATTTTTTAGCCCTGGAAATGATTCCTTCAAATAGCCCAAAAGAGGGCAAAACTACATTTGCTGTTTTCCATACAATGTGTACTCAAGTCATATCCTCATTAACCTCTTGTCATATCCTGTCACGCCCTGAATGGTGTAACTAAAGGAGGCTGGGCCGCCTGTGGCAGGTCACCACATAGTATTTCCTGAGTACTCATGCTTGTTCTCTGTACAATCACAGCTCAGTTGTGAACAGCTGCAGAAAGTGAAAGAGGGGCAGGTACTGCTGACACAGCTTTGTAGTCGTTATTCAAATAATGTTCACAGATGCTTTCTTACCAAAACATATTTTACTTCAGAAATTAAACGCCACCAGCATTAGAAAACAGCTCACCCACCACCGCAGACTAGAAGGTACAGCAATTGCATTATGTTCCTCCATCACTATGAATTGCCTAAATAAAGACAATAAAACATTGTGATGTAAGTTCAGCCACATGAAGATCTGTAGGCTAGAAAGCTTTGGAATGAACAGGACTGACTGAGGCAGACCTATGGTGAAATCTGCACTTGCAAAGAGTGATGTATTTTGTCTTTAAAACTCAATTTGAATTATGTTCAAACTTTCCCACATACTAAACATCTGTTTAGAGAACTATCAGTATACCCTGATGCTTACAGGACTGACTGAAGCATACATTACTGTAAACTCAATGCTGAAAAGAAAATCGAAAACTTCCTGATAAATATAAGTAGCGATATAATTAAGAGATAATGATCTCTTTGGTAATTCATAGTTCAGAATAAGGATGGTCTTTGTCCAGAAGAGTTTACAATGTATTTCTTCTTGGCAAACAGCAGGTTCATGGGTTTTGACCCCTTTTCAAACAGGAGTGGCAAATAAATTCACTGCTACCAGCCAACTTCCTGATTTGCCTTTGGAAATGGGGCAGGACTTCTCTGATTACTCATGAAATGCATCTTTATTAAACAACTTACCAGGATCCAAGTAGACAGAGGAATTAAGTTGCAATGGTCAGTTGTCACACAGAAAAAATTATTTCAACAAAAAAAAGCCCATGAGAGCAAAACAGCAATTAATTTGGCCTTTAACAAGCACAGACTTCAAATCAGTTGACAGTGTTGTTAAAAAAACCAAGGAGGTTGCTGCACATCTACATGGATAGGTACCAGGCTGCCTATAGGCTTGTGGGCTCAGGCTCAGCTGCTTACTGGACAGCAGCTCCTCTCCAGAACACCAGCAACCACAGTGGAGGGGTTTTGCTGGGCAGCACTTACCTTGCCAGGGACGCTGCTCCTGTTTCCCTCCCCCGACCCTTCTCATTGGGTTTCTCGTGTCCTCGGAAAGGTCAGTGTAGTCCAAGGAAACCACATCTGCCCATTGGCTCCGTATGGAAGGCTTGGTTGTAGGAGTACATTTTTACTCTGTCTCCCCTCTTCTTTTTTTGTAAAAGACAGAAACCACAAATGTTTTTCTTCCGGTTTTTTGTCAGTTCCTCTCTATTTGGCAAGCCTTGTTTTTGACAGATTTGTCAGATATTCGGGCTGAGTGCTCCTCGAATCAGAGAGCCCACAGGGAGAGTCCAGTGGTCATCTGTGACTGTCTTACAGTCACCAGATTTGGTGGAGCTATGATGGGTAATAATTTAATTTTATCACCATGATTTACTTGGCAGTCCCATTTCCTGAGGATTTTTCTAACCTTGCTACAGTGCTAAAAAAGAGCCTTGCAGCTCTGAAAAGCCAGATCAAGGCAGGGGAAAATCAAATTAACTCAGGAGACAGGCACTAATGTCCAGCCAATGGTCATGCTGGTCTCCTTCCCAAGATGGTATTTCCCTTCTGCTTCATGATCCAAGCTGGCTGCAGTTCCTAGCTCCATGGCTGCTAATCCATTTTGAGGTGGCAATATCGGGACTTCAGGTTCAGGTCCACAAAAACATGTTGCCTGCCTTGCCCTGGCCCAGAGGTTATCACCCTTGCAGGTACAGCAGCCTGGCTAAGGTAGCAGCTCCTACTTTTACAGGTGTGACCCTGTGTACCAAAATAACTTATATCAGCTTCAGCCTGGCCACAGAGCCTGTTAGCTGAGCTCTCTGGCTTGTGATCCAAGCTGCACTGGGCTGCGGCAGCTGAAGCAGGGGCAGACACCAAGCTCTAGCAACAAGGACTTTTCCTGCTTTTGCACTTTATCCTTGTTAGATCATGACCCAGAGCCTGCAGATGCCTCAGTGCCACTGAGGGCTGTGTTTGGAAAGTCTGTTTCCCACAGAAATGAGCCTTCCTTAGCAAAGGCAGGAGTTGCAACCATGTATTTAGGCTGTGAGTGTGTGTGTTACCTCCAAATTAACAGGGCAGGCAGAAGGCAGAAAAGATCCTCAGGCATTTGGAAACCTTAGAAAATCCAACTTGTTAGATTACATCAGGTCTGAACAGGCTAGATTTGTTATTCTGATGAGGTAAAAGTATTATTTTCTTAACCTGCACAGTCCTCAGGGCAAACTGTGACATATTGACAAAAGATGCCTCTTACTGGTGAAAATAATTTATATTTTTGTAGGCATTTATAACCCTTTTCATATTAAATTCTGTTGCACTGAGAAGATTGCTGTTTTCTGTGTCAGTGGAGAGGTGAAGCATTTGCCCGATCCTCAGAAGTCTCATCATAGGTTTGTAAGCTCTGAGCTGCAATTTCAAATAGGAAATTCCAGCTGGGAGTTGGAGGGATGCTCCTGGAAAAGTCGAATATTAGAAATCTTACAGTAAGTGCAAGGAAACACATCTGAGGACCCTCCTTCTTTCAGAAATGAAAGGTTAACTTTAGATGAAGAGGAATAACCAGATGCTTTTGCTGCAGTTTGTTGAGCACAAAAAATAATTACTTAGGTTTTCCCACCTCGTTCAAGTCAAAGTCTTCACTCCCAGCTTCTCATTTTCCGAAGCTGGACAAACCGATGCTGTGTGTCCAGATTTGTGCCAGCTGTGTGTCTTGTTATTTTAAATGGACATGGAAGTCAGTTTGTTCTTCCATGTATGAAACTCTTTATTCTCCAAAATTTTTGGTTGTATAATAAATTCCAGGCTTGCTTGACCTAAAAAAGAAATTTAGCAATCCTTCCTGATGGCCACAGAGTTGGTGAAAAACACCAGCAAGGTGTTGCTCAAACACCAGAAGAAAATAGACTCTTCCTTTAAGGCAGCTTTGGCTTGTTTCAGACTGCATCCACATTGCAAACATCAGCTGCTGCTGCGTTTTTGGCTCACAGAGCATTTTCCTCACAGAAGGACTCCTGGTATAAACACCAGTGGCTTTACTACTGAATGATTTGCTGTCTGTTAATTCTTTTTATTCTCTTACTACCTACAGTGCTGCTTGGCCAAAATTTTCAGAGGTATTCCTCATTTAAAAGAAATCCTTTTCCTATTCAACACTGGTCCAACAGATCCATTTATTTTCCCAAACAGTATCTTTAATAATTTTCCCCAAAGTCCAGTGGCCAACTTTTTCTTTTTTTCTAGATAAATCTATGGCCAAATCATCTTTCCACAGCCCTATGAATCTGTATGTTTATAGCCCCCCTTTGAAGTAATTAGTGTCTTGTAATGTTTAGACTCATCAAGTTCTGTCTGAGCTTCAGCCCGCAGAGCTGCCTCTGTACCTGCACCCCAATTCCTCAGGAGAAGGTAGTTTTACATAAATTGCTTTTACTTAGCACAACACAGTTGTTGTATGAGATGTGACCTGAAACAGACATGGCATGAAATGGCACAGCAGGGACTTCTGTAATTGCTCCTTTCCCATTTTCACTGCCTCTGGAACGTAGCTGTCATGGCAGACAGTCCTGTTTAGCCCTGTGCCCCTCTGAGGCAGGGTCTTTAGTCCCTCAGCTGCTCCTGGAGCACTGCTTAGCTAATTAAGCTTAATAGAGCAAGCCTCTGTTGTGGCTCATTAGCATTTTTTTTCCAATTTTCCTAAGCCTTGACATAAATTGATCTGTGATGAAGCTACCAAGCAGCATAAATACTTAGGGAGAGGTGGATATGCCACCCCCAAGGGTTCACAAAAGTGGTATAGAAGGTTAAGGCAGTAGACGGAAAGACAAAGGGATTGAGGCTTCTTTCCCGGCTCTGCTATGGAGTGTGGTCTCTGATAAGAAATTCTGGCACATTTTTAATACCTTCTTTCTCTTCTTCTCCTTGGCAATATCAGCTGCAGAGTCTCTTTGTGTTAGGATTGACTTTTGGCTTGTATGTTTTTTCAACATCATTAAAAACTGCTTCCTCTTCCCCTGACCACTGTATTAGATGGATACATTTGAAGTGATCCTCAGTACAAACCTTGAAAAATGACAGCAATAAAGAACAAGGAACTAGCAAGACTTGGTCTTAAAAAATAGGAGTTATGCTTTGTGGGTGTCTGCATCAGTGTGTGTCAGTGAGCTCCTGGGAACAGCTTCTTTTGAAAAGAATATATCTTGAAGTATCTTGAAAAGAAGTATCTTGAAAAGATACAAGAAAAACTTGTATCTCAGATAGATCTGGTTTTGGGGATTTGGTTCTGACTCCACTGAACAATCCAAAAACATTTTCTTATTTAGTTGGGACAACAATCTATGTTAAAATATCCCAAATACAGAGATATTGAAACCAGGTACAAACTGTCTCCCTCTCATTTTGATGCACTGAGTTAATGCCATTGCTGAGGGAATGAAGCTGTATTGAAGCATTGGCAGATACCAAAAAGTAAAACAATCCACAGAGTTTCAACTGGGCTTGTGTCAAAATTGTGTGAAATGATATATCTCATTGGGTTTACAAGTGAGGCTATAATTGCTCCAAATTGTGCTCAGGGCAATAAAGATTTGCTGAGTGATTCATGGCCCAGAAGAAGCCTTTTACAGTAAATCTGGTCCCACATCTGGTTTGACATTGCAGTCTGAAAATGGGTACGACTTAGAGAGGTTTGTGTCTTGCCAGGAAGGCTGTAGCACAAAGCTCTTGATATGTTTTTCACCCAGTGGAAGCAGAATATTCCCAGCTTCTGTTGGTTTGGATGCTGACTGAAGTGGTGGCTCTGAGGGGAAAAGACAACAGTGGCTCCTGGGTGTGTTTCACAAAACTGAAAATACATATCCAAGGGGTGGATTCTGAGCATGCTCTAAGTAGCAGTGCTGTATGACACACAGCTGAGTTATAAATGGGTAAGCTGAACCCTCTCTGATGCACCTCAGTGCCAGGGTGCAGCAGAAGTTTGCATGAAGCAGTGCCAAAAGGGCATGACAATTGCCACTGGGCCGGGCAGCTGCTGTGTCTCGCAAACAAGACAGGTCTGGGATCAGTGGGAAGGGAAGGTATAGCGCAGACCGAGCCATTGCAATGGGCCTGATGGATCCAATTCAGTTCTCCTCAGGGTCCTGATTCACCTCCCATCTTTGGCGTCCTTGCAGTCAAAAGAAGTAATAGCAATAAGTGCTGTAAAATGAGAGATTGGGGTCACATTCATAATTTTTAGTCAGTTGCACTTCAAATTCCTTTTTTTTACTGCTTTCTAGCTGAAAGCTTCTGAGGCATGACTTTCTCTCAGGACATGTAGATTATCGTGCTACAATTTCCTTGGGATACTTTGTTTATCTGTGCTAAGGTTAGATTGCTCAACACGCACCTAAGCAAATAAAATAAAACCCAAGGGCTATCTTTAGCTGTTGCAAAATGTTCTGCCTAAAATAATGAAGTGTGTAACAGGCATTGCTTGAGCAAGAGTTTGTTGTATTGTTCCAGGTTTTTTTAGTGTAGTCGGAAGAAGTAGCAATAGAGACTATCTGGGAGTAAAGAACTTTTTCTGGGTGCTAGGAAAAACAGCCAAGGCTGGCCCTGAGGCAGTATCAAACCTGACTCCATGGATGACTGAGCAGTGCAGAGGCTGATGTGTGTACAGTGTTTTGACAAGACGGGAGTGAGTAGGGTGGTTGGGAGGCCTTTTTGGGGAGAAGTTTCAGACAGCAGTGTACAGGGAAGGGAAAATGAGAAAAGTGTAGATGTGGCACCCATTAAGGTCTGTGGGTTGTTGACAAGTGGGAGGTGTTCAGAGGCAAAGTTTTGTTTTGGGTGAAATACCTTTCACCCATCCAAAGCTGCATTTCTGGGCCAAGGCTGGTGTAGTGGGCAAGAGGAGCTTTAGAGGAAGGAATTGCTGGGTCAGCCTGAGTGTGACTTGTGCAGTCACCGTGCTTGGTGTGTGTACACAGGGGAAGGAAAGATGCGAGGATGCCAGTTGTGTACTAATTGATCACAAGACCACCCGGGGTCACTAACATGACCTGCCCTTAAGGAAAGGGAATTAAATTGCCAGGCATGGTATAGAAATATCAATACTATTTGGTAAAGCACCAACAAGATGTTATCTAGAAATTTAGTCATGTATTTTCAAGCAAAATCAATTCATACTGGGACAGATGCCAAGAGAGGTCATTAGGTTCATTAAGCAGATGATTAGGGGTCATTTTTTTGTTAGGAAAGGGTATTAAAATTCCTATTGGTTTGCTTAGCTTTGCAAAACAAAAGCTTCAAGGGGATACAATTGCTGTTTATAGATACTTCAGCAAATACACCCCGGAAAAAGAAGAAAGCTGTTTAGGCTGAAGAGCAGCTCTGACACAAGAATAAATGAACCTCAAATGCTCATGTCAACCCTGAAAGGAGACATCTACCCCTGAGAGCAGGGAGTATTAGTGGGATAAAAAAACAAACCTCCTTTGAAGGTGCAGATAGAAAGGAATTGTATGATGTGGGGTTGGAAAACCCTTTCCAATATCCTGTCCTCATTTGCAGCAAGGTTTACAATATCTGGGGGTGAGAGCAAAAGCTTTTTCGTTGGTGGGCAGTTTTACACAGGAAGCATTTAAGACCTTCCCTCATGTCTCCAGTGCCTTGTGCTTGCACACGTCTGTGCTTCCGTGCAAAGAACTGCAGTGCCAATGCTCTGACTTACCTTTGCTTTGGGTTTATTTGGACAAGGGTAAAAGTCTTCATTGGGACTGAGCTGTTGGTTCATGTGGACACCAGCTGTGAAGAAATGGAGAACTTCTGTGAAGGGCTGAACTATGAGCAGGGCACTTGCAGCAGTTCGTGGGTTGCGTGCCTTGTTAGCCTTTGCTGTTTATTGCCCCATTGTTTAAAATAAATGGGAATGGTATGTATCTTGTAAATGAACATACAGGGATCATTTCCAAAGTCTCTGTCCATTTATTTCTGTCCTAAGTAGAAACTAATGAGGTCTGCAGAAACTTTTCATTGTAAATAAACTCCTTGACAAATATTTGAATGTTTTTATTTTATAAGTTAGTTGTAAATATTTTTGTCATCGTTCAATTGTTACCAGAAATAAATCAGTCCTGGAATTCACTCCCTGATAATATGTTACATCTTCCTGGAATAACTACATTCCAGAGGTCACATTCTGCAAATATCTTTCCTAACTTAAATTACTAGCCAAATAGTCTGAAGGATCCTATATGATTGCTATTGTGAAACCCAGCTTTCCTTGTAGCCATCTGCATTTAATCACTCTCAGGGATAAAAGTTATGTGCAGTGCTTTTGAACCAATGCTTTTCTTCTGAGAGCACATACCTGCAAGTATCTTCATTATTCACATTTTATGTTCGTGTGAAGGATGTTCATACCTCCCATTCCCAAAAACACAGTGGGGTACTGCACATAATGGCCACTCATTGTAAAGTTATACTTTGGCAATAGCTTCAATATTATTGCTGTGGTGTTGTAAAGAAAGGAGGAAAATGCATTTGGCCTTCGTTTAGAACAGAGCACTGCAGTTTTCATATATGTTTTTTCTGTAATTTAAGAACTTCCAGGTTTGGTAAAAGTTAGAAATCAACTGAGAGTCTGGAAACAGCACAGATAACAAAAGGAACAGTTATTCCTTATTTCATACTAAAGTTATTACTATCCTTAGGGCAGGACTCAGTTGGCAGGGAGAAGGACAAGGGCTAAAAAGAGATGGATGGGGAGCACAGAGGGAGTGATGTTCTTCAGGGGGCATCCTCTGAATTTCAGCGAGCCACTTCTTGTTATCTCTTTAACATGAAAGATAGTCAACTTGCTAAAAGAAAACTACAGGACTAACTCCCATACCCCCTTTCTCAGTTATGCCACCTAATTCCTACAGCTCTGTGAAGTTAGTGATGAAGCTGGAAGGCAGAAGGGCAGGGCCTTGGCATAGGGGCAAATGTGGCCCCTGAGAATGGAGCACCACAGAAAGGCATCAAGCAGAGCAGGGCATCACTAATGGGAAAACACAGGAAATTCTTCCTGCAGTCTCCAGGGAAAAAGACTTATGTCAAGATCAGAAGAAAGCAATTATCTCTATTTTCTTTCAGTTAAAAAAATTTCCACAGTCTTCCTATTTCTTCAAAGTGTAATTTATCATGAACGTACAAGCAGGGAAAAAGTTGTTTCTGAACTGCTTATATAACTTTTTTTATTTCCCTGTTAACAGTAAAACAGCGCCATGATCCTGACTAATGAGAAAATAGGAAGGTGGAGGGTCCCTCTAAAACAGACATTCTTTTTTTAAACATTTTGTATGGAAAACACTGAGTTGAGCCATGTATTGAAACCTACAGTGTTTCGATTAAACTTCTTTGAGTTTGGGAGCATGTAAGGCATTTTTTTACCAAATGGTTACATTTTACTCTCTATTACATGTACGTGACAGATAATTTCATTTAACTAACCCCCTGATTTTTCCATAGGAAATCATTTGCAGTGAAAAAAAGTTTTGTTTCAGCTCAAGGAGTAGGTGATGGGCCACCCAGCAGGACCAGGTACCTAACACAGCCTCAGCCCTGGGAACAGGGCTTGTGGGGGGATATGTTTTCCTTGCAAGCTTTTCTAACCTAGGGAGTGTTTCTAACAGCAAGCAGGTAACTACCCGGACTCAATAGCTCTCTGGTGACTGTCATGTTCCTGAGAGTCTGCTTGACTGCAGAATGACTTTATGCAGCAATTTACTCCTTAACAGCCACTGGGATAGACCACATGGAGCACCATCCTCAGAGCCAGCACTGTACTGGCTCTGAGCCTGTAAGGCCCCCTAATTTATCCTGTTACATCCTGAGGTGGCTCTTTTTGGAAAGCCCAGGCCTGTCCCAACAAGCTTGGTGGGATCAGTTACAGGGCAGCTGCTGCCAAACAGCTTCGTGGGGCTGCTCAGGAAATGGTCTTTGCACCAGCTGGGTTGGCTTGGCTTTTCTAGTAGAGGAGGGTGGGGGACCAGCACTGGACTGTGTTCCTCAGGGAAAGCAAGATGCACCCAGACATAAGGAGAGTTTTCTTGGTTGGAAACTGAGGTTTGTGTTGAAGACTGGTATTGCAGGGACACATCAGACTCTAAGTACACGCTGGGGGGCCTCTAGGAGCTGATGTGGGCTCGTGTCCTCAGGATCCCATGTAAAGGGGTCTTGGGCATCTGTCTGTGCCTGATGGGGCACAGTTGGCTGAAACACCATGCCAGAGCTTGGTGAAAGGAAGGGTTTTCTGCCTGGCAGGCCAGCAAACATCTGACAAGCTGGAATCATGCCTTCCCCTCTTGCAGTCCCTGTGCAGAGGTGCAATGGTGGATGGCACTGCCAAACCTTCTAGGACCCTGGGCCACCCAGCACCATGGCCAGTTGTTGCAAGACTCTGCAGAGCAGCCACTCCTCAGTATGTACTTGGTCCTCACCAGGGAGAGACATTTGGATGTGATGAGTCGGCCAGTCAGCCAAAAACTGCAGCACAGGGTTTATGCTGATTCCACGCTCTTACTGGAGCTTTGTGCTGATGGCAAGGTCTGCTCTGGTACTAAACCTGCCAATGCAAGGGTAACCATCAACACTTGAGCCAGCACAATTAATTTATATCAGATTAATTTTTGCACAACATGGCCAGGCAGTTTCCCATGCGGAACTAGCAACATCTAGAGAATGTTACTGTTTTTCTTAAATGATGCCCTGCCTGAGAAAAAGAAGCAGTTTTGTGGGTCATCTGCCCTTGTGGAAACGATGGGGAGGCGTAGAAAGAAAAAGAGAAGAAAGTTTGCCTGCTGTGAAGTGAGGACAAAGTGTGGCAGAGAGAGTTAACCCTGGAACTCAGCCCTGGCTGTCCTTTGCTTGCAGGGGAGCTGGGAAACCCTGGATGGAGCTGCATCTACAAAGGATGAGGGAGGACAGAGGGAGCTTTTATTTAAGGAACCTTTCCAGAAAAACCTGTCCATGAGGTTATTTTTTGCTGTTCAATAGCATGCATTGCAAGAGAAAAAGTACAGTCTTCTCCAAAATAGGGAGGAGGACTTTGTGGTTTGGTCTGATTCAGAGACACCCCTCACAAAGACTTCAGAACAAAACTAAAAATAGCTTACAGCTAACTCCACTAATACCAAGGAAACACTTTTTTTTTGGCCAAGAAATTGCAACTGTATTGTCTATGCCCACTGGTTTTAGAGGGCAGAGTTATGCATCCCTTTGTGTTGATTTTCTTTCTGAGTAAAGCCCATTAGGAAGGTCAGGGTTGTTTTGTACTTGTTTGAAGAGCTATCCAATAGCAGCAGTATAAGATAATGTGGATTATCATCTTATAACTCTGTACAATTTTATGTGTTTTAATTAGTGATACAGAAAGAGTTCTGTGGGACAGCTGAGGCTTAGAAACAGACACTAATTAAATAAGCAAAGTGTGCTGAGATCTGTTTTCCTCAACCGTATCAATAACAAGATTCTCTTACAGGTCAGCACAAACTTCCTCCTCCCCCTCTCATCTGAGCTGTGGGTATTAAACAGTGTAGTGTTTTCATAATCATCAGATTTATATAACAGCAGATATACTCAAAACACAGAAAGAAATTGGGCCAGGAAACCCACAGTGGCTGTTCCAGTAGCTTTCCAGAATCCCTGACAAACCTCACATCAAGTCCCCAGCTGCAGCATGACACAAAGAAAACCTCTTTTTTCCCTGTGAATCAGTGCTGTTATGAAAAAAAAAAAACAACCAACATTATTAAATCATAGGTAGAAAGGGTGATCTGGTCAGGGCAGTGTACAAACATATCCAAGCTCAGCCTGGTCCCACTTCATCTCCCTTCCAGTAGGTAGGGACTAGGAGGAGCACTACCGAAAGCTGAACATACCTTGGAGACTTGAAGACCATTGACTACTTGCCTAAAATAATCAAGAATTTACTTGGGTTATAAAATATGCCCACATACAGAATATGGGTGAAGGGTTGGCAATTTCTTTCAAAAACATTGTTCTTTTGCAAAATGATGACTTTTAGCTCCTGGGCTGGTGAACAGGGTTGTTTTTAGTGGCCATTTTCAGCTGACTTATCAGCTGCACACTGATTATAGAGACCCAAGAGCTAAATACAGTTCTTGAACCTTCATCATCCTGTGCCTTATTCACTCCCTTCATTAACAGAGCCAGGCCCCTGGGGTCTGTTGCACACCGTAGTGATGGGCATTAAAAATATTTGACACAGAATTCTGCAGTATTCCCAGGAAAAGAGCTCTCTGAGGCCTGTGGTTTCCAGTGTGTGTGTATATGTCTGTGTCTGTGTTTGTGTCCACGCTTGCTGTACTGTTCCCCACAGCAGGAAGATAAGAATGGAATTATCCCATATCTGCCCAGCTGCAGGCTTCTCAGGCCTTTCAAGCATCTGGTGCTGGCTAGCATCAGGGACAGGATATTGACCCTTGTTCCTAAGCAAGCCTGGCAATTCCCATATTTCCAGGCACTGGACACAAACAGACTGTTTCCTAGTAGAGGATGGCTCATGTTTCTTGCCAGTGCTAACAATCAAATGCCATTTTTGCATTCTCTCTTGCTCCTAATACACAACCTCAGGCTGAAGGTCAAAGGGTAGATCCTGGATGTTCCCCTGCAAGGAAAATCAATTTAGCTTCACAAAAGACAGAACAGTCAGTGCAGGAGGTCACCGGATGGTCTCAGTTGCTCTCCAGGTTTAGAAATTTGAACAGGGAGGAAGCAGGGGATGAATAAGGATAAATTGATGCAGCAGGACTGCTTGAGGACTGGCAGAACCACAGCTTGAGAAGAGACAAAGGCAAAATGGCCATCTTCAGTAGAGACTGACTCATCCCACTGTGCCAGGACCTGATCTGTCCCAAAATTGCATAAATATTTATAATTTGACCTCAGTTTATCCCATTGTGAAGCAAGATGTCCACCAAGTTTTGTGAACATTTCAGATCCAATCTGAGACCTCGAATTTTAAAGGAGAAATTTGATACCAGTTGGGTAGCCTTGACTGAAGCAAGGGATTTGGACAGAGAATCACCTGATTCCTTGCACAAGGCTGAAAGGAGATGATTTTGAGCTTAAAGCCTGAGGCAAAACTACAATTCTTCTCTCCTGGTGTAGAAGGAAAATCTGCTTGGCTTGTAACTGACAATTTGACAATTAGAGCTGAGAAACACTTTCAGAGGGTTTCTGGGGCCATTTTCTTGCCTTATAAAGATGCTCAAAGCAAGAGTCAAATAGTTTTTGGAGGCGCCAGGGCAAAAAACTTGGAATGAGAAGCACTGGGAAAAGCAACTCCGAGGGCAGTGCTTTTCTCTCCTGTCACACAGTTTGTGGAGGAGGTTTTGGTTCTCTCCACCTCTGCTCTCCTCTTGCCTCTGCCTTTGGGCTGCTGAGTGCATTTGACAGAGTCTCACTAAGATGAGCTTATAACCTCCTTTAGGGGTGTTGGCAACTCATTGTTGCACTGTGTTTCAGCTAAGTGTCACAAGGAGAAACAGTCTGTTGCTTCTCTGATGTCGTCATCTGGTAAAAAGCACCCAACGAGTGAATTCTCTCTTCCAGCTCATTACATTTTTGAGCCCTGCTCAGTAATAACACCACGCACAGCTTCAGATTTAAGCAGCGAGATCCCTACAGATACAGACAGTTCTGCAGTTTTTGTGCACATAGCAGAGTGTGACAGCTCCCCAAGGGCCAGATGCTTCCTGCAGAGTCTAATAATGCCCCATCAAATCGAGCAGGGTTACATCAGAAGTAGAATATGAATCGGGATCTTCATTTGTCATTTAGTTCATATTTGGCGTGGCTATAAATAGGTCATTTGGCTGCAATTCCTATTTCCCAATTTTATTTTTTTAACCTCAGCTTTGCTTTTTTAGACCACGAGCGTGTGATGAGTCTAAAAATGTCAGACTAGGAATTGGAAAGAGCAGATAACTGAGGCATGGCTCAGTCATGTCCCAGGCTGTTCACTGCCTACCCATTGTGGGCAGAAAAGGGCCAAATTATCAGTCTTGGCACAGTCACTGAGGGTTGTTTTGAGTTCCTAGGAATTTAACCCTATGACTTTGACCTTTGACAAGAACACTTAATTATTTCCAGCTCTCCAACCAGGTCGTAAACTGGCCTTTAGAAAAGTTTCCTGCTCTCCATAAAAGAGAGCTCTCAGCTTCTGTCATAGCAGAGTTTACATTCTTTGAATGGAGGAGCTTCTTGAATCAGCAGGATACTGTGGTTGGGTTAAAGAGTTCAGCATTTGGTTTTGTTTTTAACAGGACATGAATCCATTCTCCAAAATGCCATCCTGTGTCCACACTTTGTATCTCCCAAACTTTTCCTGTTGCTTATTGTTTCCCCAGATACTGGAATTTGAGATTGTTCCACTGTAAAACCAGAATTTTGTCTACAGAATCAGAATAAAAACTATTCCACCCTTTTCTTATTTTCAGGATATATATATGGATAATAATCAATTCTTTTTTAATCCAAATACCCAGAAGTGACTGCCTTGTGCTCCTGTGAGCCTTTGAGTTTTGGTAACAGCTTATGTGTTCCCTCAGCTGACAGATCGAGCTGCATGTAATGCGCTTTCTGTACAAGGTAAGAGAAACTTTTCAGCTTTTTCCATCATGCTCTCCACGTATTCATTTTGTCAGGGGGACAGTCCAAAAATAATAAATACAAAATGTTAGTTATTCTGGGCTTTTCAATTAATTGGAAGGCACGACCCCAGCTGCAGCCTTAATGAAGCAGTATTTCATCCCACGCTTTCTCTGGTTTAGGTAAACACACAGACCTCGACAACCTGGATGCAGCAGGGAGTAGAGGCTCTGCCTGGCAGCCTGGCAAGGCTCCTGCTTTCAGCAGCCCTCAGCTGAGCCAGTGGGTTTCGTGCTGACCTCCGTGCGCACGTCACTCCCAGTCAGGAGCTGCCGAAACCACCGAAGCCTCACTTAAAGGACAGTAAGGTTAAACAGAGAATGTAATTCTGCCTTCCCACTTAACAGCTTTACCAGTAAGTTGCTGCTTTTTCCTTACATGGGGATGTGGTTGGTGGGGACATTCTTTTCTAATGAAAAGGCAGCTCTTAGTACCAAAAACCACTTGCCCACATTTCTAGCACGTAAGGCAGAAAAACAGCTGAAAAACAAACTTTTACTGAAACACATATTTTTAGACTGATTTCCCAGGTTTTGCAGCCCAAGCTTCCGCCTGCCAGATCTGAGGCAGACCCCAGTGCACTGGGGCTGTCCCAAAACATGGAGCTCTGGTCCAAACCTGTGTTTGCATCAGCCCAGGTTGGAGCCTGGGATCAGACCAGGGTAAGGGATCACTTGGAATGCCTGCACCTCAGGAAGATCTGGCCAAGTCTGAGCTGCAACCAGGAACCCCTGATGCCCCCATGCCTTCACCTCTGGATTTGGGATCACTGAGGTGCCACAACCAGCTGCAGGACCACCACACTGGCAAAGCCTGTGAGATGTCAGTGAGGAGAGAAACAAACAACACCCTTTCCTTGCCGCACGTGAGGAGGCGGAATGGAAATGCACGCATTGAAGATTGCCTGTGGTAGCAGTGATTGTATTTCTTGCTCTGCAGAGAATGAATTAACATAGACAGTGACGTTATAAAACTTGTCTTGGAGAACAGAAAGCAGCTGTAAGCACCTTTCCTGCTCAGAGGTTGTGCCCCATGCCTGGGAGAAGGCTGGAGTCCTGCATATGGCCTGGGAAATTCCAGCCCTTCCCCTGCCTCTTGGGGGCTGCCAGCTTCCACCTTAGTCAAATGTGGGAATGAAGCCATAGCTGGGCAAAGTGGAAAAAAAAAGGCGGAAAGAAAACTGTAGAGGCCACAAGCCCTCAGGAAAAGGGCTGCATTTCAAGATAAACCCATTTAGCTCTAAACACAAATGGCATGTTTGTAAAAGGGCACAGAATCTCAGTTGCTGGAAACGAAACAGTGATAAGTGGCAATGCTGAAGTCTGTCTTGAAGGATTAGTCTTTTTTTTAATATACTTTTGTTCCTTCACAGTCTCCTGCCTGTTCACAATGTCCTGAAAATATCTTCTGCTGCCTTACCCTCACCAACAGCATTTTGCCACAGATGAATTGTGTATTCTTTCCTATAAGTATTTTCTTCAACTCCAGCCTGAAAATGATTGACTTGTTAAATAGCAATTCCCTGCTGCCTGAACCAGATTCTCACTCAGAGGCTGCTTTATACTGTTCCAGCAATGCCAAACTGCTGAACTGCCAGTGTGGTATAAAAGAGACCTGGAACCTTAAAAGGAACATTCTTTCATGTCTCTAGAATATTTTCTATATTCTATAGAAGCACCAAATATTTTTGTAAAATAATAATAATAATAATAATAATAATAATAATAATTTTAAAAGCAAATCCACCCATTTAATGTTCCTATTCCCCAAGTATACCATGTGGTATTTTAAATGTCATCTTTCAGGGCCCTTCTCTTTGAAAAACTGAGAAGTTTTATGGCATAAATATTTTCCCTGTGAGGTTTGGAAACCAATGTGTTGGACACTATATTTTTTTAACAGTTATGGTATATTAGATCATGGTCTTTTGTGGTTAGGTGTGACATCAGGCCACCACAAAGCCATACCAGGAGAATCACACGGAGGAAAACATGTCCACTTAATAGCTTTCAACCTTCAAGGGAATTCAGAAAAGCCAAACCTGTGCATGTGGAATGATCTGTTGTTATTCTGCCAAAGCTAACCTGGGGTGACTTGCAAGCATGCATACTTACAAGAAGTTCTGAGGAACAGATAAGGAGAAAATAATTGCTATGTGCATATTCCAACTTCAGAAAAACATCAGCAAGGCAGCCAGGCCAGCCACTGCCCACCCCTCCCCTTACTCTCCAGTAATGATGATTCACCTACAATCTGCAGCTCTTGGTACCAGCTTTCCTAAATGAGGAATGCATCCCAAATTACTAACAGACCCACCTTGGAATCTTGGTGTATCTGGCCTACAGCTTTCTTAATGTTCCCACTTATCCCTTCCATTTATCTGTTTTTTTTATTCCATAGTATAGCTCCTGCAATCCTTAGACCTTTCAGCCAACATCATGAGGAAACATACTTTCCTTGGAAGACAGATCTGTGAGAACAAGGGCCAAAATGCTGATGGGCAGATGGAGCACAGTGATGCCTGAGGCCAGCTGCAGGTGATTTAGGTGGGAACGGGAGACCCAAACCTGTGTGGATATAATCTACCTTGTGGGGTTTCTTGTTTTGGGAATGCAGTGGTGGTGCTGCATTGTGGAGCTGCCCTGACTTTTCGTGGGTGCAGAGGGATTAGTTCCTGCCCTGTGCTGCCCCCATCCTCCTGTGGTTGTGCCATAACTGTGCTCCCACCCAGAGCAGCTGGGGAGCCTGGTTTTGCTCTACCTCTGCAGCCACAGTCAGTGATTGCCAGGGAGGAAGGGTCCCTCCAGGATATGGAACATAGCTCAGGGGGAAAGCAGGTCTCAACCCTTGTGACAGGCAAGCACCCATCTACAGGGATTTGCATTATCTGCTTAGGAGGCCATCCAGCTCAGATCCTGGGATTGGAGACGGGGTTTTTGGTTAGAATTTTTTTCCAGAGCAAATGCCTGCAGCTTTATTAGGAATTTGCTGATTCTGTTCCTGACCTGTAAAAGCACTTGGCTGCCTAGAAGGTTTTCTCCTTTTCCTAACTATCCTAATTGGGCTAATGAAAAATGTTGCTTCTACCCGTAAGATTTACCTCAGCTAGGATGTACTCCATCCCATCCCCAGCAGATAGCAAAGTCTGGTTCCCGCTGCTGGTCTTGTATTTTGAAGGACAGAGACAACATGTGAGAGATTCTCCATCCCTGATAAGCCTTGGAGAGCTATAGCTGCAAGCAGTCTCATACTGAGGTGTGTGCATGCCTGCATACGTGAGAGGAAATACCTTAGATTGCAAAGGCAGTCCTTCTATTGCCATTTCTTAGCTTTTAAGTCCTCAGCTTTGTAAGCCAAATGATGTCCTATTAGCACAGACTTGCATTTAGGTGTGCAATAAAATGCCTTCAAATGTACAGATTTATTGACACAATGAGTGCATTTTTTTCTCCCTGAAATGGAAGGGGTTAGAGGAACTGCAGATTCAAATGTATTTCATAGACCTGTGTTATTCTGTTCTCTGTTTTATTCTTTTTCATCCTTGTAATTTTTATATAGCTGATATGACCTTCTATTTTTAATGGGGCTTTCCTTTGCAACATGCAGCTGAGATGTATAAATGTTTTTATCAGAAATGATTCCACGTGATCCATCAGGCCATTCAGACTTAACCAGTACTTTGCCTTGTACTTTGAATAACAACTTTTCACATCAATGTCATTACAAAGGATATACAGCCTGAGGATTCCTGTTAGAAATTTTTAGGGAAATCATTCTGAATAAGGAACACACTCAGACCTACTGTTCTTTTCAGCCATTTTTTACAGACAATCTACAAATTCAGTGAGAGAATGAGTTCGTGGACTTCATTACATGAAACTGTAGCACTGTTAAGTTGAATCTAAACAAAAGAGGAGGAGGAAGTCAAAATCCAGTTTGTCATTGTCCTTGCTAAAAGATATGTACAAAAGCAGTGGTAGCAAAGGTTACCATGGTGTTTCTTATCAGCCCTTGCAGAGGGAGATGAAGAAAAGATATTTCTGATAATACTTAAAGTTACTATTTTTTAGATCCAATATGTTCATAACATAATATCCGTTCTTCCGACTGCACATGGGACAAATCCCTAAGAGCCAATCCATTTGTTTTGCTCATGGGGAGCTGCTGCTTTACACTTTGGATTTCATAGCAGCTTGACAATATCTTAGCTATTATCCTTTTAAATGAACTTTACTGTGCTCAGGGATTATTTTGTTGTTGTTGCTGTTAGCTGGGGATTTGGAGGACTTCTGTGGTCAGAAGCTGTGACATAGGTCTAAGTACCTGCATTGCTCCCCCTCCCCACAGCCTGGGGGAGAGCAGCTGAACCTGCCCTGCCCTGCTGCTCTCCTGGGTGAGTAGTCATGGAGGGCAACTGAGGCTGCAGGAGGTGTGGGGCTTGGAAAAGCAGAAGGATCCCATTTTCTTTACCGTATGACAGAGAAATGCAGCAGGCCAAGGTCCTAGGTATGTCCTGGTGTGCTGCACCAAACACTGACCTCCTGTAGCTTGGCTCTAGATTTTCAAAACAGTTTTCTGAGTGGCTCGGGGGGGGGGGGGGATTTCAGCAACACCTCAAAGCAGTGTTGTGTGTTTATCTCCTCCAAAACAGCCCTCAGCTTGTGCAGAAGAGAGGGGAGCCCTGTGAGAAACACGTGTATCTTTAAACCCTCCAACAGGGGCCAGATATTCCATTTGCTTAGTGTGTCATTGGGCTGGGCATGCCTGTACTTCTAAGCCCTGGAGGACAGGAAAATGCTACTTCCCTGCCCTGGGTAGTTGCAGAACACAGTTTTTAATGGTTTTCAGATATTTATCAGAGCACTATAAGGAACTTCCTGACTTTCCAGGGAAACATTTAGTGCACCTTTTCTTAAACTGCCAGGTAATGATGAAGACCACAATTTTCAAAGAAAACTCTTTGCTAGGCACTGAAGGAGGAGGTGGTTTCCAGAGGCTGGAAGCACCGCAAATCTCCCCATGAAGTTGTAGGTAACTAGTGCAGGGAGCAGCAATGCCAAGCAGCCCAGCAGGGAGGCAGCTTTGTGTTCCGTCTGCAGGTGTTGTTGAGAGCCCCATTGCCCTGGGTTGGCCTAAAGAAAGAATCACAGCAGAACCTTTGGAAATTAGTGGAGTGGTAAGCTTCCTTGTCAGTCTAGCAGCAAGATCCTCTCCTTCCTGTGTTCTATGACAAAGACAGAGGATCAACACTCTGGACTGAGAATGATACAAAAGAAGCCCTTAAAAGTTCCGCAGTGCCTGGTTTCAGGCCCTTAGCAACGGCTTGCTTCAAGCTGTAAAAAAGGAGTTTAAACATTCCCTAGTTAACCTCTTTTCTTTGTCCGGAGCCTTCTCATGTCTCCAGCTGCTGTATTCATGTGCTTCCTCAGCTGGAAGGGAGCCAGGCACAGGGCAAGGGAGTTTGTAAGCTTAGAGATTCTTTTTTACAACTTTTGGAGTGCAGAGTGAAAGCATTAGAGAAAAGCAGCAGCAGCCCTTCCCTGGACTGTTTTGCCCCTGTTTTGTATGGTCTTACCCCAAAAGCTGATGATTACTATATGGATTGCCAGGCTGGTGTTTTTCCATTCCTAGTGGAGGGTTGAAGTTCTGACTGGCCTACTTTATCACAACTATCAATAAAAGCAACAGATGAATTGGAAGTCCTTGAACTCTGAATTGTCTAAGGTGTGACTCTTACATGGAGTTTTATTGGTGTGCTACGATATATGTTATATATCTCTGATCATAAACAGAGTTTAGATAAATACAGCTGAGACAACCGATAATGGCCAGGAGTATAAAAACCCACAGTTGTTCATTGTAATTTAAAGGAGGAAGTGTTGTCTTTTTTCTAATGCTGACAACTTTCCCGGGCAGAACAACCAGCCTTTCTAAGAGTATAAATGTGACTTTCACTGTATAAATCTGTGTCTCCCCTACTTTGTGTATTAAACTGTGTGTAAAAGACCACTCATTTCTATACTGCACAGATATCCCTAACCTCTTCGAAGCTGATTGAAGGAAGGATTTCACTAGTTATTTTTCAGGCAGTTTTTGGCTAGTAGGTGCACAAAACATTCAGAGTAAACAAGACCCTTCCTCCTCTCCCTTGCTTGAGAGCAAGATGGGCTTGATGTTGTAGAAAAACAGGTTTTCACCCTGTAAGCAAGCTGTGGTGCTGTTCCCATGAGCATGGTTTCAAGAAGCAATTATCTTTCTGATGGCTTTTTTTCAGAGACTCCATCCAAAAGGACTTCAATTTTTGTTTGTAAAGAAATATTCCTCTTCTTTTTTGTAACAGAAGGAATCACATAAGGTAGCTAATGCTGGACTAGATGTAGGTGATGCTGCTTCCCAGGGAGCTCAGAGTAAAGCTATTCATAAGGCTGATGGCAAGTCAGAAGCTCTCCTTAAGGCAGCAGAATGAGATTTTTCCATTGCATTATCAGTGCTTGATGGGAAATTTGTCTAATGAGGTAAGAATCTGGACATCTGGAAGAGATGGAAACAGTAAACTGAATTAGAAAACTTTGGGTATCACATGAGGTAACACCTATGGGAGCAGCAGGGAAGCTCCTGGGAAAGGTTTATTTCAAAGGAACGTGGAGAAACAGAGGCCTTGCTTGTGGATGGCAATCCCTCACCATCACCACCAATGGCTTCTGTAAAAAGGACTCCGTGAAAAAAGGCTGTCACGTTTAAACATTTTGCTGGCAGATCACACGGAGTTTTCTGTGTTCCTGCTTTCAGCAGCTGAGGAAGACAAGTACAATAGACCCATCCTTCACCTCTCAAGCATTTTACCTGATAGCATTTTTCTCTGTTTTCCTCAGTGACAGCGGTCTTGGAGGAATCTGCCCCAGAGAAGAGGTCTGGGTGGGAGAAGAGGGGTTAACTATGGGGGAGGGTATAGGATATTCTCTGAAGCCAAGGTTGTGATCCTTTGCCCTGTCACATCTCCTGCTTTCTCCCCCATAGCTCTGCTGTATGTTTTTATGCTTCCATTACCCCGTAAGCTCACAAACCAGCCTTTCACTGGGGAATGTGAACAGATGGACTCCTCCAGTGTCTCCTCTGGCTTCTGCAAAGCCCCTGTGTTCAATGCTGTAGTGTCATATGAAGTAGGATCAAATGAATTTTTTTAAGAATTCTGCAACAGGGAGGATGGGGCCATTTAAATATCACGTGTTGGCTCCCTGCATCATGGACCTAAGGACTGATTACAGTGGGACTGGTTTTGGTTTAAACATATTATCTTACAAAGTTGTTGGGTTTTTTTAGTATATATTTGATAAGGGGAAAAAATTAAACTTTGAGTAATTAGATTGAATAAATTCAAAGCATGATTAATTCAAAGCACAAATCTGAAGTTGAAACATCCCTTCCCACCCCAACAAAAGAGAATATCTGGAATTTTAGGCTAGAAGGTCACTGGTGGGTGACAAAGGAGACTTTTGTTCTGCCCTTGGCCACACTTCTTGCTTGCAGGCTGCCCCTCCTCAGGCCAGCCTCTGTCACCCTGCCTAAAAAGGGAGTGTAATGATATTGACCTATTTGGCAAAGCGTTTTGGGGTCTCTCTGTGAAAGAGACGGGGGTGAGCTGCCTTTGCAAACTTTGAGTGTTTCACGTTGGTATGCTCCTTCAGCTTGGAAAACGAAACGTGCTAAACTTGGGCAGGTTTTAGTGTTTGTGATTCATTCCCAGGGAATTCCAGACTTCTTTAAGCTCTTCCCTTATTTGTAGGTATTTGCTGACTGGTTTACTAAACAGGCTGTTCTGAGGCTGTTTGCTGCACTTGACACCATTTATCCATCCGTAGGACTGAGTCACGCACCATGAAGCCTTACACAATTAAGATATGGTGAACAGCAGCAAAACTCAGCCCCGAGCACAACCCACAGCTTGGAGTGGTGGGGCGACAGCTCCACCTCCCCACGCCTGGGCTCTGTCAGGTGTGTGAGTCAGGGCTGGCTGAGCAGGCAGCAGTGGGACTTCTGGCTTGATAACAGGGCAGGACAAAGAGGAGCTGTTATCTGCTGTGCACGCACAAGTACTCTCAGTGCAGACAGGCTATCTGGCACGTAAACTCATAAGCTAAGCACTACATGCAAAAGGTAACTGTAATAAAAACATACTGAGAGCATTTTGTTTATGGTTTCTTCCTCGACAAAATAAACCGCAAACTTGCGGCAGCTCTTTTCCTTAGTAACTTTCCTTTCTCCTATAGCTCCTATTTTAAGAATATCTCTAATCCATAATCTGAAAAAAACACCGAATTTTCAGAATACGCCTCATTATTTTGAAGCCTCCTCAGGGAACAGAAATGCAGTTTCAACCTGCTCATGCTTTCTCATAAATTGATTTCAAACCTTGCACGTGAACACACTGTGATTTCAACTGGTACCCAGAGTGACATCTTCCATGAAACCCCGCAGCTGTCCCTTAATGGGAGATTAGTGCTTTAACAAGATGTTTTTTTATTACTGTTGTTGTTTGCTCACTAATGAAACAGGCTTGTGCTGTGTGCTATCAATTACATCCCAAATCATGTAATGTAATGACTCAGGACTTTTTTTTTTTTAAAAGAAAATGTAGCTGCGAGTTTTATTCAGTCTGGTTATTTCATGGCTTCAGAATTTGTTGTCCATGTTCCTCATTACCGCAGCTGTAGATAAAAACTTGAAAATCTGAATCTCTTAAGGCTCAGGAATGTGACAGAAAATAGCCCCCAAAAGGTCACACGCAGTTTGGTTCTGTGGGAGAGGAGAAGGTGAGGAGGAGGAGATACAAAACTGGCACAGGATATTTGCAGCTAACACTGCTAATGTAGCTGCGAGTTTTATTCAGTCTGGTTATTTCATGGCTTCAGAATTTGTTGTCCATGTTCCTCATTACCGCAGCTGTAGATAAAAACTTGAAAATCTGAATCTCTTAAGGCTCAGGAATGTGACAGAAAATAGCCCCCAAAAGGTCACACGCAGTTTGGTTCTGTGGGAGAGGAGAAGGTGAGGAGGAGGAGATACAAAACTGGCACAGGATATTTGCAGCTAACACTGCTGTCTCAGTGGGGCTGCTGGCACCATGTGGCTCTTGGGGGTCTTTGGAAAGTTTTCTGCTGTTTAGCCTCAGAATCTGGATTCTTCCAGCCTTGTTTAGTCTTTCTGGGCTCTTTTAAAGGTCAGCTGAGAGAAAACATGAATTAGCTCTTCCAGAGGGAGCTGCTGCTCCTCTCTCCCTGTTTGGTAATGTAGAAGAAGTGTCTAAAGCATGGTGTTGTGAGAGAAATTAGCTGCTTCTGCTTTCTCCCCTTCCCCTGTAGTGAATTTGGTTCCCTGAATGAATGAGACAGATTTAGTACCAATTTTATTCCCAATAGGCAACCTAAAAATACCTCCAACTCCACACACATCCCTTGTAGTCCACAGCTTTTTCTGGAGCTGAGGCAAAACAGAGCTGATGTCATGGGCTATTTTTATACAGCGATGTCTAAAATATTTATTTTTGTAATGGCAAAAGAGTGCACTGTACTCTTTGGTAAATAATTTCAATGTTATTGTTTCCATTTACGTAAATTGACAAATAGCTGAAATTAGATGGAGCAAGTTTGGGGTTTTTTTGCAAATTATTTTCAAGTTCTTGAGCACCTTTTCCACTCCTGTCTTCTTTCCCTGAGTCTCTTCCAACAGCAAACATCAAAGTAACACCTGCCAGGGGTGGGTCAAGCTCTCAAGACAGTGGCCTTTGGTCTCCAAATAAGAGCAGGTGAGTAACTGCATGCTTACTGCCCCAGGCATGGGCAGGGAGTGCTGCAGCAGAGCTAGAACGTTCATTCACGGTTCCTGGAGAAAGATACTGTGGTCCTGTCAGCCTCATATCCTCATGTTGTCCTGGCAGCTGGGACAAGCCTCCAAAGCTTCACAGAGGAGTTCCCAGATGGTGGCAAAGAACGAGAACCCAGATGCCCAGCTATGAAATACGGTGAATAGTTGTCATTAGCCACGTCAGATACAGGCTGGGTGCTTTTCCAGCTTCTGGTTTTCTTATCCTTCAATGCCACTGAAGTGCTTGGGCAGACAGTCTGTTCCCTGTCAACTCCCACTGTCACTTTTTTCCTTAAGCGTAGTATCAAAAGTGCTTGTACTTTTTTTTTTTTTTAATATCAGGAGTAGCCCAGTCTCTCCTGCTGTGTTTATGCTTCTGCCAGCAAATCACTGCTTCTGTCATGTACTTGGCATCCACTTGCTGCTCACTAGAAACCCAGGTGGGCACAGCACAGCCTTTGTCTCAGAGTCATCCATTGGAATAAAAAGCTTTTTTTGGCAATTCAAGCAATTTTTAGTCTGCAAAATTGGAAAATAGAAGTTTGCTGAATGGAGCACAGAATGCTGCTGAATGCAGAGCTGTTTCAAAAAAGAAATGAAAGCAGTGCATGTTCTCTCAATTTTTGTTTTCTAAAAGTCAAATCAAGGAAATTAACATATTTTGGGTTTTATTCAGGCCCTGCTTTAGTGGTATCTGTCTTACCTGGGTGAAACAGGTGTGACTAAGGTGGTAGGCAAAGGGCTTTTTTCCAAAAGGAGTCAGGTACCTAATGACAGTTTGAGATGCTTCTGTCTAAAAACAGGTCCCCAAAACCTCCATGTTGCCCTAGGGGACATGAAAGCCTCAATCTAGACCTCTAGCAATTGTCACAGAGGTCTGCATGAAATAGTGGTGGCAGCTCTTTAGCTGCCCATTTCTGAAAGGGGAGATTAAAACATTCGTATTTCTTTCCCGTTCAAGGACTTTTGAATCTGTGTCTTTCACTTCCCCAGAGAACATCATAAGCAGCTAACTAGAGCATGTCCTGAAGCAGTGCTCTCTTTGTTACAACTCTTCCTGGTTCAGAGTAATTACATGTGTAATTATGAGGATAGAGACACCCATGGAAGACTGACTCTGCCTGGGTGGTGGTTAAATACTCACTGCAGGCCATGGCTCTTGCTCCAAGGATCGTGAGGTATATCTAACTCTAGTAAGTCAGTTAGAAAGGAACAAAGCTTACTGAACTTTCTTAAAAGCTTTTATTAACTCACATGCAACATTTGGGTCCTTTCTGCACACAGAACACACGGACTCTAAAGGCTAAGGTCCTTGAGATTTAGCTGAGCAAAATGTTTTGAGACAGCTGTGTTCTGCTGTAAACCAGCACTGGCAATAAACACCAGCCTCATAATAGAAAGGAAATACCCTTGTTGTCTGCCCATACTCAGGTGTGGGGTCAGACTGGGATGTTTTCATCAACACAATGTCATAACTCATTACATCTGCATCATTTAAAGGAAAATAAAAGTCTGATCTTCTCGTTGCCATCTTCTCTGCTTCCTGCTTTCTGAATTACTTTCACTGATTTCAAGGCAGGAAATGCTGATCCTGTGTTGTAAGATATAGCCCAGCCTGGAATAGTGATTTAATTTTAAATACTCAAGGTAGAAAACATATTCTATTAACATCTTGTTGCTTAAAGGGTCGTGCTAATCAGCTTCCAGCAGTTTCTTCTTCAAGTCTTACTCAAGTAGTTATTAATTAAGATGTGTTTTTCCACTGTTTTTTTCTATATAATTTTTTTCTGACCAGTATTATTAAACCATCTGCCTCTGGAGTACAAATAATTTTTCCAAACCTGCACCATTCTTGCACATCTGTGGAAAAGAAGTCACTGACAACAGCTGCTGAAACCCTTGGTAGTGACCAAGACGAGTGTGCTGTACTTGCTTCAGACATCACTGGGGAGTCTGCCTATGTTCCCCAGCTGCTGTGAGACTGGGTAAGGGAATCTGGTTTGGAAGAAGGGGAAACAACTGGAAAGGGTTTAAACACTTCTGTCCAGTGAGGCTGAAGGAAGAAAGAGACGAACCAGTGACTGGCAAAGAACAGATCCATCTGCATCATGAGGGAACAAGAGGGCTTTGCAGACCCAAGGTTCATGTGATTTACACAATGTGTCACATGTACGTGGCAAAACACGGTTCAGAAGATCTTGAACACATCTTGGCCGCTAGAAAGGTGGCTTTAGCATTTTTAGTTTCACCTGCTAAGAAAATACAATCCCTCAGGCAGGGCACTGTAACTAACCTGCAGAACCACGGCAAGTATAGGGCAAGTTGTGCAATTTCAGCTCAGTGCAGTTTTACTATGGATTTACTAAGACAATTACTTCCCTTTTGGGAGTCTGTCCTTCTGAATGCCCAAGTGCAGCCTCAAAACATCCGTCCTTCACGGGCACCTTGCAACTGTGACCTGCCTCCTCTCTATCTGCTATTTTGATGGAAATGAGCAAAAGCTGCCCGGTGTGGCTGCCCTTATTTCTCTCTCTCTTTGAGATTTAGCAGCAGTTTTTATAAAGAACCAGTGTTTACTTTTTCCAATCCTAGCCCTTCTGCGTTGGAGAAATGCCCTCTCCTCAGAGCCATGCCACCTTCCTCAGAGTGTTTATGTCCTCTCACCAGGAAAGGATTACAAATTATGTTGGGAATGGATTTTTTAAAACACACAACCTCTTATTGCACAGTGTTTTTAAGTAAAGTAGCAGGTGAGCTTGTTAACTCCATCTGCCACTCTTGTCATGGAGGACATGTTTTTTAAACAAGCTTTAATATCCTTTACTAAATAAAAGTTGTTTTCAACAGGAATACCCTGAGCATAATCATGATATACATATGTGCTCTTTTTTTAAATAAAATAAAAAAAAAAAAGAAAGAAAAAAACCCAATAATTGCCATCTGCCACTTTCTTAGTAAACATTGTCATATGTCATGAACTCAATTACCCAGATCACTGGGGTGTGGACAACTGGGTGCTGCTTTTTAAAAACAAGTGTTGAAATAAAACTTTGCTTTAGGTGCAGCAAATCCATTACTGAATGTCCATCAGAGAGAACGGGCTCCTTTCAGGCAGCTGTGTGTGTTCCCTTACGTCAGTGGAAAACTGCCTGGGCACAACCAGCTCGTTTCTTATTGACTCGTGTAATTATAGGCAGGGCTAATAAATGGCACCAGTTACTGCAAAGGCTGCCCCAAATTCTGCATTCTGTCTTTGGTCGAGTTGAGCAATGATGGTGACTTTCACCAGATCTGCTTTTTGGCCAAGTGTCCTCTGTGACAGGGGAAGCCACATTCCCTGCTGAGGAGATGCCTTGGGCTCGGTTTTAGAAATAGGTTCACTCATTTAGAAGAAGTCCAGGCTGAAGACCTGGGGCACTGCTAGTGCAGGAGAGAAAGAGGAGGCAAAAGAGAATAGGAGGACAAAATTCTGTGATCCCCTTGAAATCTGAATTTGGAAGCTGCTGGGAAAGACCAGAATTGGTGGAAAGGTGTTTAAATTAAGTGGGCAAAGGCACGGGACAGAGGTACAGCACATGAAAAAAAAAAGGCAGAAAAATGGTAAAAATACTCAACAATCATTTAATAAATGGGGTGGTAGGGGTCCGTTGCCCCTTTTCCTCAGCTCCTAAGAAATCATAGTTAATTTATTAAAGAAACAGTGGAAGCTTGAAAGCTAAGATCTCCAAGACTAACATTTGCTTGTTTTAATTTGAGTGTTTTTAGATATAAACAGTTAGAAATAATTCTTAATTGCACACTAGATGTGACCATGCAGTGACCAACATCTGCTAATCGAACAAGGAGACCATCTTTTAGGAAGGGAAACAAGTTACAAGTCCAGAGGCAATCTGTATTGCAAATCTAAGAGGTCAGTCATGGTTATGATTCCTAATTTATTGTTCACAGGGCATTGAATCATCTTCTCTGGAAAACCTACAGAAATCTGCCATCTTATACTGGATTCTGAAAAAAATGTATCCTTTTTCAAACTACTACTGGCATCAGTTTCAGCTGGCACTTCAGGTGTCTTTAAATATCTATGTAATTGGCTTATTTTGTGTTCATAGAACTTATGGGTCAGACTCCTGTCATCCTGCTTCAGTATTCATTGTAAATTGATATTAGCGTGGTGAAATGACTTCTAGGAATGTTTAACATTTTCTTTCTCTCTCTCTTTTCATTTTGGCATGTCTTCTTTCCCCTTCTGATGCAAACCAACCTGCTCTCTCTTAGTGATATTTTGATCAACTGATGTGGGGGAAAGGAAGCCGATCTGTGAGAGCTTTGATACACACAACAAAACTACTGACTTTGTTGGAAGAAGGAGGATCAGTCCAGAATCTGTCTCTTCTTTTTTTGTCGTTTTGGGGGGATTTTTTGGTGTTTTTGGTTGGTTGGTTGGTTGGTTTTTGTTGGGGTTTTTTGTGTGTGTGTGTGTTTTGGATTTGTTTTGTATTGACTTTTAGGGTTTTTTTATTTCGTTTTGTATTTCTTTTTGGCCAAAATGCACCAACATGTTTTGAATAGGTGTCTCTGGCATTCAGTAAGGCACAAAAAGAGTGATTTATAAGGTTCCCATGCCCTGTTGATTATTCAGGAGCTGTCTGTGTTTGATGTGGTGGGCACACTGTGCCCAGTTTGTTACACCTGTTTGGTTCTCAGCTGAAACCCGCTGGTGCAAAGCTGCAGCCCATTGTGCTCAGCAGACTGGCCTCTTGTGAGTAAATGATATGTATTCCTCTGGCTGAGTAAGACCTTGATGAACTTGTATCAAAGGTTTTTCTGAACTCATTTTTAGGAGCATGATGTGAATTTTATGGAGCAGGTGTGGGTGCCAGGGAAAGGTGGAGGCTGGTGTCACACTTCACAGCATAAAGCCACCCACCATCAAGGCTGCTTTTCATGTGCTCAGCCAATGTGAACCCTACTGGAAACAGAAGGCCCTCTGAGGCTACGTGTAAGCCTGAAGGAACAGAGCAGGCTTTTGAGGCAGGAAATCAAAGACATTGGAAAAATTCCTGCTTCAAATCACGGTAATTTTTAATGACTTGTAAATCATGACTGAAGAAAGAAAATCATAATCATTTAAAAAAATCCTCTCCCTTGCCTTCAAAGTAAGTAGAACACTTTCCAGATCAAATTGCTCTCCTCAGTCACCTCAGCAGAACAGAAGATGGCTCTGCAAAGGGAGCTGGTTACAATTCCTGCACTGGGGTGCTGCCTTTTGTGAGGACAGAGTGTGTGTTTTCCTGTCAGATTGTGCCATGTTACAGGCAGGGGGAGACCGTCCTTGAGGGTGGCAAACAATCACCTCGACTGGGAAACAGGAGCATGCTCTGTGCTTTTCACCCAAAGGGAACAGCAGTGCTAGGATTTGACCCTTTTTGTGCTGTTGGTGTTGGGTTAGAGCTACTCAACCCCTGGAGTCTTCCCTCTTGGAGGTATAGTGTCTGATGATGCCCTAAGGCTACCATGCCTTAGGTAAAGTGCCTTAAAAGAGAAAGCCCCTGGCTTTACTTCCAACAAAATTCATGAGCTACTACAATTGACGAAGTTTTTAAATATGGGGGGAAAGTGTGTAAGGGTTGATGAAACTTTCTTTTAGCAAAGCAATTTTGGATAGCTCCCAGTGATTTGAGAATGCTTATATTGTACACAGCCAATAATGTAAGCTGGGAGGTCATTCTTGTCCCTGTGTTTCCCAAGACACTGATTTCTTGATTGTTGTTCTTCTGATAATGCTCCTGTGTATTCAGCGTTTGATGCTGCAGAAGACACCTCAGCTTACAGGAGAAATTCCTGTGCATTTGAAGGAGACTTCATCTTTGGTCCAGTGGGGGATAAACCTGAATCATGAGGTAACAGAGCTCAGGGTATCCATGCTCTATGAGCTGCTTTGGGAAAGTATTTGGATTTTTTTTCCTTTTTTTTTTTTTTTTAATTGAATGGGCTCTTTCCTGCCCTGAGGAAAGGAAGCCCCAGGAAAATCCTGCCATAAAAGATTTCTTTGCAGCAGTCCCACTAGGTTAAAATGGAGACTCTTCACCATGAAAATGTTCCTCTGGGAGAAGTTTCACCTGTTAAATCTGAGTGTTTCAGCATGTTTTGGGGTGCAAGGTCTTTACGTTCTGCCTTGAAGGGAGTTAGGAAAAGGGAATGCCTGCATTGTTTATGGCATAACTTTTTGATTTCAGCAACTGGAATTGGGGGTAGAGGAAAGAAAGAAAAAAGTAGCAGTGTTAGGAATAGAGTAAGTCACTAAGAGTGGCAAAAGGAGTCTGAAAGACTGCCATAAAAAGCAGACTTCCCAGAAAGCTAGATCATTTCCTCGCTATGTTGGCATATATCTGAAAAGTTTCTTAAGATTACCTATATATTTCTGATTACTTCAAAAATTTGGGCATGCCGGATTACAGTGTTACCCAATATCAGCATGTATTATGTAATTCTAAGGCAGTAGAGTTACAAAATTCAAAGACAGTCTAGTCGAGTCTTTTTTAGAAGATGTTAAGTGGTACAATGTGTAAAAACAGTTGCTGCCTATAAAGGGGGAAGAACATTTTCTGCCAGTTCTGAAATTGAGGGTTACAGAATTTGCAGAAGTGGCCTTGGCTGAGGCTTTGCATTTCAGAGCTGTGATCTTCTGAAGTGGCTCCTTGTGGACCTGGGTTCTGTTGGTGCAAACTGTCACGCCTACATGCACAGCCTCACACGCAACAGGTAATGCTTGAACAAAGCCTTCCGGCTGGATTGAAACTTCTCATGATTAGCAGGTAATTAAAAAAAAGAATAAATCCAGTTTCTCAAAGCCAGCATAAACCCCCACCATCCTTATTGCTTAAATAATGCAGGAGAAGATCTCGGGTAATGCACTGACATCTGCAAATCAGAGTTAATTAATCTTTGCGATACACTTTTCAGAAATAATCTCCTTTGTCACTTGGTGGTGAGAGGCATCAGCTGCCAGTAGAAAGAGCAGGCATAGACCACAATCAAGAATGACACACACTGCAGCAGAATGGGGCAAGAGTAGAGTTGGGTTAGCCAAAACTAGTCTTCCACTTCTCTGTAGCCTTCATTTGGCAGCTTGCTTTAAGCTTCGAGAAGAGTCAGTTGTGCTGTGCATCAACCTCTTACTTACTCTTTGCAGTCTGGAAATATAATGAAGAATATGCTTACTTCTCTGATCAAAATCTCCTAGCAGGGCTCATTTGAACGAACACAATGTCACAATGGAGTCCGGACAACAAACTAGCAAAAAAAAAGGTAATAGAGTAGTGAATTTATAACCACGAAGTAGGGGGCACTTGACATCAGTATCAGGATGTTAAGATGTCTTAGCATCTCAGGATGCTAAGAATGATGACTCTAATTCTCCTGTGTTTTATTAAGCATAGGGCAGCAGAAAGGACTTTAGGCTGCTATAAGAAAGGTGAGAGCTAATTCTTTTCCAGGCTAGCATTTGCCAGCCAAACAATATGCACAGGATTTTTATGAACATAGGTGAGTGCAAAGGACACTGAAAATAAGTGCTTGAGGGAGGGTTAGGCTTGTCATTTTCCCCTCTCCTGAGAAGAATACGTGTGAAGTGCTACCTCCACCATCAAGTGTGCTTTGTATTTATTTGCATTGTTTCCTATTAGCCCCACCTCTTTCACCAGTCTCTTCTATGTGGATGCTTTTGGGTGCAGATTTGTACTTTGATGGCGAGAGTAAGAACAGGGTGTAAGGACAGAGAAGACTTTTCTTGGCCAGCCTTCTGCATTCTGGAGTTCTTCAAACTTCATGGTGGCCTGGTTACATCTCTGGTTTCTTTTCCCTGTAAGTGTTGAGTGACACTGTCCATGATGGAAATCACAGATGTAGGCCAGTTTAACACCCCCTCCCTCTCAGCTCCGTTTAATAGTCCCTCCCTCTCACCCCCACCAATGGTTTATGGTCAGCTTAGTTAGGTTCTTTTGCCTCTTTTAATAGAAAAAGTGGCAGGTGTTGGTGGCCTAGACTAAAAATGTGTGATGCAGTTTTAAATATGATTTATGTCTTCTAGCTATTCCTTAGGATAGCAAAGGGTATTCCTTTTTGCATCAACCTAAGATGTAGTTGAAAACTGCAGCTGTAAATACCTATCAATCAGAAGCAATGACTAGGAAAACTAAACACAGTCATTTGATGTTCTTTTGCTTTATCCTCCATAAAGCTTAATTTTTGAGTGGATATTTTAGAGGTACTTCCTTAGATTCCTCCTCTGGACCAGACACCATGAGTTGCACTAAGGTTAAATCCTGTTTCCAAAGCAGATCCAGTTCAGTTAAGGCACTGACAAGAGGCACACAGCATGGCAGTGCTTGGAACAAACATATATATAACAGAAGCAAGGCCTTCTCTATCTGGTGTAAATGTGTCAATATGCACTTTGTTCGTGTTTTAACAGTGACTTAGTCACAAGCAGGGAGTGGTGGTGAACGCAAACCAGGAAACTTAAGAGCCTTCTTCTCATGAACGTGTAATGAAGTCCTCTTCAGCCTTTCAGCCTCCTTTGAATTCAGCTGGATTAAAGCAGTGAACAAACAATCCATAATTGTTTGCCAGGAGTACGATGATCCACAACAATGATTGTGTAAAAGGAACAAGCTGAAATGCCCAATAGCCTCCTCAACACCCAGGAATTATGCTGGTACAGCACAGAGCATAACTGAAGTACTGGTTAATAAAACAGTTAATGAAGTAATTGTAAAACATTTTTTCTACTTTTCTGCTGAGCAGCACATGAGAGGTTCTTAACAGTCAGTGGCATGGAGGGGGTTTTACAGGAACAGGGATGAAGGAAGGGGAAATCTAGAGGAAAGAGTCTAGATATCTGAGCATAGAGCTTCCCCTTAAATGTAAAAGAGATTTTTTTTTCATTTTCTTTCCTACAAATGTGAAAGTTTTAGGATGCAGTTACCTGAAGCATTTTCTGTATTAGCATGCCTCATATAAGGAGTCCTGATCTCTTGGTCCTCTGTCTGTGCTGCCACGTGCCAGCCTCTCGCTCCATCAATGAAACCATCTATGGTGATGCATGCTGGATAGTTTCCCCTGCCAGGGCACATGGAAGGCCACTGACCACCCTCGGGTGCAGCAGCAGATGCTGTATTGAAGAACCTGAGTGTTTTTTCTGGATACAGACACAAAAACCCAGTAGCTGATAGTGCAGTACTAGGCCATTCAAAGAAACAGAAAGTAGCTCTAGGAACTTGGAGTAGAAGCCCTTAGGAGAGCATGGACCTTTGATTTCTGCTTACAGATAGGTTATTAATTTTTGAAAGATCGCTTTACTTTCCAGAACACTATTCTGATCCTTCTTGCCACATTTTCAGAAGTGAAAAAAAGCACATTGGGATATCTAAAACCTCTGCTTCCTGCCTTCCTGATAAGATCCCTGTGAACCGTGTTTGTCCCTTCTCTTTTACTTTTTTCAGGAGGCAGAAGCTGCAGATGTGAATGAAAGCTTAGACATGTAAATATTCAGCAAAATTTCATTGCCCTGCAGGAAGAAAACCTGCCTACCTGTCCTCAGTTCCTAGCTTCTGTGCACAGACTAGCCTTTTACAACTTCAATGCCTTGTCACAGATACTGCGTTGATTCACCAACACCTGTTTGCTAATAAATATTCTAATTGTTCTGAGGTATAAATTGGGAGTGTGGGAGGATTGCAGATCATATCTTATATAACTGCCAAAGGATATGCAAAGCCTTTCATGGCCTCCTGAATAATGTAAGGTATACTTGCATTTTCATTAGAGTAACCTCC
This sequence comes from Corvus brachyrhynchos, assembly GCF_000691975.1. Lineage (NCBI taxonomy): Eukaryota > Metazoa > Chordata > Aves > Passeriformes > Corvidae > Corvus > Corvus brachyrhynchos. The sequence continues at coordinate 423,572 of NW_008237353.1, forward strand.
TCCTCCTGAGTGAGGCAGAAAGCGATTTGTGCCCCGAGGAAAGCTACGTGACAGAGGTCTGTGTTCTTAGAAGGCAGCAGCAAGCAGTGCCAGCAATATCCGGTAGATCAAATGTTTCTAGGCTCTCGTGTTTCTTGTCTGTGAAATCAGATTCAACTGCTGGCTCCCATGGAACTTGCAACGTAGCATTCCCAGCTAAAATACTGCTTTGAAAACAAAACATCTCCTTCATCACTACTGCTGGGCATCACAGCAGGCAGTTGTTAATTCCAGCTGCATTTATAAGTGGGCTCTTGGGCAATGAAACATTAATTCTCCGATGTCATTTGCTATGCTGGCCGCAAAGTCAGTGCCGAATTACTCACGTCCATCAATGTTTGGTTGCTCTACCAGAAGAGATTCTCATGAGCTCGATTCCCTTGCTGTCTTCACTAACTAAATCAAAAAGTAAAATAAAATTATCTTTCAGCCAAAGCCTACAGTGGCATATGGAGGATCTCTCCCTTACAACTAGTAATAAAGGATCCACAGAGACAAGTATGTGTGTTTCCAGACTTGCTATACACCTCCAGCTCAAAATAATAGTATATCTATATATATATATGGTGTGTGATATATATATATATATCATGCCTTGAAATTTGAGCTTTGCTTCCAGTTCAGCCTATGGCTGAGTCAGCAGAGGAGTCAAAATGAGTTGCAGCTGAATGTTATGGAGGTTAGAAGTAAAGGGAGCAAACGGCTGTGCCCAGGGATACAGTATAAGAACCAGAAAGGAAATAGGAGTAAATTCAGGGGATTGGCATCAAAACACTGAAAGCAGCAGGTTATAGTCACTAACAGGCTTTTGCTAAGCTTCTGGTATTATTATGTGAGTAACATAAAGACACGTTTTGGACCATGGTCAATGTATTGGTGATAATAATTGTGATGGTAATTATGCAAAGAGATTACTCACACTTGGTGCACATCTGGTGTTATGTCAAAGGCAACTTTTAAACTCGCCACTGAGCCCTCCATGATCCTGAGCATATTGAAAAAAGCTTGATTGATTGTAAAACCCAGTAGGCGCAGCAACAGAAAGCAGTGTGATAAATTGAGTGATCAGAGAAATATGCTTTTTTGGTTGTTGTTTCTGTTTTCATCAAGGGTGGCATTTCAGCCTTATGTTGATAGCCTGCCTAAAGCCTAGGCAATAGTTATGGACCATCTAAGTTTTGACTTACTTGGAACACTATAAGAGCAGTGTGTTTTTGGACTACTCACTCTGGTGTGGAATTTTACTCTTTAGTATTATATTATCATGCCTCATTGCAAAAGCCTGGTAAAAACTGAGTGTGAATATGACTACACTCTCCAAATATGCCTCCCTGAAGCTGACCTCTTTGCATTCCTTACCTGGCTTCATTTAAAGCTGCTGACACTTTTATGTAAAATTTAGTATCATCTACCTGAAATAGAAGACCAAATCCAGCCGTGTTCTGCAGTAAATAAGAACAGCTACTGTAACTTACTTGCCCAGGTGGTTGTACAACACCCCCTGATGCTACGTTAGGTTTTCTTGTTGTTGGGCTTTTCCAATTAGCATCCTAGAATGGAAAATTTGTATTGAAACAAATGTTTAAGTACTGAGGATGAGCATCTTCTATTTAATGCCTTGGAAGGGGAAGCTCTGTTGGACAATTTTGTTTTTCACAAATGGCATCACTATCAATTCTGAAGCCTGTAACAGAGTAAAGTAACTGGGGTGTCAGAACCTGGCCTTCCACCACACGTTCTTTTGGAATCTTTTGGATTCTCATTGTATTTATGGTTCACCCCATGAAGATCAGAGTGAGCAGAGGTAATGCTGACATTGCAAACCACTGGATCCAACATCAGTATAACTTCCTGCTTAGCAAAAATACTTCCATGGAGGGTAGAACCAAAAGGATTATCTGCTCTGCTAAATCCTATCCCTGCAACTACCTGACCAAACCAAGTTCATCTCATGCACCAGAGGCTACAATCCTTCTCCCAGCATCTTGTAGCAGCCATAAGGTCTGTGGTGAAAGATAAAACATAACATACACCAACCTGCTTTTCTTTGCCCCAACATCAGTATAACTTCCTGCTTAGCAAAAATACTTCCATGTAACATTTTGTTCTTACAAACTGAGTCTGAATGTGATTAGCTTTTGTCACATTGTGGCACATTACAAAAGGACATTAGGTGCAATTCACCACCGTGAGGTATCTGGTCTTGCCTGTTTACCATTAACTAATGAGATCTCAGTCTGGACATGTGAATGATGTTCTAATTTTGCAGTGATGCCTTCATTTAGCAGAGATTTTTTCTTAGAAATCCTTCCAAAACTGCACAATCAAAATTTAATACAACCAGCAAACCTCTGGCATAAAAACCAGATTGTACTTGCGTTGGTCAAAGTAAGAGTAATGCAGCTGGAAAGAGTCAATGATCAAAGCACCTTCCACTATAAAGCTCTAGGAATAGCCTAGGAATTTTTCAACTACAAGATGCTTTAACTTCACTTTAAAGCAAGAACAGTTACTCTAGGCTCTAAGATCCTCTGCATGCTTATAGATGCTGCTGGACAGAGTAGGTTGCCTCTGAACATGCAGAAACAGAAGAGCTGAAGCTGAGAGAGGAGTTGCAGGGAGGATTCCTTCCAAAAGGAAGACAAGCAGCAACCTTAAGGTACACCTTCATGTGCACCTTTCCCTGAGCAAGCCTTGCAGTTATCAGGTTTCCAGTACAGTGCCCTAGAGATTGGAAAGGAAGGTGGGTGAAGGGAGGGCAGCTGCGAGTCTTGGGCAGCTCTCCAGGGGAGCTCTGGCAGAAGCAGCTGCCGGTGGACGGTGTTGAATCACTGCAACCCGGCGGCACAGCTCTGCTCAGCCAGCACCATCCGGATCCTGAGCAGCTCTGGTGTCCTCTGGTAGCTCTGGCTGCAAGAAGGCTGCAGCCACTCTCTCCAACTTCCTCCCCAGACAGACCGTCTGTCTGGGAGGCTACGTGCCAGGGTTCATGCTGTCCCAGGGGTTCAGCCCCTAGTTATGAGGATTTAGTTACTAACACATTTGTAATACTGATGCTGTTAGTACTTAAAGTGCTGTCATGGGTTTTCCAGAAGCTGTATTTGTTTGCTGCTACATGAACAAGCAGAAACAGAAAGGCTAATTTTCTTTTGTAGTGAGAAGTGGAAACCCATGCTTAAAACCTTTACCCTGATGTCTTCACCCACTGTACCACTTCACCATAGAGGCTGACAGAAACAGAGAACTTGGGCCAACATGCATTTCTCCTCATTTTGCAAACTGACCAAGTTCCTCTTTCAGACGTGAGGTAGTACGTGTGTGTACACACTGTGAGACCAAGCTGTTAGCTAATCCTCTGCTCTGGAATCCATCTAACAAAGGGGTAGAGCACTGGGAAATATTTCTTTTCTAAGTTGTTTAAGTAAACAAAATTAAATCTCTTCTTGGCCAGTTTTAAAGATCAAGTAATAAAAGCCTGGAATAGTTCTGTTGTATACATTTCCCTTGGAAAGTATCTGCTTCAGTTTTTCTCTTTGTTAATCAGGTCTGAGATGTCCATTAGAGAATAGTTTATTCCCAGCTTTAGTTAATATTTTTCAAGTGTGCTGTATTTGTACACATTAATTCCTGCCCTCTCAGCTCTCAAAGATTATCTAAGGACAGGACAGCTAATGGCTCTCTGAAGCCAGTCAACCTTTTTTCCTGATGTCAGAGTAAGGACAGCTAAAATAGCAGTAGAAAATACCTTCTTAAATTAGCTGTGGCCCTCTTCCCTTTTGTAAGACTTTCTGATTTTTGTGTTGCTTTCCTTAAGTTGTAGATTGTTTAAAAGTGGGTTCATTATTCAGTGCATATGACAAGAAAACGTATTTAAATTCTGATGTCTTTGGGAAGTTTGTTCATATTATGCGTTCATCTCATGTTTACTCTTTTCTGTGGTAACTGCTACCTAATGCACTAATTCTGCTGTACTGATTCTGGTACTTACCAAGCAAGCATAAGGTGACAAAAATGTTTGTGAGGTGATCTTTATCATCTTACCAGGACTTGAATTCTTTTTAGAGAAGGGTCAGTCAAAAGCTAACACTGTGTAAGCTGGGAGTATTACCATTGCGTTCATTGCCACTGCAGGTCAGATCCCCCCTTTCCTAGCAGTAGGAAGTTTGTTTTACTTCTTTCTCTTCCACTACTGCCACACGAAGCAAGGAATTAGGACATACTCGTGTACAGTTCCATCTACAAACGTTTCAAGAATGCTGCCACTTTAACTACTCATTTGTTTCCTTTCCTACAGGTGTATTTGTTTTCAGACAGCTCCGTTTATTATTCTAGTCTAGAATAATCTCTGCACGGCTTTGTCAGTGCTGTTTTGGGGGAGGACCTGAGGGAAGAGTGGGAGGATGGTCATTTTCAGGGTCAGTGCAGCCTTGGGCATCCTTACACCGGTTGTGATCTACACCTCTAATTAGGGCTTTGGACAGGGAGCCTGACCTGCATTGAGCACATCTGTTTGCAAAACCCCTGACCTAAGGCACTTCCACGCAGGCAGGTGCACATTACTTTCATGTAGTTCAGCCTGAATTAATCCTTGAACTGTGAGTGCAGGAGAACGAAATGCAGAAGGCAGAGCTCCTCCTGTTGGGCACAGCCCCGTGCAAATGTGGCCAGTCTGCTTCCAGCCCCAGGGTGGCAAGAGGATGTTGCACTGTGCGGCCCTCTCAGCTCAAGTCTCTATCAGCTGTGTGTGCTCTGCACAACTAAAATGGCAAATTTTTCCACCCCTGGAAGAAGGAGATTTCTTAGAATAGATCAAAGAGGTCATTGTAGCCCAGACATAGTGACTAAGCTCATCCTTTGAGTGAGAGAGCACACTTCCTGTCCTCACCTGACTCTTTTACCCTGTTCTTAAGACTACTGAGTATCATGACAGCCCATTTTAGAGGGGACTGAAAGAGTGCATCTGGACAGGGTGTTAAGTACTGGCTCAATGAAGCACTTCATCTTTCTTTTTGGTCCCCACTTAAGTTTTTTAATCAGCTAGAGCCTACAAATCTATAAAATCAAATATTTCTCCTCCTGGTGGTATTAAATTGCATGCAGAGCTCTGTGGGCAGGTAGCCAGAACAATAACAAAGCCACCTTGCAAGTATTTATCTCTGGCAATACCTTATACTTCTGATTTCTGTCTGTCTGAATATTTCAGTGCCTTTTAAACTGTCCATTAATTAAACCCCACAAGTAAGGTTATCTAATTTTTCCAACTGCAGAAACCAAAAACCGAAGGGGTTACAAATAGAATTGGGAGACTTCTTTGTGTTTGGAGTGCTACCCAAGGCCACCGGTGACAAGAGAGCTGTTCACAGAGCATGATACTGCCTGATGTGAATCTGGCCATGTGACTCACCTGACAGCATGAGGTTGGTCTAGAAAGATGCTGTGTCTCCTGATTTTTGGTTGTCCATCTCGGTGGTGCTGCTGACTCTTTCCTTTCTTTAGAATTAGTGTTACTGAAGAGTCAGGCAGTATTGAAGGCAGTACAAACAAGACGAAAAACTTTGGTGCCATGTTGGATCATGCATGCAGAATTTTATGACGTATCAAGGCCTGATCCAAAACTGTTACAATTACTCATAGTTCCATATGATTTTGGTTTTCTTTTCCAACAGTGGGATTCCCTTGCTGTAGGAATGAGCTGATTTTGTTTTTCTCTTTATGTCTACTTTCAGTTTTGCACAGCTCTGCACAGGGAGGTACCTTTGGAAAGCATAGTTCTGTGACATATTTATATGATCAGATTGAACTATGAACCAGGAGAGGGAAATCTAAAGGCAGTGACAGGAATTCAAAGACTTGTTAAAATAGTTTGAAAATTTCAGGAATTCAAATGGTAATCTCACAATGGTGTGAATTCATGTATGCTTGTGCTGGTGCCAAAAAAATCCAAATTAACCTGTAAATTGAAACAAAGAATCTGATTTTGCATTTCATGGGATTGTGGTAGGGCTGAAGGAATCAACAGACATAAAAATATGTTGACAACACAGGTGTAATTTTTTAAAAAAGGAGAAGGAGATGCCCTCAAATATATTATCTGAAGTAGACTGTATTGATAAACTGGGTAATTAGGTTACATAAATCAGTGCTGCAAACATACTGGGATAATCAAATAAGTGGGTAAGACTAGTTAGAACTGGCCTATACTACAGATGAACAAAAATACGTAGCCCTTACTGGCAGAACAGAATTGTTTCTGCCCTAAGGCAGCTGAATCTCTAGAAACACCTGTAACAGTTCTGCTAAACGTAATTACAGTTGTCAGATGAAAAGAAGACACGATAAGATCAGATAATTCCACCACTCTGGAGTCCACTGAAATCAATTAGGTATTTCCAGGTTACTTTAAAGGATGCTGGGTCAGCGGGAGAAGGACCTGCTTAGAAACTGAGATATTTGTGATTTTGCAGCTTTGTGGTATTGAAAAGCACTGCTACAGAGGGGGAAAACCAGAAGTTTTGAGGAAATGTCCCGCTTTGTATTGCTGATGTGTCACCTCCTGTCTGCTCAAGAATGCATCGACTGAGAGGCAAACAAGGGGAGAGGGAGAGCTCAGTGTGAGGGTGCAACAGATCATAGATAAACACGAGCAGATATGGCTTTAATGTGAAGCTTGAAGTTACAGATATTTCAACAAAACTCAGATATTTTGAAGCTGAGTTTTCTTGAATTCTGAGTCAGAGAAAAAACGCAAATGTATTGCAAATCAGATAAGCCAGCACTTAGGGTTGTATGTAGAAGCTAAACTTAAATGCCTATAAACTATCTGGACTGTGGCATGCATATGTGAGGGTTTAACAAAAATTAGTTTAATGAAGGAACAGATTTCCTATCAAACTTCCAGTAACTCCAAAACAATCTAAAAATACGATATTTCAAAACTAATAGCTTGACAATGTTCTTGCTAGCTAATGACCTAAGCACATGAGAAATCTGATGTGGCTATCATGCATCAAGTTGTTGACATGGGCTGTGAGAGTCTGGTATGCTATTTAAAAAATAATTGGAGGAGGGAGGGTTATTCTGAAAGAAATAAGTCTTTCTGGGAGCAAGTTTTTTGCATTTTAGCCTAACAACCTTTTTGAACATGATACTGAAGAGAACAAGGAGCAAAGATGGTTCCCTGCTTTTACTTTATAGTTTGACTTCTGAGGGAACTGTGAAACTAGTTTCATCCATGTCTTGAAAGATGGTTGTCCCTGCTAGACTGTTCCAAAAGTCTCCTAAATGACCATTTCAACAGAAAATTGTCTGCTGTGAGTCAACTTATAAAGGGAAACACAGATGATAATTTAGATTTCACAAGAACCCTGATAACATTCTTAGTCATGAGAAAGGATTCCTGTAAAGGAGTTCACAAAGAGTAATAAAATTCTTTTGTAAGTAAGAGCCTAGTTGATATTAACAGTAGTCCTTACTTAAAACTGCTGCATATGCGCGAATGCACACGTGTGTGTGTGTGTGCATGTGTCTGTGAGTGTGTGCAGAGAGAGTAGGAGAAAACTTTATTTTTCTGAATGATGGTGTTGTTTAAAACAAATATATGAGTTGGTCTTTTAAGCAGAGCAGATTTAAAGGCTAAAAAATAATTAGATCCAAGGTTGGGTAACAATTTATTTACAACAGTACTTGACAAGTCTTTTTAGAGTAGTCAGTGGGACTTTTCTATTTCATGGTGGGTCCAATCCTTCAGGCATTTTAATACATGCAAACTACTGGCTGAAAACCAATGTCTTTTACAGAGGGATATTCTCTAAACAGACTAAGCAGACTCTTTTCTTTTTCCCCAAAGCTTTAATTTAAAAAAATTAAAAACTCTAACTGCAGTTTCTAAGTATCCACAGGTATTTTCTTGCAACAGCATTGCCAATAAAGCCCTGGAGCATTCCGGAGGCAGTGCCCGTCGTGGCAGGGTGCAGCCGGCTGTGCGGAGCAGTCTTGGTACCGCAGCGCTCCATCTACCGCTGCGTGGGGAAAGTCTTCCGTGCACCTCTGCCTCCCTCTGCCGCCCTGGAAGTCGGCTCCGAATGATTTTTGACGGCTTAGATCAACCTGTGAGGCTGCTTTTATGCTGGGGAGGGCTGGGATATTTAGCCCGTGGTATCACCTTACTTCCTTCCTCTCCTACATCGCTGCCCAGGCATCTTCATCCGTCATGGAGGTTAAGGGCTGAGATCGTGTTTCAGCCTTTTAAGAGCTGAGATTGTGAGGCCAAGGGTCTCTGAAAGATTCACTTCTCAAACCACAACTAGCTGTGACTGCCAATTCCTCTGATTGAGTAGTAACTGCTGTGCACAAATTGGTGGTCTAGAAAAGGGGCAAGCATGAAGAAATCTATTGCTAACATCAGAGGTATTAATTTGCTATCTGCATTCGTAATGTCCCGTCAGTGACTCTGGTCAAAGGCCAAAAAAAGGCCTTTGAAACAGGGGAAACATGTCTGCATATATGAGCAGTGCAGGGGTTATCCATTCAGTTAAAACAGATCTTTAACTGCAGCACTGGTCAACCTCTGTGGCCAGTGCCGGTTAGAAAATCTTGAGTGGGAATTGTGTTCTTCCAGGGACCAAATGGTGTTGCTATTTGGATTTTGAGCTTTTTCTATGACAGAAAGCTGGATTCCTTATGCAAAAATTTAATATTTGTTTCAGAACATGGCAATAGAACAAATTCAGCCTTGTCTGTTTCTCTAAAAAGATGTGATTTAAGAAATCAGTTCATTTTGAACAGCATTACTTTTCCAAGTGGAAAATTATTCAGCCGAGGGCTCTCCAATGAAATTTATCATTATTTTTTCAGCTTCTGAAAAAAATACCAGAAGTTAATAGCAGCTTATGTAGACGTATTCTGATCTTTTGCAGGGTAGAGAAACTAAGCTGACCCTACTTTTCCACCTGCAGAACTAATTTCCTTTGGCTCAAGTCAGGGTTTATGGCTGGCTCCTCGCAGCGCTTTGCACACCCACGGCGCCGGGAAGCTCCCAAACCTCCCAGCTGCTGTGAGGGAACAGAAGAACGGGGGTGATGCTGGAAGGAAAATGAGCTCTTCTGGGATGAAGATCAGTCCATGTATAAGTTTTCAGGTGTTCCCCATGGACCCTTTCACCGGTGGGTTTGGATGTGCTAAGGAGGCCTGGAGTCTCTCAAGCGTTTGTAGTGGCTCAGGGCCGGCAGTCAGGCAGAGCATGTGAGTTGTGTCCCAGCCTCTGAAATACCACACAGGAGTGGAAACCTGGGGTTTGTACACAAATTGTGAAGGTTTCTTTGTCAGCTTCTCTCCCCTCCCCTGCTGTTTTCCCTGCAGTTCCAAGCCTTCTCCTGATCCCTGCTCTGCACAGGTTATCAGAGCTGGTCATACCCCAGCCTGCCAGCCCTCCCTCTGCCAGCTACCAGCAAGCCCTCCAAGCCCTCTCTGACACAGTCACCTTCCCTGATCCATCCCCACATGTCACTGTTGCGTGCAGGGACGGCAAAAAACGGCGTAATTTCAGGTCAGAGAAGATGGTCGAAGCTGACCCCTTTAATGCCAAAAACCCCATCTTCTTATAGCATGGATCGCAAAAGAGAAATTACATGATTGGCCCATCGGTCAACCACCTACCAAGGTGATAGGCTAAGAGGTATAACCACCCATTTCAAAATATTATTCCCAGTAAACTAAAAACAATTCCACTATGTTCTCACAACAGCCTTGCACCTGCAAATGTTTACCAACTAGCAAACCATCGGAGAGCTAGCTTGCGTGAGAATGGAGAATTTCACATGAGACAGTAAAAAGTGGAGAATCTTTTCTCTGCTAGCCTCCTCAGCATCTACACCCACGTTCTCTGCTGTGCCCATCCTCCCCACCCTCAAGGTGCCACAGAAGGCCCTTGCAAAAGGACTACTTCTCTTTTTTCAGCCATTCATAATTTAAGGAACTACCTTATCTGATGAAATTCTGAGATTATGTACCTGGCTTTTCTTTCTTTTTCTTCTTTCTTATTTTCCTGTTTTAATTATCAGGACAGTGCTGTCCACTCTGGTTTCTCCTCCCTGAGATCTTTTCAGCCCTCACCACCTTTGCTTGCCTTGCACAAGCACCGGTAGTTTATTCTTCGCCTGAGCTACAGTTTCAGCAGCAACCTAAGCCCTGCTGGGAATCCCTTGTCATCATCGCTGTTGCTCCGTACAATGCTGCCTACAGAGCTCATAATAATCCCTGTGGGGAGCTAATACACTCAGGACTTCTGTGGCAGCACCTCTGACGTGGGAGGGCTTGCTGAGGGCAGAGTTGACTGCAATTCCCTGCTCCTATGAAGCTACAGTTTGGAAGAGTGAATTTTGGTTGTTTCTGCTGCTTCATTCATTCACCCTCTTCCTCCAGAATAATCCCAGTGTTGTGCTACTGGGAAATATCACTACCATGTACCACACTTTTTTTTTTGCTTTAAAATCAATACTTTAGCAATATTTTCCTGAATTATCCAGTTAGTCTTGTTTTCGCATGACAAATTTGTATTCAAATTTGTATCCAGCTCAGCCACCGGATGATGCACTGAGGATTAAGTTGAATAAATTATATGAATTATGGCCCCTTTTAAGAGGAGTCTCTGTTCCTTTATCACTTGTACACTGTCCAAATGTGTTGGAGGTGTTTGATAGAAAATGTTCAGATAATTTAGATGTTGCATGCCTGAGGTTTGACAACCATTTTTAGCCTCTTAGGTGGAGTTTCAGTGGAAGCCAGATGGTGGTTTTGGTGATCTCTCTTGGGAAGAAAGCTGGTTTGTTGTCCAAGGACTTAGAGGAACATCTGTGTTCTTGCTGTCCCTGCACTGTTGTAGAATGATCAGCCCTCCCTGGGGGAAGCTCAACAGGTTTCTAAATCTCTGTCTCTAAGGAGAGAGCATATGCACAACCTTGAAGGATGCTCCCCAGCAAATATTGCAGGAGTCTGCAGGCTACAGAGATATTCACTTGACCTCTACGTGAATGTGTTCCCTGTTGTTCTACTATAAAACCTCATGGAAGGTGTTTCAGCAGGTTCTGGACACAAGTGATTCAAAATGCATTCTTCCTTGTGTGGAACACAAAAAATCATCAATGTGCAGGTTGAAAAGTCACTGAGCACCAATGCAGCATTGTTTACCGATACATGCATGTTTCTGGCCTATCAGATGGCCTTGCTGATATCTGTCAGTAGGTTATCATAGGAGATTTATAAGATAAAATGGCCACCAAAAGTAGTCAGCCTTTTTACTGTATGTTTGGTTACACCACAGTGTCCTGCAGAGTATACCTTGTTCTTGGGACATTGGTCTACAATAAAAAAAAATTTAGGGGTGGGGAATTTTTTAAGGACATCTAAAAAAGTTTGTTTTCTCAAAGTTCTGCACACAGAGGTTAAAAAGAATAAACTAGAAAAGCTGTTTCTAAACAATTCATTGTATGTTTCGTGTTCGAACTCAAATTATATGCTGTTTTCTCACAGAGCCATACTCCAAGTATGGACTAATTCTGTCCTAAAAATGAATCACTATTGTATAATGAAGGGAACTGTTTTCTGTAAAGCCTGAATTACACAGCTGTAAAGTGGTGGGATTACTAGAAGAGGGAGGGAGAGGACCTTCCCTTGATCATGGAGCAGGGACCTGGCCAAGCAGCTGAGTTCTTTCTCCATCCGTGATGCCATGCTTAATCAGTCAAACCCAGAGCCCCCTAGGGAGCTGTTCCCTCTGAGTTTCTTATGCCCTGGCTTAATATTTACTTGCAGAAATGCCAAGTATTGTCAGCTGCAAAAGGCTTTGGGAGCACTCCTCTGAACCAGACATCCTAAAAAAATCTATCTGAAAAAAATCGGGTCATTGGCATCAAGCAGGATATTAGTTGATTTATCTGTTGTGGCTCTTCATCTACAAATTGTAAATTTTGTTATGAGTTACATTACCTCTTCAACCCTTTCCATCAAAGGATGCTGACATAAAATGATGTTTACCAAGTACTATAGCAAGCACTGTTGAAGAAATGCCAGCACTAAATGTGGCCTAGGGATGAATATTTAAGAATGGATGGGGGATGATTGCTGGCTTCTACATCGGCAAGCACCGTGCACCCTGTGTTTCGAAAGAAGCCGTGTCCAGCTTAAAGACTCTGTTACGTTATTACATAAAGAAAGCAAAGGCACAGAATAAAGATTCGCTCATGATTTCTGACGTTCTCTAACTTTCGGTGGCTTTAATCTGCCGCCACACTGGCGGTGGAGCTACGAGGTTCAAAGGGACAGGCAGGGATGTTCCGCAGCGTTGCCTGGATGTTGCCTCGGGATGAGAGCTCGGGATGACAGCTACTCCGCTGCGCCCGTGCTGTCACCTGAGCTCCCGCAGCTCCGGCGCTCCCGAGCAGCACCCGCCCTGTGCGCGCCGCTTCTTTCGCCCTGTCCCGTCCTGTCCGCCCAGGGCTGTGTCCCCAGACCCCGCCGAGGCAGCCGCGGGGGTGCCTCCTCCCGCGCTCTCTGGAGCTCCGTGTGCTAACGCTGTGAGCAGCGAGGTGAAAACACTGCTCTCATCAGGATTCAGATTCTGCATTTTGCTCTTCTCCGATGTTTAAATGTGCACAGCAGCATCAATACCAGCTTTAATACCATGTAGTGTAATCACTTTCTTTTCCCCTTTAAATCTACCCATATGTGTATATAAATTTTATTTAACACACTTCTTGCTAACGCAAGTTTCTTTGGGGGTCCACGACATCCCCAGTCTTCCGCGCTCTCCTTGAGTCAAATTGTGATTCCGAATTCTGGTTTTCCGTTTGGTGGGAGGAGCCC